>NC_053040.3:254140066-254443096 GCF_002575655.3 Aegilops tauschii subsp. strangulata | reverse complement strand
GGTGAGAAGGCTATCCCTCTATACCAGATGATGAAGAAGACATATCACTTTGTCTGGAGTGATGCTGCTGATCAGGCATTTGAGGCCTTGAAGAAACAATTGGCTGAGCCGTCGGTTCTTGCTGCTCCTATTGTTAAGGAGCCTTTGTTGTTATATGTGGCTGCCAATAGTCGAGCTGTCAGTGTAGCCATTGTGGTGGAAAGGAAGGAGTCAGGGAAAGAGCATCCGGTTCAACGGCCGGTTTACTACATCAGTGAGGTACTTATTGAATCCAGACAGAGGTATCCACATTGGCAGAAGCTTGTGTATGGGGTTTTCATGGCTAGCCGGAAGCTTAAGCAGTATTTTCTGGGCCATCCTATCACTGTGGTTAGTTCTGCCCCTTTAGGGGATATCATTCAAAACAAAGAAGCCACAGGTCGGGTAGCCAAATGGGCCATTGAGCTTGGACCTCATGGTTTAAAGTATGTGCCTCGTACAGCCATCAAGTCTCAAGCACTTGTGGATTTTATCAATGATTGGACAGAGTTACAGATGCTTGAGGAGACGCCGGATAACACATATTGGACTATTCACTTTGATGGATCCAGACAGTTGGAAGGCTCGGGGGCTGGAGTTGTCTTGACTTCCCCATGAGGTGATAAATTTTCTTATGTCCTCAGGCTGATGTTCCCTTGTACTAACAATGTAGCTGAGTATGAGGCCTTGCTCCATGGTCTTCAGATGGCTAAGGAGATGAACTTAAGCCAGGTGAGGTGCTTCGATGACTCAGATCTGGTAGCTCAGCAAGTTTCTGGCACTTGGGATTCTAAGGATCCACTCACCGCGGCTTATCGTCGAGAGGTTGATGCTATTGCGGGTCACTTCAAGGGTTATCAAGTTGAACATGTTGATCGCAGGAAAAATGAGGCGGCTGATGCTCTAAGCCGATTAGGGTCTCAACGTAAGCCGGTGCCACCTAACACTTTCCTGGATATTCTGCATAACCCTTTTGTCAAATTGCCTACAGAGGAGGATCTTGCTATTCCTGACCCGGAAGCACAACTAATGGCGGCTCTTCATGCTATTCCTGATTAGATAGTTCCATATTTGGCTTATATGACCAGGGGCGAGTTACCTGAGGATGAAACTTTGGCCAAGCAGATAACCCGGTGGTCTAAGTCAATGACTATTGTTCATGGAGAGTTGCATCATCGCAGTGTCACGGGGGCGTTTCAACGTTGTGTCTCCCCTGAAGAAGGCTCTGAGATTTTACGAGAGATTCATGAAGGAGATTGTGGTCATCATGCCGGTTCTAAATCTCTTGTAGCCAAGGCTTTCCGTCATGGGTTTTATTGGCTGACGGCTCACGCTGATGCTAAGGATCTAGTCAGTAAATGTGACGGTTGTCAAAAATTCTCACAACGAGCTCATGTGCCGGCTCAAGAATTGAGGATGATTCCAATTACTTGGCCGTTTGCAGTCTGGGGGCTTGATATGGTTGGGCCTTTCAAAAGGTCCAAGTATAAAAATCCACACCTCCTGGTGGCGGTCGACAAGATTACAAAGTGGGTTGAGGCAGAGCCAGTCAGTAAATGTGACGCGGCGACTGCGGTTCAATTCATCAAAAAGGTGATTTTCCGTTTTGGTTTTCCCCACAGTATTATAACTGATAATGGCACCAATCTATCCAAGGGTGCTATGAAAGAATTTTGTCAACGTGAGCATATCCGGCTTGATGTCTCATCGGTGGCTCACTCCCAGTCTAATGGTCAAGCGGAGCGGTCCAATCAAGAGATCCGGAGAGGCATCAAGCCCCGGCTTATGGTTCCTTTGCAGAGGACGCCGGGTTGTTGGGTGGAGGAGTTACGCTCAGTGATATGGAGTATCAATACTACCCCAATAGATCTACGGGTTACACGCCTTTCTTCATGGTTTACGGAGCTGAGGCGGTTCTCCCTAGTGACATCCATCACGACTCGCCCCGGGTGGCGGCTTATGCTGAAGCTGACAATGAAAAAGCACGTCAGGATGCACTTGACCCGTTAGATGAGGAGCGTGACCTTGTGGCGGCTCGTTCGGTGATTTACCAACAAGATCTGCACCGTTATCACAGCCGCCGGGTTAAAACCAGAACCTTTCAAGAAGGTGACTTGGTGCTCCGGCTTATCCAGGATCAATCTGATATGCACAAGCTATCCCCACCTTGGGAAGGGCCCTTTGTGGTCAGCAAAAATCTGAACAATGGGTCATACTACCTTATCGATGTTTGAAACCGCAAGGACTCACGCACGTCGGAGGAGGAGACCCGCGGGCCGTGGAATATTGCTCATCTTCGGCCTTACTATACCTGAGCCACCGGCTCTCCTGATGTACATATTTTGACAATGTATATATTATAATCAATATAATAAAGCCAGCATCCCTGATAAATCAGAGCCTCTGTTGTTTCATTTCTAAGAATAATGAAGTCTTTATCACTACAGATGGTCACTTGGGGGCTTCTTGCTCATTGAGCATAGCTGTGAATATCCCTCTTGATCCGGCTTATACGCCACTCTTCCAGATGGTCACTTGGGGGCTTCCTGCTCATTGAGCATAGCTGTGAATATCCCTCTTGATCCGGCTAATACGCCACTTACAAATCACTTGGGGGCTTCCTGCTCATTGAGCATAGCTGTGAATATCCCTCTTGATTCAGCTAAAACGCCACAAACCACTTGGGGGCTTCCTGCTCATTTGAGCATAGCTGTGAATATCCCTCTTGGTCCGGCTTATACGCCATGTATACAAAGCACTTGGGGGCTTCCTGTTCAAACATAGGTGTATTCACCAAAGAGAACATAGCGTTACTACCCTCGTGAACTGGCTTGGAACACCAGGTGTATTCACCAAAACCTTCTGGGTTATCCTGCTTTGTAGAATCTGCCACTCCGCCCGGGTAATCCCGGAATGACAAGCCGAACTCTTGACAGTCAATCTTACATAAACCCTGAACTTGTCAACGTTAAACCGGCGGTCATGTGAGGCCGGATTCACAAAGTGTAAAAGGTTAACTCAGTGGCTTGGCGGCCCATGAAAGCCTTGGAGCTTTAGGCTTGGCGGCCTATGAAAGCCTCGTTTTCTCGATTTTGATTCATTATCTTTTTCTGAGCATTTTTTGGGAGTCATATATTTACGCCATATTAACATATGGCTTGAGACAATTCAAGCTATGTAGCGTTCATCTCTATGGCTCATATTTGAGCATATCCAGAGTTTATTAACCCGCCATGATGGCAGACAATAAGTCGCCAGTATATGATGCTGGAAGCATTGTATTCTAAGTTTCGGGATATTACCCCTTGCTGCATACGGTGTTGTAAGTCGGCAGTATATGATAGACAGGGCATTATGTGCTCAATCTTTTGGGTTATCACCCTTACTGCGTTGGTATGATAAGCCGGCAGTGTGGTCAAATATCACAGGTATGAATTTTATATATATATATATATGGTTATAGTTAAACCGGCTCTGGTTATGGACTTTTAGTCACCAGTAGGTTTATGTTGGGCATTATGACCCGCCTGGCGGTAAACCGCCAGAGCAATTTTGTGATCTGTTTTTGATGCAGAACAAGAGATGCACAGCTGCTCTATAAAGGATATCATCAAAACAATTGCATATCTTCAACTGATGGATCAGCAGTATCAGACAAAATAAAACATGCACGATGGCATGGCAGATCATGAGTTTAACTAGCCTATTACAAAGGCATCTGATGCCCCACGGGAATAATTGTCTTAGCAGTTTCGCAGAAAGCAGATGCTAAGCCGACCACCGGCTTATGATTCTTGGCCTTGCTGAGTTGAAGGTTGCGGCTCGTCCAGTACCGGTTCATCTGCGTCTTCTTCACGCAATGGCTGGAAGTCAGTGGTCGACCAGTCGATCCCAGTTAAAGCTCTGAATACAGCTTCATCACTTATAAGTGTGGATGGATCAACATCAGGGGCATAAGTGTGCTTACGGATCGGAGGAGTCAGGTCCGGAGCATCATGAGTCGGCGCTTTTACCTTCTTATTGTTGGCATCATAAACCGGTTGGTAATGGGTAAGATCAGTATCTTCAGCCAGTTTACTAGCCAAAGAACGCAATTCCCTCATAAGGGCGGCGAAGTCGTCTGCACTGAAGGGAGACCCATCTTCTTTTATGCTTGCACAGCCGTTTGCCAACTCTGCCGGGACAAGATCAACTAGCCATGCTTTGGCACGGGTTAGCGCGGTAAGTGCACCGGCTCTTGCAGCTGATTTCTTCAACTCTTCAATCCGTGCGGGCAGCATAGATAGTTTATCCAACGTATCCTTGATAAGGGTTGGAGCCGGTTTGTTGTGAGCAGCTGTGCAGATGACCTATTGTGCGCCAGTATATAGCTGTTCTATGAGCGTATAAGCAGCTTTCAGTTTTTTCCGCATGTCTGAGCCAAGATGGGTAACTCGGGATCCTGTATCATCAAGGACGTTTGTAAGCCGGCAGTACATTGGATAATATATGGTCAAAAGACTAAGAGGAAGTTATTTTACCGAAAACGGTAGCAGTCATGGCATTAAATTGCTGTTTTAAGCCAACAAGCTCTACAAATACCGGCTCAAGGGCCGCTTCAGCATCCTCAGCCCTCTTCAGCAGGGTTGTGTTCAGCTTTGAAGCCTTCCTTCAATTTCTCCATTGCTGCTAAGGCACTAGTCAATTCATCCTTGGCCTTGGAGGTTTCTGCTTGTTGAGATTTGATGTTTTCTTGAAGGTCGGCGAGTTGGGATTCTTTACTGCTACGCTCAGTCTACAAAAAGTAAAACAATAAATGAGATGGCAATGAATTTATTTCAAGTCCCAAGCACAATACAAGTATTATACTTGGCACTTGGGGGCTAATGTCTATTGCTTCTTAAAATATTGTGAAGTCCCAAGTACAATACAAGCATTATACTTGGCACTTGGGGGTTAATGCATATTACTCTTCTCAAAGATGACTTTATTTGCTGACCCGGATAAATGGTGGTGCTCCGTTTTACGAAGGCTATGAATGGGATTATGGATTTCTAGAAGATGATTAGTCTCGATTTAACATATTTGTTAAGCTGACCCTTGGGGGCTACGGACGCAATGTTAATTCTTGCTGAGTTAAAGTCCGGATTAACATATTTATTAAGCCGGCCCTTGGGGGCTACAGATGCAAAGTTGAGGCGCTAGTATTATAAAGTCCCAGTTTATATTGCAAGTATAAACCAGCCCTTGGGGGTTACTGGAATTGATTTATGCAGCTATTGAAGTTTACAACACATGTTATTCTATCATGTCCAATAAATTTGGTGGCTAAGGGGAAGAATATTCATGTAACAAGGAGTTGCGGTGTTTACCTCATATAGCTCCTTCGTCAGGTTCACTAAGCCGGCTTCAAAGTCACACCTGGTGTACAGATGGTATAAGTAACCAGAGTGGAGGTCTTGAGCACTGAAATGAGTATAGCTCTCCAAGTCTGCTTTCCACTTGCCTTTATCTTCAGCAGAAATTTCTTCTTTAGCGTTGTGCTTAGATAAGACAGTAGGTTCACCCGGAGCTGTTAATCCAAAGCCGGTGACAACAACGTCATCAATCTTTTCCTCGACGGGTTTGATTGGGCTTGGCGGCTTAGAGATAGCCGGCTCAACATCCACACGGTCCATGGAAGCTTCATGGTCTTCCGGAGGTGAGTTGTCAATGGTGGCTTCTGCAGTTGGATGAGGAGACTCCGGTTGTTTCTCCGGCTCAGACAGATTGAGATCGTTGGCCGGCTTAGTCAGCTTGGCTTTCATGTTGGGCTTGGCTTGGCCCCTGAGAATAAGAAGTGCAAAGAGGTTAGCATAATTATCAAAGCATAAGGTGTGAATGGTTAAAATGTATCCTTACCCAGGTACAGTTTTGAAAGCCGGGATTTGTGTCCCTGATGACTCGCCAGAGGAGGAATGAGAAGTCCCCTGATAGTTTGAATCAGACGGGTTAAGAGGTTGTCAGAAATGACCTGCCTTGGGATAAAATATATCAGAAATTTGAAGGACCTCTGGGCGGCGTTTGCGAACCGGCGTGTTTGGTAAGCCGGAGGAAGTGATCTGCCCACCACTATGCCGGGTGACTCGGCGAGCTTCGCGTTGCTGTTTCTTCAAAATAAAGTTGGGATCCAAGTGAGCTGGAGGGTGAGAAAAGCTTACTTTCCGGTTTGCTTGTCGGGTTTTCTGTGTTGGCAGAGGTGCTGAGCCGGAAGGAAGAATAGTTACCTCTACGTCACCTGCACGGCTGGCCTCTACGTCGTCCTGATAACAATCATTGTCAATGAGTATAAAAAAGGAGCCAAGAGAGTCAAGTTCTACCTCTGACTCATTATCCTCATTCTCATCAGCGGACTCAGTAGTCTTCTTGGTAGACTTCTTGGTGGCCTTGGTTTTGACACAAGCCGGTTTGGATGGTTTATCCTGTGTTTTCTTCTTCCTCAATGGAGAGTCGGCCTGTTGAGGTTGAAAAGATCATAAATAGGCATAATTATTGAAAATATGGATTAAGCAGAAGATGTGCAATTCTTACAGCTGGCAGCTTGTTGAAAGTGCAGAAAGGACTAAGTCCGGTTTTGCTGCACTCCTTCACAGGTTCATTCAGCAGCTTTTTGGTGGCTTCAATAACTTTCGCATCAGACAATTGAATGTCACAATGGCACTGAGGATCTTTTATGTCACCAGTGTATTCGCACATTAAATCGGGGTGACGGCTTAATGGCAAGTTTTATCCCACAGGTACCAATCTGAAGTTTTGAGACAAAGATTGGATACAAGAGATGAACTAGGGTTTGAGAGGAGATGGTGCTGGTGAAGATGTTGATGGAGATTGACCCCCTCCCGATGAGAGGATCGATGGTGATGACAATGTTGATGATTTCCCCCTCCCAGTGGGATGTTTCCCCGACAGAACAGCTCCGCCGGAGCCCTAGATTGGTTCCGC
Organism: Aegilops tauschii subsp. strangulata; assembly: GCF_002575655.3. Taxonomy (NCBI): domain Eukaryota; kingdom Viridiplantae; phylum Streptophyta; class Magnoliopsida; order Poales; family Poaceae; genus Aegilops; species Aegilops tauschii. The sequence goes on along the minus strand of NC_053040.3, from coordinate 254,436,118 downwards.
CTCGAGACGGCGGCGCTTCATCCCGAAAGCTTCTTCCTTATTTTTTCCAGGGCGAAAGACTTCATATAGCAAAAGATGGGCACCGGAGGCCTGCCAGGGGGCCCACGAGGCAGGGGCACGCCCAGGGGGGTAGGGCGCGCCCCCCACCCTCGTGGATAGGGTGTGGCCCCCCTCTGGTTCTTTCTTCGCCCAATATTTTGAATATATTCCAAAACTGACTTTTGTGGAGTTTCAGGACTTTTGGAGTTGTGCAGAATAGGTCTCTAATATTTGCTCCTTTTCCAGCCCAGAATTCCAGCTGCCGGCATTCTCCCTCTTCGTGTAAACCTTATAAAATAAGAGAGAATAAGCATAAGTATTGTGACATATTGTGTAGTAACAGCCCATAATGCAATAGATATCGATATAAAAGCATGATGCAAAATGGACGTATCAACTCCCCCAAGCTTAGATCTCGCTTGTCCTCAAGCGGAAGCCGATAACGAAAAATAAGTCCACATGTTTGGAGATAGAGGTGTCGATAAAATAAAATACGGACATGAGGGCATCATGATCATTCTTATAACAGCAACATATATATATTGTCATATGATTTCTTATGCTAAAGTAACAATCCATCACAATGTAAAGTATAAATCGGAAACTTCATTGAAAACTAACAAACTATAATCTCAGCCATTGAAGCAATTGTAATTTATCATAACATCGGAAAGAGTCAATATAAGAGCTTTTCAGCAAGTCCACATACTCAACTATCATTTAGTCTTTCACGATTGCTAACACTCACGCAATACTTATGGGTATGGAGTTTTAATCGGACACAGAGAAAGATAGGGGCTTATAGTATTGCCTCCCAACCTTTTACCTCAAGGGTAATGTCAACAATAATAGTTTATGATAACTTACATCCAATTGGATATATATATATATATATATATATATATATATATATATATATATATATCAGGATCTTTCCAACACAATGTGCTTGCCAAAGGATAATGTGTAAAAAGGAAAGGTGGAGATCACCGCGACTCTTGCATAAGACATAAGACAAAAATAAAAGATAGGCCCTTCGCAGAGGGAAGCAGAGGTTGTCATGTGCTTTTATGGTTGGATGCACGAAATCTTAATGCAAAAGAACATTGCCACTTGTGATAGGGACCTTTATTATGCAGTCCATCGCTTTTATTTCTTCCATATCACAAGATCATATAAAGCATATTTTATCCACACTAAAAGATCATACATATTTAGAGAGCAATTTTTATTGCATGCAACAATGAAAACTTACTTGAAGGATCTTACTCAATCCATAGGTAGGTATGGTGGACACTCATGGAAAAACTAGGTTTAAGGATATTCGGAAGCACAAGTAGTATCTCTACTTGGTGCGAAGAATTTGGCTAGCATGAGGGGGAAAGGCAAGCTCAACATGTTGGATGATCCATGACAATATACTTTATTTCGGATATAAGAAAACATAACCCATTACGTTGTCTTCCTTGTCCAACATCAACTTTTTAGCATGTCATATTCTAATGAGCGCTCACAATCATAAAAGATGTCCAAGATAGTATATTTATATGTGAAAACCTCTCTTTCTTTATTACTTCCTATTAATTGCAATGATGAACAAAACTATGTTTGTCAACTCTCAACAACTTTTATTCATCATACTCTTTATGTGTGAAGTCATTACTCTCCATAAGATCAATATGATCTCTTTATTTCTTTTTATACTTTTCTTTAATTCCCTCAAGATCATAGCAAGATAACCAAGCCCTCGACTCAAAACTAATCTTTATTATATATAGCTCACGGACTCGATTACATAGATAAGGATCAACACAAAAACTCAAAGCTAGATCATACTAAACTTTATTCTACTAGATCAAGATATAACCAAAAGGATCGAACGGAGAAAAACGGTAAAGATAGAAGTGTGATGGTGATACGATACCAGGGCACCTCCCCCAAGCTTGGCAGTTGCCAAGGGGAGTGCCCATACCCATGTATTTATGTCTCTTTCTTCAAAGGTGGTGATGATGGAGTTGTTGATGATGTTTGTGCCTTCAGCTTTTTCATATTGTAGTTGAGGAGAGCAATTTCCTCCTTTAGATCATCGACCTCCAACTCCAGCTTCAAGATCTTGTCACATAAGTCTCCTTTGCTTTTCTGCCAAAAACAAGAAGGAATAGATCGGTTGTTAGACAGTTTAGCCCTCTTAGGGAGACTAGACTTCTTGAACTTCACGTGCATATCCCCAGGTTGAGGTAGAGGAACATCTTCCTCCTCCGAACTTGAATCATTGATCCTCATCAAATGAGCATCCTCCTCATCATCCGTAGTTCGACCACAAGGAGATAGGTCCCCATAGGTCTTTGGGTCAGCAACGAGATGTGAGACATAGCTCTCTCCGTCAGAGTCTTGAGATGACATCTTGCTCTAAATCTGCTATAGAAACAGCTCGAAACAGAAACAGAGGATATTTGCGTGGTACGGTGGTCAAAACCTTCGGGAGATTATATAGTAAATTTTTACCGACCAAAAGAAGTATCGTGCAAGAAAACGGAGTCCGGAGAGCACACGAGGTGCCCACGAGGCAGGGGGGCGCGCCCAGGGGGGTAGGGCGCGCCTTTCACCCTCATGGATGCCTCGTGTCCTTCCCGGACTACTTATTATTTTCCTATTTTCTTAAATATTCCAAAACGGAGAAAAATTGCCATTAGAACTGTTTTGGAGTCGGTTTACTTATCGTACCACATACCTATTCCTTTTCGGAGCTGAAACATTCTGTAAAGTGTCCCTTATGTACTCCTCCGGGGTTACGGTTTCAATAACATTAGTTTCAACATTTATGGGATTACCTGAGATATAATGTTTGATTCTTTGACCGTTCACCTACTTTGGATTTGTGCCTTCGAAGTTGTTGATTTTTATGGCACTGGAACAATAGACCTCCTCGATAACATAAGGACCTTCCCATTTATATAGGAGCTTTCCTGCAAAAAATCTTAAACGGGAGTTGTATAGCAAAACATAATCACCTACATTAAACTCACGCTTTTGTATCCTTTTGTCATGCCATATTTTAACTTTTTCTTTAAACAGTTTGGCATTCTCATAGGCTTGGGTTCTCCACTCATCAAGTGAGCTAATGTCAAATAGTCTCTTCTCACCGACAAGTTTGAAATCATAATTGAGCTCTTTAATGGCCCAATATGCCTTATGTTCTAGTTCGAGAGGTAAGTGACATGCTTTTCCATAAACCATTTTATACGGAGACATACCCATAGGATTTTTATATGCAGTTCTATAGGCCCATAATGCATCATCCAGTTTCTTGGACCAATTCTTTCTAGATCTATTAACAGCCTTTTGTAAAATTAATTTAATCTCTCTATTACTCAATTCTACTTGACCACTAGACTATGGGTCGTATGGAGATGCAATTCTATGATTAACATCATACTTAGCAAGCATTTTACAAAAGGCACCATGAATAAAATGTGAACCACCATCAGTCATTAAATATCTAGGGACTCCAAACCTCGAAAAAATAACTTCTTTAAGCATCTTAATAGAGGTGTTATGATCATCACTACTAGTTGGAATAGCTTCTACCCACTTAGTAACGTAATCAACAGCAACTAAAATATGTGTATACCCATTAGAGGAAGGAAATTGTCCCATATAATCAAAGCCCCAAACATCGAATGGTTCAATAACAAGTGAATAATTCATAGGCATTTCTTGACGTCTACTAATATTACCAATTATTTGGCATTCATCACAAGACAAGACAAACTTACGGGCATATTTGAAGAGAGTAGGCCAATAAAAACCGGATTGCAATACCTTATGTGCAGTTCTATCTCCAGCGTGGTGTCCTCCATAAGCCTCAGAGTGACACTTGCGTAGGATCTGTTCCTGTTCATGCTCAGGTACACAACGTCTAATAACACCATCTACTCCTTCTTTATAAAGGTGTGACTCATCCCAGAAGTAATGTCTTAAATCATAGAAAAACTTTTTTTGCTGGTATGTGAAACTTGGTGGTATAACTTTAGCAACAATGTAATTAGCATAATCAGCATACCATGGAGCAGTACGAGAAGCATCTATGACAGCTAATTGTTCATCAGGAAAGCTATCATCAATAGGTAGTGGGTCATCAAGAACATTCTCTAACCTAGATAAGTTGTCTGCAACGGGGTTCTCAGCTCCCTTTCTATCAATAATATGCAAATCAAATTCTTGTAGTAGGAGAACCCATCTAATAAGTCTAGGTTTAGCATCTTTCTTTTCCTTAATATATTTAATAGCAGCATGATCAGTGTGAACAGTTACTTTAGAATCAACAATATAAGGTCTGAACTTATCACAAGAAAATACAATTGCTAAAAATTCTTTTTCAGTAGTAGCATAATTTCTCTAGGAATTGTTTAGAGTTTTACTAGCATATTGGATACAATTTAATTTCTTATCAACTCTTTGTCCTAGAACAGCACCTACAGCATAATCACTGGCATCACACATAATTTCAAAGGGTAAATTCCAATCAGGTGGCTGAACAATAGGTGCAGAAAGCAAGGCTTTCTTAAGTATTTCAAATGCTTCTACACAGTCATCATCAAAGACAAAAGGAGCATGTTTTTGTAAGAGATTAGTTAGAGGCCTAGAAATTTTTTAGAAGTCTTTAATGAACCTCCTATAAAAACCGGCATGACCAAGGAAACTTCTTATACCTTTGTTGTCCTCAGGACACGGTATCTTTTCAATAGCATCAACTTTGGCTTTATCAACTTCAATACCTCTTTCAGAAATTTTATGCCCCAAGACAATACCTTCATTAACCATAAAGTGGCACTTCTCCCAATTCAAGACAAGATTAGTTTCTTCACATCTCTGCAAGACTCGATCAAGGTTGCTTAAGCAATCATCAAAATAAGTTCGGTACACGGAAAAATCATCCATGAAAACCTCAACAATCTTTTCACAAAAGTCAGAGAATATAGCAGTCATACATCTTTGAAAGGTAGCAGGTGCATTACATAAACCAAAAGGCATACGTCTATAAGCAAAGGTACAGAAAGGTCAAGTAAAAGTGGTCTTTTCCTGATCCTCTTTTTGAAGGAAATATGCCCTAGAGACAATAATAAAGTTATTATTTATTTCCTTATATCATGATAAATGTTTATTATTCATGCTAGAATTGTATTTACCGGAAACTTGATACATGTGTGAATACATAGACAAACAGAGTGTCACTAGTATGCCTCTACTTGACTAGCTCATTGATCAAAGATGGTTATGTTTCCTAGCCATAGGCATGAGTTGTCATTTGATTAACGGGATCACATCATTAGGAGAATGATGTGATTGACTTGACCCATTCCGTTAGCTTAGCACTCGATCGTTTAGTATGTTGTTATTGCTTTCTTCATGACTTATACATGTTCCTATGACTATGAGATTATGCAACTCCCGTTTACCGGATGAACACTTTGTGTGCTACCAAACGTGACAACGTAACTGGGTGATTATAAAGGTGCTCTACAGGTGTCTCCGAAGGTACTTGTTGGGTTGGCGTATTTCGAGATTAGGATTTGTCACTCCGATTGTCGGAGAGGTATCTCTGGGCCCACTCGGTAATGCACATCACTATAAGCCTTGCAAGCATTGCAACTAATGAGTTAGTTGCGGGATGATGTATTACAGAACGAGTAAAGAGACTTGTTGGTAACGAGATTGAACTAGGTATTGAGATACCGACGATCAAATCTCGGGCAAGTAACATACCGATGACAAAGGGAACAACGTATGTTGTTATGCGGTCTGACCGATAAAGATCTTCGTAGAATATGTGGGAGCCAATATGAGCATCCAGGTTCCGCTATTGGTTATTGACCGGAGAGGTGTCTCGGTCATGTCTACATAGTTCTCGAACCCGTAGGGTCCGCACGCTTAACGTTACGATGACGGTTATATTATGAGTTTATGTGTTTTGATGTACCGAAGGAGTTCGGAGTCCCGGATGAGATCGGGGACATGACGAGGAGTCTCGAAATGGCCGAGACGTAAAGATCGATATATTGGACGACTATATTCGGACTTCGGAAAGGTTCCAAGTGATTCGGGTATTTTTCGGAGTACCGGAGAGTTACGGGAATTCGTATTGGGCCTTAATGGGCCATACGGGAAAGGAGAGAAAGGCCCCAAAGGGTGGCCGCACCCCTCCCCATGGACTAGTCCGAATTGGACTAGGGAGGGGGGGCGCCCCCTTCCTTCTTTCTCCTTCTCCCTTCCCTTCTCCTATTCCAACAAGGAAAGGAGGAGTCCTACTCCCGGTGGGAGTAGGACTCCCCCCTTGGCGCGCCCTCCTCCTTGGCTGGCGGCCTCCCCCTTGCTCCTTTATATACGGGGGCAAGGGGGCACCCCATAGACACAACAATTAATCATTGATCTCTTAGCCGTGTGCGGTGCCCCCCTCCATCATATTACACCTCGATAATATCATAGCGGTGCTTAGGCGAAGCCCTGCGTCGGTAGAACATCATCACTGTCACCACGCCGTCGTGCTGACAAAACTCTCCCTCAACACTCGGCTGGATCGGAGTTCGAGGGACGTCATCGAGCTGAACGTGTGCTGAACTCGGAGGTGCCGTGCGTTCGGTACTTGATCGGTCGGATCGTGAAGACGTATGACTACATCAACCGCGTTGTGTTAACGCTTCCGCTTTCGGTCTACGAGGATACGTGGACAACACTCTCCCCTCTCGTTGCTATGCATCACCATGATCTTGCGTGTGCGTAGAAATTTTTTTGAAATTACTACGTTCCCGAACAGTGGCATCCGAGCCTGGTTTTATGTGTTGATGTTATATGCACGAGTAGAACACAAGTGAGTTGTGGGCGATATAAGTCATACTGCTTACCAGCATGTCATATTTTGGTTCGGCGGTATTGTGAGATGAAGCGGCCCGGACAGACATTACGCGTACGCTTACGCGAGACTGGTTTCACCGTTGCGAGCACTTGTTGCTTAAAGGTGATTGGCGGGTGTCTGTCTCTCTCACTTTAGTTGAACCGAGTGTGGCTACGCCCGGTCCTTGCGAAGGTTAAAACAGCACCAACTTGACAAACTATCATTGTGGTTTTGATGCGTAGGTAAGAACGGTTCTTGCTAAGCCCGTAGCAGCCACGTAAAACTTGCAACAACAAAGTAGAGGACGTCTAACTTGTTTTTGCAGGGCATGTTGTGATGTGATATGGTCAAGACATGATGCTATATTTTATTGTATGAGATGATCATGTTTTGTAACCGAGTTATCGGCAACTGGCAGGAGCCATATGGTTGTCGCTTTATTGTATGAAATGCAATCGCCATGTAATTGTTTTACTTTATCACTAAGCGGTAGCGATAGTCGTAAAAGCAATAGTTGGCGAGACGACAACGATGCTACGATGGAGATCAAGGTGTCGCGCCGGTGACGATGGTGATCATGACGGTGCTTCGGAGATGGAGATCACAAGCACAAGATGATGATGGCCATATCATATCACTTATATTGATTGCATGTGATGTTTATCTTTTATGCATCTTATCTTGCTTTGATTGACGGTAGCATTATAAGATGATCTCTCACTAAAATTTCAGGATAAAAGTGTTCTCCCTGAGTATGCACCGTTGCGAAAGTTCTTCGTGCTGAGACACCACGTGATGATCGGGTGTGATAGGCTCTACGTTCAAATACAACGGGTGCAAAACAGTTGCACACGGGGAATACTCACGTTAAACTTGACGAGCCTAGCATATGCAGATATGGCCTCGGAACACGGAGACCGAAAGGTCGAGCGTGAATCATATAGTAGATATGATCAACATAGTGATGTTCACCATTGAAACTACTCCATATCATGTGATGACCGGACATGGTTTAGTTGATATGGATCACGTGATCACTTAGAGGATTAGAGGGATGTCTATCTAAGTGGGAGTTCTTAAGTAATATGATTAATTGAACTTAAATTTATCATGAACTTAGTCCTGATAGTATTTTGTAAATTATGTTGTAGATCAATAGCTCGCGTTGTTGCTTCCCTGTGTTTATTTTTGATATGTTCCTAGAGAAAAATCATGTTGAAAGATGTTAGTAGCAAAGATGCGGATTGGATCCGTGATCTGAGGATTATCCTCATTGCTGCACAGAAGAATTATGTCCTTGATGCACCACTAGGTGACAGACCTATTACAGGAGCAGATACAGACGTTATGAACGTTTGGCTAGCTCAATATGATGACTACTTGATAGTTTAGTGCACCATGCTTAACGGCTTAGAATCGGGACTTCAAAGACGTTTTGAACGTCATGGACCATATGAGATGTTCCAGGAGTTGAAGTTATAATTCAAGTAAATACCCGAGTTGAGAGATATGAAGTCTCCAACAAGTTCTATAGCTAAAAGATGGAGGAGAATAGCTCAAGCAGTGAGCATGTGCTCAGATTGTCTGGGTACTACAATCGCTTGAATCAAGTGGGAGTTAATCTTCTAGATAAAATAGTGATTGACAGAATTCTCTAGTCACCATCACCAAGTTAGTAGAACTTCATGATGAACTATAGTATGCAAGGGATGACGAACGTAATTCCCGAGCTCTTCGTGATGGTGAAATCGACGAAGGTAGAAATCAAGAAAAACATCAAGTGTTGATGGTTGACGAGACCACTAGTTTCAAGAAAAGGGCAAAGGGAAGAAGGGGAACTTCAAGAAGAACGGCAAGCAAGTTGCAAGTGAAGAAGCCTAAGTCTGGTCCTAAGCCTGAGACTAAGTGCTTCTACTGCAAAGGGACTGGTCACTGGAAGCGGAACTACCCCAACTATTTGGTGGATAAGAAGGATGGCAAAGTGAACAAAGGTATATTGGATATACATATTATTGATGTGTACTTTACTAGTGTTTATAGCAACCCCTCGGTATTTGATACTGGTTCAGTTGCTAAGAGTAGTAACTCGAAACGGGAGTTGCAGAATAAACAGAGACTAGTAAAAGGCGAGGTGACGATGTGTGTTGGAAGTAGTTCCAAGATTGATATGATCATCATCGCACACTCCCTATACTTTCGGGATTAGTGTTGAAACTAAATAAGTGTTATTTGGTGTTTGCGTTGAGCATGAATATGATTTGATCATGTCTGTTGCAATACGGTTATTCATTTAAATTAAAGAATAATTGTTGTTCTGTTTACATGAATAAAACCTTCTATGGTCATACACCCAATAAAATGGTTTGTTGGATCTCGATCGTAGTGATACACATATTCATAATAATGAAGCCAAAAGATGCAAAGTTAATAATGATAGTGCAACTTATTTGTGGCACTGCCGTTTAGGTCATATTGGTGTAAAGCGCATGAAGAAACTCCATACTGATGGGATTTTGGAATCACTTGATTATGAATCACTTGATGCTTGCGAACCGTGCCTCATGGGCAAGATGACTAAAACGCCGTTCTCCGGAACTATGGAGAGAGCAACAGATTTGTTGGAAATCATACATACAGATGTATGTGGTCCGATGAATATTGAGGCTCGTAGCAGGTATCATTATTTTCTGACCTTCACAGATGATTTGAGCAGATATGGGTATATCTACTTAATGAAACAGAAGTCTGAAACATTTGAAAAGTTCATATAATTTCAGAGTGAAGCGGAAAATCATCGTAACAAGAAAATAAAGTTTCTACGATCTGATCGTGGAGAAGAGTATTTGAGTTACGAGTTTGGCCTTCAGTTAAAACTATGTGAAATAGTTTCACTACTAACGCCACCTGGAACACCAAGGTGTAATGGTGTGTCCGAACATCGTAACCGTACTTTATTAGATATGGTGCGATATATGATGTCTCTTACCGATCTACCACTATCGTTTTGGGGTTATGCATTAGAGACAGCTGCATTCACGTTAAATAGGGTACCATCTAAATCCGTTGAGACGACATCTTATGAACTGTGGTTTAGCAAGAAACCAAAGTTGTCGTTTCTTAAAGTTTGGGGTTGCGATGCTTATGTGAAAAGGTTTCATCCTGATAAGCTCAAACCCAAATCGGAAAAATGTGTCTTCATAGGATACCCAAAGGAGACAGTTGGGTACACCTTCTATCACAGATCCGAAGGCAAGACATTCGTTGCTAAGAATGGATCCTTTCTAGAGAAGGAGTTTCTCTCGAAAAAGTGAGTGGGAGGAAAGTAGAACTTGATAAGGTAACTGTACCTACTCCCTTATTGGAAAGTAGTTCATCATAGAAATCTGTTCCTGTGACTCCTACACCAATTAGTGAGGAAGTTAATGATGATGATCATGTAATTTCAGATCAAGTTACTACCAAACCTCGTAGGTAAACCAGAGTGAGATCCATACCAGAGTGGTACGGTAATCCTGTTCTGGAGGTCATGCTATTTGACCATGACGAACCTACGAACTATGAGGAAGCGATGATGAGCCCAGATTCCGCGAAATGGCTTGAGGCCATGAAATCTGAGATGAGATCCATATATGAGAACAAAGTATGGACTTTGATTGACTTGCCCAATGATCGGCGAGCCATTGAGATTAAATGGATCTTCAAGAGGAAGACAGACAGTGATAGTAGTGTTACTGTCTACAAAGCTAGAATTGTCGCAAAAAGGTTTTCGACAAGTTCAAGGAGTTGACTACGATGAGAGTTTCTCACTCGTATCTATGCTTAAGTCTGTCTGAATCATGTTAGCAATTGCCGCATTTTATGAAATATGGCAAATGGATAAATAAAACTGCATTCCTTAATGGATTTATTAAAGAAGAGTTGTATATGATGCAACTAGGAGGTTTCGTCAATCCTAAAAGTGCTAACAAAATATGCAAGCTCCAGCGATCCATCTATGGACTGGTGCAAGCATCTCGGAGTTGGAATATACGCTTTGATAAGTTGATCAAAGGATATAGTTTTATACAGACTTGCGGTGAAGCCTGTATTTACAAGAAAGTGAGTGGGAGCACTACAGCATTTCGGATAAGTATATGTGAATGACATATTGTTGATCGGAAATAATGTAGAATTATTCTGGAAAGCATAAAGGAGTGTTTGAAAGGAGTTTTTCAAAGAAAGACCTCGGTGAAGCTGCTTACATATTGAGCATCAAGATCTATAGAGATAGATCAAGACGCTTAATAAGTTTGTTCAATGAGTACATACCTTAACAAGATTTTGAAGTAGTTCAAAATAGAACAGTCAAAGAAAGAGTTCTTGCCTGTGTTACAAGGTGTGAAATTGAGTAAGACTCAAAGCCCGACCACGGCAGAAGATAGAAAGAGAATGAAAGTCATTCCCTATGCTTTGGCCATAGGTTCTATAAAGTATGCCATGCTGTGTACCAGATCTATTATATACCCTACACTGATTTTGGCAAGGAAGTACAATAGTGATCTAGGAGTAGATCACTGGACAGCGGTCAAAATTATCCTTAGTGGAATAAGGATATGTTTCTCGATTATGGAAGTGACAAAAGGTTCGTCGTAAAGGGTTACGTCGATGCAAGTTTTGACACTAATCTAGATGACTCTAAGTCTCAGTCTAGATACATATTGAAAGTGGGAGCAATTAGCTAGAGTAGCTCCGTGCAGAGCATTGTAGACATAGAAATTTGCAAAATACTTACGGATCTGAATGTGACAGACCCGTTGACTAAAATTATCTCACAAGCAAAACATGATCACACCTTAGTACTCTTTGGGTGTTAATCACATAGCGATGTGAACTAGATTACTGACTCTAGTAAAACCTTTGGGTGTTGATCACATGACGATGTGAACTATGGGTGTTAATCACATGGTGATGTGACTATTGATGTTAAATCACATGGCGATGTGAACTAGATTATTGACTCTAGTGCAAGTGGGAGACTGAAGGAAATATGCCCTAGAGACAATAATAAAGTTATTACTTATTTCCTTATATCATGATAAATGTTTATTATTCATGCTAGAATTGTATTTACCAGAAACTTGATACATGTGTGAATACATAGACAAACAGAGTGTCACTAGTATGCCTCTACTTGACTAGCTCGTTGATCAAAGATGGTTATGTTTCCTAGCCATAGACATGAGTTGTCATTTGATTAACGGGATCACATCATTAGGAGAATGATGTGATTGACTTGACCCATTCCATTAGCTTAGCACTCGATCGTTTAGTATGTTGTTATTGCTTTCTTCATGACTTATACATGTTCCTATGACTATGAGATTATGCAACTCCCGTTTACCGGAGGAACACTTTGTGTGCTACCAAACGTGACAACGTAACTGGGTGATTATAAAGGTGCTCTACAGGTGTCTTCGAAGGTACTTGTTGGGTTGGCGTATTTCGAGATTAGGATTTGTCACTCCGATTGTCGGAGAGGTATCTCTGGGCCCACTCGGTAATGCACATCACTATAAGCCTTGCAAGCATTGCAACTAATGAGTTAGTTGCGGGATGATGTATTACAGAACGAGTAAAGAGACTTGTCGGTAACGAGATTGAACTAGGTATTGAGATACCGACGATCGAATCTCGGGCAAGTAACATACCGATGACAAAGGGAACAACGTATGTTGTTATGCGGTCTGACCGATAAAGATCTTCGTAGAATATGTGGGAGCCAATATGAGCATCCAGGTTTCGCTATTGGTTATTGACCGGAGAGGTGTCTCGGTCATGTCTACATAGTTCTCGAACCCGTAGGGTCCGCACGCTTAACGTTACGATGACGGTTATATTATGAGTTTATGTGTTTTGACGTACCGAAGGAGTTCGGAGTCCCGGATGAGATCGGGGACATGACGAGGAGTCTCGAAATGGCCGAGACGTAAAGATCGATATATTGGACGACTATATTCGGACTTCGGAAAGGTTCCGAGTGATTCGGGTATTTTTCGGAGTACCGGAGAGTTACGGGAATTCGTATTGGGCCTTAATGGGCCATACGGGAAAGGAGAGAAAGGCCCCAAAGGGTGGCCGCACCCCTCCCCATGGACTAGTCCGAATTGTACTAGGGAGGGGGGCGCCCCCTTCCTTCTTTCTCCTTCTCCCTTCCCTTCTCCTATTCCAACAAGGAAAGGAGGAGTCCTACTCCCGATGGGAGTAGGACTCCCCCCTTGGCGCGCCCTCCTCCTTGGCTGGCGGCCTCCCCCTTGCTCCTTTATATACGGGGGCAAGGGGGAACCCCATAGACACAACAATTCATCATTGATCTCTTAGCCGTGTGCGGTGCCCCCTCCACCATATTACACCTCGATATCGTAGCGGTGCTTAGGCGAAGCCCTGCGTCGGTAGAACATCATCATTGTCAACACGCCGTCGTGCTAACGAAACTCTCCCTCAACACTCGGCTGGATCGGAGTTCGAGGGACGTCATCGAGCTGAACGTGTGCTGAACTCGGAGGTGCCGTGCGTTCGGTACTTGATCGGTCGGATCGTGAAGACGTACGACTACATCAACCGCGTTGTGTTAACGCTTCCGCTTTCGGTCTACGAGGGTACATGGACAACACTCTCCCCTCTCGTTGGTATGCATCACCATGATCTTGCGTGTGCGTAGGAAATTTTTTGAAATTACTACGTTCCCCAACACTTTTGACACAGGTATTTGAGAGAAACCAGAATAGCCATCTAGAAAGCAAAAATGTGTATGTTTGGATAATCTTTCTAGCATTTGATCAATAAAAGGTGGGTAATGATCTTTCCTAGTAGCTTTATTTAATTTGTGGAAATCAATTACCATTCTATAACCTGTAACAATTCTTTGTGGGATCAATTCATCTTTATCATTAGGAACAACAGTAATACCTCCCTTCTTAGGGACACAATGGACAGGACTTACCCACTGACTATCAGCAATAGGATAAATTATACATGCCTCTAGAAGCTTTAGTATTTCTTTTCTTACCACTTCTTTCATCTTAGGATTTAATCGTCGTTGGTGATCAACAACCAGTTTAGCGTCTTTCTCCAATTTTATTTTGTGCTGGCATAGAGTGGGACTAATGCCCTTAAGATCATCAAGAGTATATCCAATAGCAGCACGGTGCTTCTTCAGAGTTTTCAATAATTTCTCCTCTTCCTGCTCTGAAAGGTTAGCACTAATAATAATAGGATATATCTTCTTTTCATCAAGATAAGCATATTTAAGAGTATCAGGTAATGGTTTAAGCTCAAACACGGGATCACCCTTGGGTGGAGGAGGATCCCCTAGAATTTCAACAGGCAAGTTTTGTTTCAAAATAGGCCCCTGGTTAAAGAATACTTCATCTATTTTCCTTCTTTCATTCATAAACATACCATTTTCATGGTCTAGCAAATATTGTTCTAAAGGATCATTAGGAGGCACGACAATAGAAGCAAGACCAATAATTTCATCTTTACTAGGCAATTCTTTATCATGGGGTTGTCTACGAAATTTAGCAAAATGAAAATCATGAGACATATCCCCTAAATCAATAGTAATACCATCCTTTTTGCAATCTATCTTAAACAGTATTCAAGAAGGGTCTACCAAATATAATGGGACAAAAGTCATCTTGTGGGGAACCAAGAACAAGAAAGTCAGTAGGATATTTAACTTTCCCACACAAGACTTCAACATCTCTAACAATCCCAACTGGTGAAATAGTATCTCTATTGGCAAGCTTAATTGTAACATCAATACCTTCTAACTCAGCAGGTGCAATATCATGCATAATTTCTTCGTATAAAGAATGAGGTATTGCACTCGCACTGGCACCCATATCACATAAGCCATGATAACAATGATATCCTATTTTAACAGAAATAACAGGCATGCCTACAACAGGTCTATGTTTATTTTTAGTATCGGGTCTAGCAATTCTAGCAGCTTCATCACAGAAGTAAATAACATGCCCATCAATATTATCGACCAAGAGATCTTTAACCATAGCAATACTAGGTTCAACTTTAATTTGCTTAGGGGGTGTAGGTGTTCTAGTATTACTCTTACGAACCACAGTTGAAGCTTTAGCATGATCCTTTATTCTAGCAGGGAAAGGTGGTTTCTCAATATAAGCGGTAAGAACAATAGGATCAACATTATAAGTGATAGTCTTTTCTTCAACTTTAATAGGTTCAACTACTTTTACTTCAATGGGAGGATGATATTTAAACCACTTCTCCTTAGGGAGATCAACATGAGTAGCAAATGATTCATAGAAAGAAGCTACTATCTCAGAGTCAAGTCCATATTTAGTGATAAATTCACGAAAAACATCGGTATCCATAAAAGATTTAACACAATCAAACTTAGGTGTTATACTTGACTCCTTACCTTTGTCGAGTTCCCATTCAGAGTTGTGTTTGATTCTTTCCAATAAATCCCATTTGAATTCAATAGTCTTCATCACAAAAGAACTAGTACAAGAAGTATCGAGCATGGAGCGATTATTGAGAGAAAGTCGAGCATAAAAATTTTGAATAATAATTTCTCTTGAGAGCTCATGATTGGGGCATGAATATAACATTGACTTAAGCCTCCCCCAAGCTTGAGCGATACTTTCTCCTTCGCGAGGCCAGAAATTATATATATAATTACGATCACGATGAACCAGATGCATAGGATAAAACTTCTGATGAAATTCCAATTTCAATCGGTTGTAGTTCCATGATCCAATATCATCGCATAGCCTAAACCATGTCAATGCCTTTCCCTTCAAAGATAAAGGGAAGACCTTCTTCTTGATAACCTCCTCTGGCATTCCTGCAAGCTTAAATAATCCACAAACTTCATCCACATAGATTAGGTGCAAATCGGGATGCAATGTTCCATCTCCTGTAAAAGGATTAGCTAGCAGTTTCTCTATCATAACTGAAGGAATTTCAAAGTGAACATTTTTCAGTAGGTTCAGTAGGTTGAGGAGCACCTCTTTGCTCTACTGGTCGGGGTGAAGATACCTCGAACAAGCCCCTCAAAGGATTACTTTCCATAGTAACAAGTGACAGTAAATTTCAGCACACTATATAAATTTTTCCTTACCAAATTCCACTTACCAAAGGCGCTTCACTCCCCGGCAACGGCGCCAGAAAAGAGTCTTGATGACCCACAAGTATAGGGGATCTATCGTAGTCCTTTTGATAGGTAAGAGTGTCGAACCCAACGAGGAGCAGAAGGAAATGACAAGCGGTTTTCAATAAGGTATTCTCTGCAAGCACTGGAATTATCGGTAACAGATAGTTTTATGATAAGGTAATTCGTAACAGGTAACAAGTAACAAAAGTAAACAAGGTGCTGCAAGGTGGCCCAATCCTTTTTGTAGCAAAGGACAAGCCTGGACAAACTCTTATATAAAGGAAAGCGCTCCCGAGGACACATGGGAATTATCGTCAAGCTAGTTTTCATCATGCTCATAGGATTCACGTTCGTTACTTTGATAATTTGATATGTGGGTGGACCGGTGCTTGGGTACTGCCCTTCCTTGGACAAGCATCCCACTTATGATTAACCCCTCTCGCAAGCATCGGCAACTACGAAAGAAGAATTAAGGTAAACCTAACCATAGCATGAAACATGTGGATCCAAATCAGCCCCTTATGAAGCAACGCATAAACTAGGGTTTAAGCTTCTGTCACTCTATCAACCCATCATCTACTTATTACTTCCCAATGCCTTCCCCTAGGCCCAAACAATGGTGAAGTGTCATGTAGTCGACGTTCACGTAACACCACTAGAGGAAAGACAACATACATCTCATCAAAATATCGAACGAATACCAAATTCACATGACTACTTATAGAAAGACTTCTCCCATGTCCTCGGGAACAAAAGTAACTACTCACAAATCATATTCATGTTCATAATCAGAGGGGTATTAATATGCATAAAGGATATGAACATATGATCTTCCACCGAATAAACCAACTAGCATCAACTACAAGGAGTAATCAACACTAGTAGCAACCCACAGGTACCAATCTGACGTTTTGAGACAAAGATTGGATACAAGAGATGAACTAGGGTTTGAGAGGAGATGGTGCTGGTGAAGATGTTGATGGAGATTGACCCCCTCCCGATGAGAGGATCGATGGTGATGACGATGGTGATGATTTTCCCCTCCCGGTAGGATGTTTCCCCGGCAGAACAGCTCCGCCGGAGCCCTAGATTGGTTCCGCCTCGAGACGGTGGCGCTTCATCCCGAAAGTTTCTTCCTTATTTTTTCCAGGGCGAAAGACTTCATATAGCAAAAGATGGGACCCGGAGGCCTGCCAGGGGGCCCACGAGGCAGGGGGCGCGCTCAGGGGGTAGGGCGCGCGCCCCACCCTTGTGGATAGGGTGTGGCCCCCCTCTAGTTCTTTCTTCGCCCAATATTTTTAATATATTCCAAAACTGACGTTCGTGGAGTATCAGGACTTTTGGTGTTGTGCAGAATAGGTCTCTAATATTTGCTCCTTTTCCAGCCCAGAATTCCAGCTTCCGGCATTCTCCCTCTTCGTGTAAACCTTATAAAATAAGAGAGAATAGGCATAAGTATTGTGACATGATGTGTAATAACAACCCATAATGCAATAAATATCGATATAAAAGCATGATGCAAAATGGACGTATCATTAAGCCGGCTTATGGTTAAAAGGCAA
This sequence comes from Aegilops tauschii subsp. strangulata, assembly GCF_002575655.3. NCBI lineage: Eukaryota > Viridiplantae > Streptophyta > Magnoliopsida > Poales > Poaceae > Aegilops > Aegilops tauschii. The sequence goes on along the minus strand of NC_053040.3, from coordinate 254,418,450 downwards.
ACAATACCTGGCGGGTTACTATTTCTGAGTTAAGCCGCCCATACAGATATTGAAAGAACAGATATGAGGATGAAAAAATCGCTAAGTGTTGAGAAAAACAGGTTTCACAGATTGATGCTATGATTTTGGATCTACGGCACTTCAGTTAATGAAAAAATATTTAGACCTAAAATATCAGTGCTCGAGGAGTTCATGGGTCTAGATTGGTTTTCTTATGCGGAAGAGATATTCTAAATAGTAAAAAGGAGTGCTACGATTACCACACATAGGAGGAGTACCAAGTTCGAATCAAAAATCGCAAGCTGCAGTGCAAAGCGAGGATGAAATCTGACGAACTCGTCGAAACCCTAACGGATCTATGGGAAGAGGAAGAAGGAGAACTAACCAGGGCTGTTGAACAGCGGAGGTGCGCGGATGAAATCTGGTCAGATCAGGTCGATGCAGCGACCGTTGATGGAGCAGAGGCGAATGTCAACGGCGGCGGCAGAGCTCGAGTGCTAGAGCGTCGCGAGGTGGAGGGCAGAGACAAAGAGGCAAGGGGGAAAAGTGAAAGGGACCCCGGGCCCTATTTATAAGATAAAAGGATAAGTGACATGCGCGAGAATCGAGGAGGCCAAAAAATGGATATGACGGCGCAAATGCCACGATTTTCGGAGATTCATTAAAAGAGAAGATTTATTAAGATTTGAGCTTTGTGCAATATTAATGACATGTGACGTCACGGCGGGTTACCATCACTACTGCAGGATACTGCTAACGCGACACTACGATCAGGGACCCTTCGACGAAACTGTGTGCGATGCAATAATTGCAAACGCTGGTGTAAAAACCCGTCAAAAAAGGCGCAAAACGTTTGCGATGCGGATGCATCAAACACGGTTCAGATTTTAGTTGCGTGTGCGATTCAGGGCATATGGTTCAGTTCAATTAACCATTTTCGATGAGTAGGAACAAAAGAAACAGGCAGCCAGATGAAGGTGTGTGCGATGTACAGCATACCGTTCACTCGGATGAACTGTTTGTGATTAGGCAACACAAAAGAAACGGTCAGCCGGATCAAGGTGTGTGCGATGTACAACATACAGTTCACTCGGATGAACTATTTGTGATTAGGCAACACAAAAGAAACGGTAGGCCAGGTCAAGGTGTGTGCGATGTACGACATGCGGTTCACCCGGATGAACTATCTGCGTTGAGACAAGAGAAAAAAAACGGTTCAATATAACAAGTACCATAAATATTGCAAGGTTCAAATTCAAAGATTACAACGCCCAAATTCAAACATTGCAAGCTGCGTCATTTCTGAAAAGGGATCAGCTGCTGACAAGTCATGTATGGGTTTGACACAATGATTTCCAATTGATTTGCCATATGTTCTTCCCATATGAAGTTTGGCATTTTTTGAGGCACTTCCATTCAACAGTACCAGCCGGCTCTGATAATCATACCATTGATCTTTCCTAATTAAATGATGTTGGGGAACGTATTAATTTCAAAAAAAATCCTACGCACACGCAAGATCATGGTGATGCATAGCAACGAGAGGGGAGAGTGTTGTCCACATACCCTCGTAGACCGATAGCGGAAGCGTTAGCACAACGCGGTTGATGTAGTCGTACGTCTTCACGATCCGACCGATCAAGTACCGAACGCACGGCACCTCCGAGTTCAGCACACGTTCAGCCTGATGACGTCCCTCGAACTCCGATCCAGCCGAGTGTTGAGGGAGAGCTTCGTCGGCACACGGCGTGGTGACGATGATGATGTTCTACCGACGCAGGGCTTCGCCTAAGCACCGCTACAGTATTATCGAGGTGGACTATGGTGGAGGGGGGCACCGCACACGACTAAAAGATCAAACGATCAATTGTTGTGTCTATGGGGTGCCCCCTGCCCCCGTATATAAAGGAGCAAGGGGAGGAGGCGGCCGGCCAGGGAGAGGCGCGCCAAGGAGGAGTCCTACTCCCACCGGGAGTAGGATTCCCCCCTTCCAAGTAGTAGTAGGAGTCAAGGAAAGGGGAGAGAGAAGAGAAGGAAGGAGGGGGCGGAGCCCCTCCCCCTAGTCCAATTCAGACTAGGCCTTGGGGGGCGCCCAGCCTCTCCTTTTTCTTTCCCCTAAAGCCCAATAAGGCCCATATACTCCCCGGCGAATTCCCGTAACTCTCTGGTACTCCGAATCACTCGGAACCTTTCCGATGTCCGAATATAGTCGTCCAATATATCGATCTTTACGTCTCGACCATTTCGAGACTCCTCGTCATGTCCCCGATCTCATCCGGGACTCCGAACTACCTTCCGTACATCAAAACACATAAACTCGTAATATAACCGTCATCGAACTTTAAGCGTGCGGACCCTACGGGTTCGAGAACAATGTAGACATGACCGAGACACGTCTTCGGTCAATAACCAATAGCGGAACCTGGATGCTCATATTGGCTCCCACGTATTCTACGAAGATCTTTATCGGTCAAACCGCATAACAACATACGTTGTTCCCTTTGTCATCGGTATGTTACTTGCCCGAGATTTGATCGTCGGTATCTCAATACCTAGTTCAATCTTGTTACCGGCAAGTCTCTTTACTCATTCTGTAATACATCATCTCACAACTAACCCATTAGTCACAATGCTTGCATGGCTTATAGTGATGTGCATTACCGAGAGGGCCAGAGATACCTCTCCGACAATCGGAGTGACAAATCCTAATCTCGAAATACGCCAACCCAACAAGTACCTTCGGAGACACCTGTAGAGCACATTTATAATCACCCAGTTACGTTGTGACGTTTGGTAGCACACAAAGTGTTCCTCCGGTAAACAGGTGTTGCATTATCTCATAGTCATAGGAACATGTATAAGTCATGAAGAAAGCAATAGCAACATACTAAACGATCGAGTGCTAAGCTAACGGAATGGGTCAAGTCAATCACATCTCTCCTAATGATGTGATCATGTTAATCCAATGACAACTCATGTCTATGGCTAGGAAACATAACCATCTTTGATCAACGAGCTAGTCAAGTAGAGGCATACTAGTGACACTCTGTTTGTCTATGTACTCACACATGTATTATGTTTCCGGTTAATACAATTCTAGCATGAATAATAAACATTTATCATGAAATAAGGAAATAAATAATAACTTTATTATTGCCTCTAGGGCATATTTCCTTCAAATGCGTGTTCAACCTCAGTACACACTCAGCACCTTTGCTCTGGCAAGAAAGAACCTGGCGAGTGTAATCTCCGGTGGGGTCCCTCGGTAGGAGTTCAAAGTAATATTTGAGAGATACAGATCCAGGCATTCGATGTGATTGTCGTTATAAACATCATCCACCGGGCCTAATATGCACTGCAAAAGAAGAGAACTTGTTAGTGCCTACATGCAGTTTTGAACACTGCTACACGCCCATTTGGTTTGCAGAATTTGTAAAATGCACCAACGTGCCATCTTCGATCTGGCATGATTAACATGGGCATTTGATTACAATCTAGAAACATGTAGCCTTCTTCACAAGAGGTTGGATTGGATGAAAAATTCCATAAGAAAACTAGTATAGATGAATCCAAAGGAGAAATGCTTATGGACGATTGTAACCATATGAATGAGGCAACCAATATGGGGTGGGGGTGTATGTCCTAAAATCCTCCAAAATTCCTTCAGAAATCATAGTACATTGTCATTGTAAACTTGGGGAAAGGTGCAAAAAATTGAACTCCCTTATGGTTAACATTTAACAAGAAAGGAACATCACCTCGATATACAGCTTCTTCAGGCACGGAAAGCATCTCAGACAACTGAAAACTTGGTCCAGGTTGGGGACGACAGATTCTAGTGCCAAGACCTTCATTGTGCCCAGAGTCTGGGTGAAGCTTCGTTGGATGACAGACGAACATACATCTTCAAAACTAGAAATAACGTTGATATCAAGAAGAAGAGGTATATAAGGCGACTGTTGTACCTGAAAGTTGTAGTATTTGACAGACGAGTAGCCCACCACTTTCAATTTCGGCGCATAAATGACATTGATTCTTGTTGGACCTTGTTGATTAACTACAAGTAATCTCTCAAGTGAAGGTGTGTCCTGGATGACCATATTGTGGTCCACCTTTTGTCATGTCTCGTTGCAGCACCAGCAACACACATAAATAGTTCGGAAAGGTGAAGATCAGACTTTGGAAACACAAAGGATCCATCAAGAATAACTTGTAGGATAAGTCTTACAATTTCCTCATGGAAGAATGGATAACCTTGCTGAAAAGGAATCTATAACAATAGGGCCTCCGGCCAGGTGTGCTAGGCACGACATCACCTTACCGGGTCACATAAAGGCCAATGTTATAACTCTCGGAAATATGTTCCAACCATCATATCTGACCGAGATTCAGATCTGATTGGTGTTAGGATAACTCAGATTCAGGACGCCTGAGAAGAAAGGTGCAACACAAATTGTCAAGATGACATTGTAAGATTCTCAGGAATTGAACTATGGAAGCGAGTTCCGAAACAAGAGTTCATCATCAAACCAAGGAGAGGATGAGGAGGTGACTAAGCAACTCAGCGACAATTCATCAAGATTTCTGACTAGATGGATTTCCACAATTATGTGAACAAAGAGATAACATTTGTCGGATCGAATGATATAATGATGTATGTTCGAGGAAAACATACACAATTAAACATTGGTTGAAAGGTGCGCCCGAAATATGGGCATAGGTAGCCTGATCAATTGTTAGAATGGTGATTTAATAACTGATAGGCTAAAATGAACTATTGATCATTAACTTCAAAGCAATAGGGTTACAAGAAGTACTGAATCCAAACAGCGTCGTTCACTTGTTGATACCCTGGTTGGAATCAACACGAGAACCAAGAAAGAATGGTGATGGTGAGAAGTATCATCATACCTAGAATTTCTAAGAGGTGGAGCAATCCCCACAACATTCTCGACAGAAAAGAAAGTAATACTTCAAGGCAGAACACAACACTAGCTGGAGAGCAAGTTGTATTCATAATGTGGACAAGTTCGCGATGAAAGGAAGTCAAGGGTGTTGTCGATGATAATAAAAATTATCGAGGGCAAGGAGGGTATTTCTCATCATGAACACAGTTGACATCTCGGAAGAAGTCAAAGTGTTGAAGGTGATCCGACACATTTGTCGGGAGGTTTCGAGAGGATGCAATCAAACAACAATGGCAACAAGCAAGGGAATGACGTAGTGGCAAGTTATATGATCAAAATATAAGATGCAAGATCGGAACCAAGGTTGCCTTTCAAGACAAGCACCATGATGTTGAAAGCTCGATGTAAGTCGTGCTCACACACTGAAGAATTCGTGCACCGGAGAAAGATGAGGTAGCACAGTCAAAGATAGCAAGACCAGGATGCAGGCGATAGTCTAGGAATGACCAGATTGAGTTCAAAATTTCCTAGTAAAAATACTAGGGGTATTTGATTTGTAGTGCGGAATAATTTCACTAGTCGGTGTCCTCGGTTGATAACAACCTAGAACCCGTAGAGTGATTACGACAAGGAAAGACATTACTTCAACAAAGTTAGTAAGATGTGGTGCAATGGCAAGACATCTTCGAGATACCAGGGGGTAATACTCGAAGGTTGAACATGATAGAAGTAGTACCGGGTCATTGACCTATGACAGTAGATACTTCAACCTTGCCAAAAATAGACGAGGCACTGGAATGAATTCCCATCAGATATATTAGATCAGGACAGCATGGTCGGAACCATAACTGTAAGGAACCACTTTCAAGAATACTGAAAGAATCATACAGCTGGATAATCATTTTGCAAGAAGCTTTCGAGACGGTCTACATCATTTTCATGGGCATGAACATAAAGTTCAAGGTCGACTCCCACTTCTTTAATGCATATCATTTCATTCACCTCTCGCTTTGATAAAACTGTAGTGTTGGAATTTTATCTGGTAGAACACCAGAAGAGTATGACTTGTGAAAACTTTTGGATTCTCACGGATTAGGGGAAGGCATAGGTTCAACCCATCGGGCATCTTAGTAACATATACCACAAGTTTCAAAAGTAAATACACAAGCTCGAAAGCATAGCATGGTTGGCCAAGCAGAGGATACAATTTACCAAAGGCATTATGTATCAGCGGAAGAACTCACAAGGTGATTGAATATGAAGGACGCTGTCGGATAAAAATCCAACAATGGATCGGGCGATCCACAACGGAGCTGATGTGAGTATCGATACTCACTCAAAGGAAGAAAGAATGCAGAGGCATCAGATTCAAGAATCACCTGATTAGTCTGATGCTTAAATAGAAAGAAATTATGGTTTCCAAAATGAAGGATCGGAAGCAGACGCTCTGATCAAGGATGGATAAGTAAAACACTTAGTTGGACAATCAATAAAGGTTTGAATTGCCGAGAACCAACTCATGTCCGGAATGACGTCTGAGTCGGAAAGATAATTTTTTAAAAGGATAACCTGTTATCGAGGACTACTAGTCATATGGAATTAACCATAATGCAAGCAGGCAAGAATTTCAAGAATAACAGGTTGTAGAGGATTTTCGAAAGATCAAAAAGTATTCCAAAGAATTTTGTGAGACACACGAATCATCTGGGGATGAGCGGATACTCTATAAGTGCGAGAAATTATCCGTAGGGATATTCAGGTGGCAAGAACTGCAAGATAGTAGGCACAAAATATTCTCGAAACAATAGAGAGGATTTCAGGGTATCTTGTAATAACAAGATCAACTTGGAATAAAAGTAAGAACGACGAGTGTATGTATTTATCCATAGGGATATTTCGGTGGTAGGGAATTGCAAAAGCAACGGGCACAAAATCTCAAAAGAGTATCGGAGAGTAACTTCGAAATCTTCTGGTGCAGCCGGCGATCATCTAGACTGAAGGGGCTCTCCGGGAGAAAGTGTTTTCGAGAACCTAAAGTTAGATTTTTAGAAAATCATTTAACCCGAATAGAGGAGAGATCAGAGTCCCAGAGTAAAGGTCGAGGAGTAAAAGATCCTAATACCAACCAATGGCGACGTGGGCTCGTAAGCCACACAGCCAAGTTAGTAAAATAGTTTTCGGCTTCTAGACTCAACTTCAGCCAAGGAGTTGGAAAGGGGATTCCTACAGGCAGTCGGCTCTGATACCAACTTGTGACGCCCCCGATTCAATCATACACTAATCATGCACGCAAACGTGTACGATCAAGATCAGGGACTCACGGGAAGATATCACAACACAACTCTAAAACATAAATAAGTCATACAAGCATCATAATACAAGCCAGGGGCCTCGAGGGCTCGAATACAAGTGCTCGATCATAGACGAGTCAGCGGAAGCAACAATATCTGAGTACAGACATAAGTTAAACAACTTTGCCTTAAGAAGAATAGCACAAACTGGGATGCAGATCGAAAGAGGCGCAGGCCTTCTTCCTGGGATCCTCCTAACTACTCCTAGGCGTCATCAGCGGCCTGCACGTAGTAGTAGGCACCTCCGGTGTAGTAGGAGTCGTCGTCGACGGTGGCGTCTGTCTCCTAGGCTCCAGCATCTGGTTGCGTCAACCAGGTAGAATGGAAAGGGGGAAAAGAGGGAGAAAAGCAACCGTGAGTACTCATCCAAAGTACTCGCAAGCAAGGAGCTACACTACATATGCATGGGTATATGTGTAAAGGGCCATATCGGTGGACTGAACTGCAGAATGCCAGAATAAGAGGGGGATAGCTAATCCTGTCGAAGACTACGCTTCTGGCCACCTCCATCTTGCAGCATGTAGAAGAGAGTAGATGGTAAGTTCACCAAGTAGCATCGCATAGCATAATCCTACCTGGCTATCCCCTCCTCGTCGCCCTGTTAGAGAGCGATCACCAGGTTATATCTGGCACTTGGAAGGGTGTGTTTTATTAAGTATCCAGTTCTAGTTGTCATAAGGTCAAGGTACAACCCCGGGTCGTCCTTTTACCGAGGGACACGGCTATTCGAATAGATAAACTTCCCTGCACGGGTGCACCACATAACCCAACACGCTCGATCCCATTTGGCCGGACACACTTTTCTGGGTCATGCCCGGCCTCGTAAGATCAACACGTCGCAGCCCCACCTAGGCACAACAGAGAGGTCAGCACGCCGGTCTAAATCCTATGGCGCAGGGGTCTGGGCCCATCGCCCATTGCACACCTGCACGTTGCGAGGGCGGCCGGAAGCAGACCTAGCCTAGCAGGCGTTCCAGTCCAATCCGGCGCGCGCCGCTCGGTCGCTGACGTCACGAAGGCTTCGGCTGATACCACGACGTCGAGTGCCCATAACTGTTCCCACGTAGTTGGTTAGTGCGTATAGACCAAATGGCCAGACTCAGATCATATACCAAGAACTCGTTAAGCGTGTTATTTTAAAGTAACCGCGAACGCCGACCAGGGCCAAGCCCACCTCTCTCCTAGGTGTTCTCAACCTGCCCTGTCGCTCCGCCACAAAGTAACAGTCGGGGGCCGTCGGGAACCCAGGCCCACCTCTACCGGGATGGAGCCACCTGCCCCTTCAGCCCCCATCTCCGAACAGTATCATAAGTAATGTAACAGTATAAAGTATATATCATATGCCCGTGATCACCTCCCGAATGATCACGGCCCAGTAGTATAGCATGGCAGACGGACAAGAGTGTAGGGCCACTGATGGAACACTAGCATACTATGCTAAGCAGTAGGATAGCAGGTAAGGGTAACAACTGTAGCAACAATGACAGGCTATGCATCAGAATAGGATTAACCGAAAGCAGTAACATGCTACACTAATCTAATGCAAGCAGTATAGAGAAGGAATAGGCGATATTTTGTGATCAAGGGGGGCTTGCCTGGTTGCTCTGGCAAGGAGTCGTTAACAACGTAGTCGATCAGGGCACCAGCAGCGGCGTCAGTCTCGTAGTCTACCGGAGAGAAGAGGGGGGAAGAAATAGTAAATACGGAGCAAACAAAGCATCACAAAATATAACAAGGCAATACGCAGTGCCGGGGGTGATCTAACGCGGTAGTAACTGATACTGGTGAAGGGCGGGACATCCGGGAAAGTATCCCCGGTGTTTTGCGTTTTCGGGCAGATGAAACGGAGGGGGAAAGTTGCGTGTTTGCTATGCTAGGGATGTGTGGCGGACGAACGGGCTACGTATCCGGATTTGTCTCGTCGTTCTGAGCAACTTTCATGTACAAAGTTTTTCCATCTGAGCTACGGTTTATTTTATATTAATTTTTAAAGTTTTAAATCATTTCCTAATTTATTATTATTAAATTAATTCGAAATTAGTATTATTGCCCCAGCATGACGTCTGCAGTCAACAGAGGTGTTGACTGGTCAAACTGACGTGTGGGTCCCGCATGTCATTGACTGCAACTAACTAACCAGGTTAATTAGTTTAGTTAACAGATTAGTTAAGTTAACTAACGGTAGTTAACTAGGTTAATTAAACATAATTATTTAAGTTAATTAATTTAATTAATTAATTAATTATTGAATATTATTATTTATTTATTTTAATTAACTTTTTTTAACATTCCAGGTGGTGGCGCCCATATGTCATAGGCCAGGGGCCTTAGCGGGAGGGCTAACGGGCGCAGGGGCGGGCGCTAGGCGCGGTTCGGGCACTGCCCAAGCGGGCGCTGCAGGCCGGTTACGGGCGCATGCACCAGGCGCCCGACGGGGCGAACCCGGGCGCACGGGCGACGGCCGGCGGGCCGCCGGAGTTGGTCGCGGGACCGCGGTGGCTCCGACGAGCGGTGGCGAGGGGACAAGGTCCAGCAGGGCAGCAGTAGAAGCAGTTGCAGCAGCTAGGAGCAGGGGGCACGGCGGGGCGCAGTGACCGCGGGCGGGGCCGGACCCCAACGAGGGCGCGGTGGCCGCGGTGATAGAGAGAAAGGGGGGACGACGAAGTAGGGAAGGCGAAGGCCGGGGGCCTCACCAACGTTGCAGGGAAGAGGCGGCGAGGCCTGGGGTAGACCGGCGACGAGGAGATGAGGAGGTCCGGTGGGGAGGTCCGGCGACGGCGAGGCCTACGATGACGCGTCGAGGTAGCGGGGCACCGGCTTGGGGTCGGGGAGGCGACGGGCGTCGGCGGGCGTCGGGGCGCCGGCGACGTGGGTGTGGGGCAGCGCGGGATCTGGCTCTTCTGCCTCGATCCGGACGGGGGGAAAGGGAAGAGGGGCGTGGGGGAGATCGAGGGGAGTGGGGATCGGGTAGTTAGGGTTTGGGTCGGGGTTGGCCTTGTAGGCCAGAGAGAGGGGGTGGCTGGGCCGGCCGGTTGGCCCAGCGGGGGGTGTCTTTTATTTTTTTTCTTAGCTTTGTTTTATTTACTTTTCTTTTATTTATTATTTTCTGTTCTCTTTTGGTTACACCTATTACAGTTTTTTATAAAATACAAAACAAACTCCTAAAGTATCGTTATAATATAGGCCACTAGCTCAAAATGTTTGGTGTAGTAATAATTACTTAATACATTTTTATTATTTAAAAGGTATTTAAATATTTGTTTTTAGCCACAATTTTCTTTACTCTAGTGCATCTAAATACTTTATAAAGGTGTGGTCTCTCCACCAACATGGTCTATGGATTATTTGACACATTAGAAACAATTTAGTTTTGACTTTTGAAAACTTTAATAGTTTTAACTTAAATTCAAAATTTTAATTTGAATCATTTCGAACTAACGCGAGAGTATCAATAGTAACCGAGGTGACATGCATCGTTAACATGGGATTACTGTAGCCTAATTATCCGGGCGTCACAGCAGGGGTGCGGAGCCATAGGGTGCGCCATAGCCGGGAAAGGGCGCCTGTCCTCGCCCGATATTTGATTGGGAGGAGGGATATGATGACTATCAACATATCATCGGGGAGGTTGTTGATGAAGTCTAGGCCTACTGGAGTCGCTAGCGGTTCTTTCTCGACCCGCCTCCGATTGTTGGCAGCCTCGTTCTCCACCTCGTCGGCGGGGATGGAAACCTCTGTCTCCGTATTCACACCGTGCTCCGGTGCTTCAGAAGCCCCGGCGTCGCCACTCCCTCCGATGGGGCGCTTCGACGGCATCCTCATACACTGACGGCTTTGAGGACTCAGAGCGGCGTCGAGGATGCGGGAGGAGAGAGAGGAATTGTGTGTGTGGCGAGGATGGGGGGGTGCGGCCGCTCGGCGGCGCCATTAATATAGACCAGTGGGAGCGAGGCGGGCGGCGGTCCAAGGCTGTCTCGCTCCCCGGTGAGAAAGACTGCTTAATCTCTAGTATGAATGAAATATATACTTAATTACAGAATTTTAGTTGCAAAAAATAGATAGTGATATTGATTTTTAGCTACATATTTTGACAAATCGTAGTGTCTCTTGGCTTAGCGCCGAAGTCTGGCTTTAATTTGCATACCTTTAGACCGTTTGCGTTGAAGAGATGCACAGATCCTGCGTTGAACAGCTTGTACGCTTCCCAGTGAGCCTGCGCACCGGACTACGCTCGCACGTCTCCTGTTCAGTCAAGCAGCTGTTCACACGACACCTCCTATAGCCATTAAAACCAAGACACGTGGTGTCACGTGAATGTTTAACCGAACACACACGGTTTGAATTATACAAACGTTTGAGATATTAAAGTGGCAGATATATTTTTTCAAAATGCCTTTGTTGGCTGTCATTATTCGAGTGCGCCTTCTCTCAAAATGGACACGAAAAATACCACAGCATGTCGGGTGCCCTTCCATGATAGCATGCCAAGTTTCATGAATTTCAAACGAGTTTTAGATTTACTAGAATTTAAAAACAAAGTATCTCAACGTTTTGCCGACAATCAACGGTGCACTGGTGCTTGAAATTCATTCCCATTTCTTGCATGCACCCAAGGACACAGATTTGATTTTTTTTCAACCAATTTATATGCACTGGAGCATGTGCATGTAGTTCAAATTTGAATTGTCCACATAAATGCATTGAAAACTCAGATAATGCATAAAAATGTCCCCAAAGGTGGGACGTTCTCTACCGAAAACCATCATGCTTGTGGTGAGAAGCTTCGGTTTGTGAGAAGCATATACCCAAACCTGTCCCAAATGGGACAAAAAATTTACCATGGCATGTTGATGCCGCTCCATGATAGCATGCCAAGTTTCATGAATTTCAGACGAGTTTTGGATTTACTAGAATTTAAAAACCAGGCATCTCAATGTTTTGCCGGCAATCAACGGTGCCCTGGTGTTTGAAATTCATTTCCATTTCTTGCATGGGACCTAAGCATGCACTCAATGACACAGATTTGATTTTTCAACCAATTTATATGCACTGGAGCATGTGCATGTAGTTCAAATTTGAATTATGCACATAAATGCATTGAAAACTCAGCTAATGCATAAAAATGTCCAAACAAACCCCGAAAAATCACAAAAACTCACACAACACTCCTGTTGTTCTATGTTGACACGAGAAAAAAAATTGAAAGCAATAAGAGGCCATGGATATCGTTTCGTCCCCAAAGGTGGGACATTTCCTACCGAAAATCATCATGCTTGTTGTGAGAAGCTCCGGTTTGTGAGAAGCATATACCCAAACCTGCCCCAAATGGAACAAAATTTTACCATGGCATGTTGATGCCGCTCCATGATAGCATGCCAAGTTTCATGAATTTGAGACGAGTTTTGGATTTACTAGAATTTAAAAACCAAGCATCTCAATGTTTTGCCGGCAATCTACGGTGCCCTTGTGTTTGAAATTTATTCTCATTTCTTGCATGGGACCTAAGCATGCACCCAAGGACACAGATTTGATTTTTCAACCAATTTATATGCACTGGAGCATGTGCATGTAGTTCAAATTTGAATTGTGCACATAAATGCATTGAAAAGTCAGTTAATGCATAAAAATGTCCAAACGAACCCCGAAAAATCACAAAAATTCACACAACACTCCTGTTGGTCTATGTTGACATGAGAAAAAAAATTGAAAGCAATAAGAGGCAATGGATATCGTGTCGTCCCCAAAGGTGGGACGTTCCTTACCGAAAATCATCATGCTTGTTGTGAGAAGCTCCGGTTTGTGAGAAGCATACACCCAAACCTGCCCCAAATGGGACAAAAAATTTACCACGACATGTTGATGCCGCTCCATGATAGCATGCCAAGTTTCATGAATTTCAGACAAGCTTTGGATTTACTAGAATTTAAAAATCATGCATCTCAATGTTTTGCCGGCAATCAACAGTGCCCTGGTGTTTGAAATTCATTCTCATTTCTTGCATGGGACCTAAGCATGCATCCAAGGACACATATTTGATTTTTTTTCAACCAATTTATATGCACTGGAGCATGTGCATGTAGTTCAAATTTGAATTGTGCACATAAATGCATTGAAAACTCAGTTAATGCATAAAAATGTCCAAACGAACCCCGAAAAATCACAAAAATTCACACAACACTCACGAGAAAAAAAACTAAAAGCAATAAGAGGCAATGGATATTGTTTCGTCCCCAAAGGTGGGACGTTCCCTACCGAAAACCATCATGCTTGTTGTGAGAAACTCCGTTTTGTGAGAAGCATATACCCAAACCTGCCCCGAATGGGACAAAAAAATTACCACGGCATGTTGATGCCGCTCCATGATAGCATGCCAAGTTTCATGAATTTCCGACGAGTTTTGGATTTACTAGAATTTAAAAACCAGTCATCTCAATGTTTTGCCGGCAATCAACGATGCCTTTGTGTTTGAAATTCATTCCCATTTCTCGAGGCCACAGTCGGTGCCTTCAACGAAGAGTACGAGGTGTTTTCTCAGCGTGCACATGCTTACCTCATCTCGAGAGCCAGCAGGTTGGTGCCCGGAGCGGCTCAGGCAACTCACCACTATAACGGTGGCACCCACGATGCGGAGGCCTCGCCCTCTTCCATGTCCAAGGAGCCAATCATCATCGATATCTCCGAAAATGAGGAGTAGCTTGTCTTATTAGCTCACTATAAGGACCCATATTCAGTTTGCTAGCTACAACCTTTCCTTAACAAATTCTAGTGAATTGTGCTATCTACTTTTACCATGCAATCTTCTGGTATAGTGTATATGTTCTTATGTCGTGCAATGTGGTGTTCAATTAACTGCTTGGTTCAATTCTGCAAATGTGATGTTCAATTCTTCAGGGTGCAATATTTCCAAGTTGTTAAGCATGCTTGGTTTGGTTAACTGTCTGATCTTCTATTAGGAGTATGTTATATTGTTCAATTGGTGTTTAGTTAACTGCTTGGTTCATTTGTTGTGGCTGCATTCTGTTATTGTATACCATGTGAGGAATAAATCGAATTTGGCTGTACTAAATACATGAGAAACAAATACAATTGTTATATTTCCAAGTCGTTAAGCATGATTGATTTGGTTAACTGTCTAATCTTCTATTAGGAGTATGTTATATTGTACAATGTGGTGCTCAATTAACGTTTGGTTCATTTGTTGTGGTGTTTAGTTAACTGCTTGGTTCAATTCCGCAATGCGATGTTCAATTGTTGTGGCTGCATTCTGTTATTGTATACCATGTGAGGAATAAATCGAATTTGGTTGTACCAAATACATGAGAAACAAATACAATTGCTATATTTCCAAGTTGTTTAGCATGTTTGGTTTGGTTAACTGTCTGATCTTCTATTAGGAGTATATTATATTGTGCAATGTGGTGCTCAGTTAACATTTGGTTCATTTGTTGTGGTGTTTAGTTAACTGCTTGGTTCAATTCTGCAATGCGATGCTCAATTGCTGTGGATGCATTCTGTTATTGTATACTATGTATGACTTGTATTATAAGGCATGTACAGTTAGTCACCGAGCCGGACACGTTGTTTATGAGCCGGCTGGGACTCCGTAGGCCGCTGGGCGTCGACCTGTGTATATAAAGAGACGACCCGACGACGAGTTAGGGCAAGAGACAACAGATCGAAAGTTAGGTCAAACGTATTCGCTCCCTTGTAATCGAGACATAAATAATACCATCTCAAACTGGATTAGCCTTTTACCTTCACCGCAAGGGGCCGAACCAGTATAAACTCCTTGTGTCCTTTGTCCCGTTTAAGAGAACCCCTTTAAGCTAACCCTGTTGCGATGGCTCCAATTCCACGACAGGGTATGTATGAATGCTTTCATAGGGATAGGGTGTATATGCATGCTTTCATACTTGCGTTGAGCGACTTCAATTGTTCAAAAAAATCACGAAGGGTCATTTAGGACAAAAAATACTATGAAGGTGGTTTGTGTATGGCACATGGCACCACCAACTTCGTTTTAGATTTTTTTGCCGATTTATATGCCATATCATCTTTCACTTGTCAACATGATGCTATGTGAGCAAAAACCAATTACCAATCATCATGGGGCTGTAATTTAATAACCAGTATCAAGATTTGAATGTGTGCCATAACCGGTTTTCCATTCAGGGTTGAATCTTAAATCATGTAGTAGGTTTAGAGTTGAGGAGTGGAATTCTCTCATGCATATATCATGGAATTAGACATTAACACCAGTGTCATCAATCTAGATCCAGAAAACCCAATCTGAGACAACAGTTTAACGGCATTATCCTTTACATGTCCTACGGTTCCGGTGTTCAGTTCTGAATTTCAATTCCCTAGCTCTGAATTACAATTCCCTGCTTCTGTGCATTGATCTACAACTATATATACATGTGTGTAGACTAAATGTTACAGATATGTACAGCAGCAGCAATTACTTTGATGAATGGTAGTATTAAAGACTGCTTCGGCAAAAACTTCACAGCACATCAGTGGGCCTAAGAACCATCCAGTCTCTCATCTAGGCATTCTGCCCACTTGGTTGAATGGTTCGGTCAGATCTATCCTCCATCCAAGAATGATGCCAGACGACCAAAGGACCATCCATATATAATATGAATCAAGTATTATTTTTCAAAAAAATGAATCTCAAGTATTATCCATCATTACCATCAGTCTGACTCAAGTTTCTTAAATCGCCTTTCCCACTCCCTAACTTCATATTCCTGATCCAATAGATCCTTTTCGGTTGTGTAGACAATCTCCCCTGGTGTAATCACCTTCCGCTGAGCCATGTCGCGTGCACTGAGCAACTGAAAAGCCAGAAATCACTAGCTAAATTTATGCCAATCAACAAAAAACAAGTGTGTAAGTTGCTAGAAATCAATAAGGCAACCTAGCAAGGCAATTTGATGACAAGATGACAAACAACTCCAATTGATAATACTCACTAATAATGAAGCATGCTACAAGAATATATATATATATATATATATATATATGGAAAATCCATCCTACCACCTGTGGTAGTTACCCCATATGTCTCATATACTACCATGAGGTACTATATATACTACTTTATTATTTTAAATATATTCGTATAATATATATAAGATATTTCAAAACAAGTTACATGAAAAAATTGCATATGAGCCCATAGTTTTTGTTATATTTGTGAAATACGTACATATTTGTACGTAAAAAAGAGCATACTCAAAACATGGTATATACTACCTAAAAATTAGTATATATACTACCTAATCATTGTTATATACTACATACTACACGTACATACTCTTGATTTCGACAGATACTACATACAACATACAAAACGCAAGTGGTGGTAACTACCACTGCTTGTAGGAAACATTTGTCCTATATATTGCTACAAGAATATATATATATATATATATATATATATATATATATATACACACGCAATACTGTCATGATTGCAATGTATTTTCACTTTATACCAACAATAGCCACTCATTGCTGGAGCCTGTAGCTGTTGAAAGAGATGATCAAGTTGCATAATTCTATTTGCTGTTGTTAGTTTATCCCGTCAAAAGTGGCACTCTTTTAGAACTTTATGATGCATGGAACCTGGGAGTAAACAATCGCCGTCATTCAAATTTCGGCCTATCAGGTTCAAAGCGAAATGCTCTGGAATATACCCGGCTTTCTCCAAACATGTCATTTGTGTGTAAACAGCAACCACATAACTTCTGTTGAGCTAAAGTTTGCTGGACTTTAGAAATTTTCAGTTAAGTAAAACAGAAAGCTATACACTTTTAAGGCTCAATCTGCGGTTGCTGAACTGTGCTGTGTTATGCTTATATTATAATCTGCTGCGTAAATTTAGGCACGAAAGTAGGCAAAAATGGTCAAACAAGGGTGGGGCAAACGGGATTGTGAGAACCCACCGCAATGCCAAACGCAGCCTAATCGTTCTTACCTTTCTTCTGAGAGAAGGTTCTGGCGACAAAAGTTCCTGGGCTCTCTCTTCTCTAGCCTTGTTCCTCCTTGCAATGTCATTGTTGGTCTTGCGTAGCAGCAACCATCTAAATAATGGTATTGCAAAAAAGGAGCCAGCATATATCTACAAATAGTCACATGTTTTAAGAATGAATGAATGATCAGTAATCATTAATACTACCTCCTTTCCGGTTTATAGGGCTCAATTTGTAAATCTCTCCAACCAAGGTAGATGGTGAGTGGTGGAATAAATTTCGTAGTTTTTTTTTAAATAATTACTACACTTTTAATTACAATGCATGCATGCATGACCATTAAACGACCAAAAACTTCAACATGCATTGGTTAGCTTTTTCTTGATCCTTGCATGCAGTGATTTAATGCATCTTGAAATCTGAACATGTGATGATGAGTAGTAGAACTAAGACTTATAAAATGGAAAAACAATTTTTTTGAGATGAGCCCTATAAACCGGAAAGGAGGGAGTAATATTCATCAGTATGTCATCAATAATATTCATCATACGTTTAACACATAATTTAGAAATCAACAGTTTGCTACATACACATACAGAAGTCAGAAATGCCATTCAGAAAAGAGAAAGGGCTCGTGATTTCTTTCAGCCATATGCCTTGTACAATGAGTAATGAAGGGGTGTGTTTGGTAGCTGGAATCACCCTGACATGGCCATTCTCTGATGAGACATGCTGAGAGTATACAACCTGATGTGTTTGGTAGCCGGTATCCACTGAGACATGCTGAGATAAGATGTTATTTGTTGAGGCATGCTGAGACATGAGTTTGTTTGGTAGGGTGTATCTCTTGGACTTGGTACACAATTCTAGTAAGATTTTAGCGCGAAACAAATATGTCAGAAATATTTGAACAAAGACAAGATCTTAACAAGAAAAACATATTGCAGAACAATCTATGTTGCACAAACTTGGATTCAGATTCGTCAACATTGCTCTGCAAATTCTTGCAAAGTGTAAAATTCACATCAAAAGTCTGGGAGGTATAGATTCAAATTTCAGAAGTACCAAAACCATTAGACTAAACCCTCACTAGGAGATCATCATCCCTCAACACAAGTATCAAATAAGCAGCATACAAACACTGTCACTGTTTCTGGATAATAAAATATAGTGTCATCTGGATGTACAGTAATATAGTACGATCTAAGCACTATCACCTGAATGTCTGTAATATACTGAAGAACTGAACATAGTGACTCTCCGCAGGATGCGATTCATTTAGAATGCAACTAAATTATAGATTGCCAGCTATTTCTGTAAATATTCATTGAACATTGAACACCTTTTCTCCAAAGCAATGCCTATATATTGTCCTCACTCCTCAGTCCTCCCCAATTAACTAAAGTTATATGTTGTTGCTCTTCGATCATAACACACGAAGGAGAACAAAAAAAAGATACAGATTCGCCAAAGATACGGATTCACCCAACAATCAAGAACAGAGGGAGAGGTGGAGATCTGGAAGTTTCTTGCTGCCTGCATAGAGAGAGGGGCAGGCCCAAGATTTTGGATATCGGTATTCAAATAGTATTTTTAAAAGAAAATTAATCAAAAAGCGGATTTTGGCACCAAAATGATAGTTTTGTCTAAAAACTTTACTTTTGCAAAATCTATAAAGAATATACCTCAAACATTTTTTTACTGTGAAAATAATTTCTTGTCAAGAAAAATTAGCCATATAGGTGCAATTGGATTTTTGGCCAGGTAGCACACACTTTATAAGACAAATGATCTTATGCTCAAGAAACATAGAAACAATTGCTAAGATATATATAGAATACTAGTAATTGTGTATGTGCAATGCGTGTTAATATTAGGCAAAATATTAATTAGATTATACATTAATATTAGGCAAGATATTAATTACATATTAATAGTAGGTAGGATATAACTACTTGATTAATGTTGATGTCGATATTAGGCCTCATATTAATTAGTGGAAGGTGCTAAACATGTTTAATGCTAAACACCGGAGTGACATAGAACGTTGGATAGATGTAGTTGAACGGGCGAGATTTGTTGGATCTCCACAACTCGCTCTTTTTATATTGGTATAGATAATGGTAAAATGCTCATTGATATATTTACCAGGAAAATAAATACAAGCAAAAAAGTGCTAGTATTAGAAGGCAAATGATCTTCCGCTTAAGAAACATAGGAACAATTGCTACGACTATAGAACATAAGGGGGAATGCTGATCAAAATAAATCACCTCAAAAAAAAATACAAGCAAAAAAGTGTTGAACTCCTGATCGCTAATTTCGTCACCTTATGAGTCAGAACCAGCTAAGCTAAAACTAGATCATGTTGTTATTTCTCTTTGTTTTCTAATTATATAGAGAAGTACATATTAATGTTTTCCACAAGATTTGGGTATTCATTTGAATACCCATGGATTGTGGTGAGCCCGCTCCCACATAGAGATCGTGACCAAGGACGGAAAAGGAGAGGCAGAGCGCAGAACCCACAGGCAGGTAGACTTCATGCTCCCTTCTTGTTGGTGCTGGAGAACAACCAACAGCGTCGTACAGGTGAGGTAGACGAGGGAGGAGCACGACTGCTAGAGGAGCTAGTGTCGGAGGAGATGAAGCAGAGAACGGCAGCAGGAGGAGCTTGAGCAGGGAATGGCAGCCGGAGGAGCTTGAGCAGGGAACGGCAGACGGAGGAGCTTGAGGAGCTTGACCAAGGGACGGCTAGAGGAGGTTGCATTCGGAGGAGTTGGAGCACATGATGGCATCTGGAGGAGCATGAGCAGGGGTCAACAGCCAAGGAGCTAGAGGCAGACGGCCGGTGGGGCGGAACGAGATCCTCTAACATAGAGGAAACTACGTCAAAGGGATGTCCGACGCATAGGACCGTCCATGTCGTCATCCAACGGCAGGGAGCAAACGGCCGCAGAAATGGAGTCCAACAATTGGCCTAGACAAGGACGTGGTGCTCGCTTGGTGCCTCGCACGACGGCGAGACCTCGACGGCGTGGTGCAGCCATGGGGTTCTGCGACCAGGCGAGCTCTGCAACGTATACGCACATTCACACGAGTCTAGGGTTGCAAGGGAAGGAAAGAGATGCTCACGTCCATAGAGCTGTCATGCCCGGCGAGCAGTGAGCAGCTGGCTGGAACCATGGATCAATTGTGGTTGGCCTGCCGCCTGTTCAGGTAGGATGTACCCCGTCCCGCCTACGAGCGCCGCCGTCTACCACGTGGAGCAAGCGACAGACGTCGTCGACCCGTCCGCGGTGTGGGTCTGGTGCTTGTCCCTTGCAGCCCGGTGGTGGACGTGGGTGACACCGCCAACGAAGCCTGGCTGCAGGTCAACCAGCCCTAGCCTCGGTGGTGGACGTGGGTGCTTCTCGATGTTGCGGTTCTGCGCAGAGACTATCTTCCCGGCAATGGACCACGATGAGGAGCCTCATGTGCAGAACATCTCAAGGACATCCAGGCGGACGACTTCATGTTCCATCACACCTACCAAGTTACCCCGCGCTGGTGCATGCTCAACTCGGGGAGGAGAAACTTCGTGAACCAGAAGAAGCTCCTCGCCGGGCAACTCCATCGTGTTCCTGATCAGGGAGGGCAGCAAGGTCCACAACCCACATCGGCATCCTACACGCCAAGCGAGTGTTCTGCGACAAGGACCACTAGAATGACCTGATATGGGGCAATGCCAGCTCCGGTGAAGGAGGCGTGTGGCGCCGCTGCCATGGCTGCACCATGCGCCGCCGCGTTGCATTGTCTCACAGCAGGGCTCTCTATTTCTAGGCTGCACCATGCCGTCGAGATCGTGCCGCCGCCGAAGGCACAAACGAGTGTCGCATCACTGTCTGACCGCAGGGCTCTATTTCTGCAAGCATTTGCTCCGTGCCATTGAATGGCGCATGAAAGGTCCTATGCGTCGGACATCCCTCTAACATAGCTTTTTCTATGTGAGAGGATCTCGTTTTTGCTGGGCGGGTGCAGTGTGGCTGAAATAGGATTCTCTGACTTCAAGTCACCGGACATGAGGGTGGCTGACATGTGTGACCCACAAGCTGGCCAACATGTAAGCTACACAAAGTCAGGTTACTTTCTGGAGGAGCTCCATTTTTGGGATAGAGCTAGTGAGAGGTGGCGGCGGGGAGAGGGCGGCGGGGGAGGGAGAGAGATGTTGCCCGATGGGGTGGGCCACGCTCGTGCAGGGAACTGGGTGGGTTGCTTGGGTTTTGTGGTGGTCATGGCTATCAGGCCTTTGCGGTACAAGGTGGGCATAGCTTGCACGGCTCGAACATGCTACCAAACAACTGAACTCTTGTATCAGTGGGAATATCTTACTCATAAAACCTACCAAACACACCCAAAAGGAATGGCATCAACCCATTTATAAAGAAATAAGTTCAGTTATACCTGAAGCAAGGGAAATAACTGCGCAGCAAATGAGATAAGCCCACCAGGTGTCATTGTCATTTGCCTTCACAATTAATATTAATTTAGTAGAAGAAAATTCAATTAAACAAAATGATACTTTGAAGGAAGAATTATAATTCATACTTCAGTAAGTTTCCCAGAATTATGACGCCAAAAAGATTGAGTCCTCCCAAACCAGCAACCATTGCCCTCTCTAATGCATTTGCTTTACTGTAAAATAACCAGATTAGAATACAAAAACAGCAGCAAGGCCACAGGACATAGTTCAGATCTCAAGATTGACAATTTAGAGCTCATGAGTGATAACAAATACCCTCTAGTGTGTCAAACTAAAACACAAACAATTGTTATCTCTAGGTCTGGAGTCCAATGCAGTTCATTGTGTAATGTGAGACACCATTCCAAGATAAACTTTGAAACACAAATATGCTAATTATACAAGTTCAGGGTGAAATAACAAGAATTTAATTCAGAGAATAATGCTTCAAATGACTAACGGTGAGTAGCAACCTGAATTCCCATGGTTTCTCTTCCATAAACTTTTCAATGCCACTCGACATTGTAGACCATCTTGTACCAACATATTCCCTACTCCCACCTCCTTTCGAGGAAGCAGTGCGTTGCAGCGATGGGAATCGATAAAGAATGTTTCCCTACATAGAAGAATGGTTATATTTTTAAACATATTTGGCATTTCATAGTATGATCAATTCAAGCAACTTGTGTTTAAGTAATTGTTTTTAAGGCGTCCCTAAAGCGTCGGAGGGCACCCTCCGACAACATGGTGTCGAGCTCGCATTTGGCAGCGTCGAGCTCGCATTTGGCATCGTCGAGCTCGCCTTAGGCATTGAAGCATTTGCAGCATCCTAGGCGCGTAGAGCAGCACCTTCGACCAAATTGGACACCAACCAGCATGGGAAATACACAGCTCACACGCACTAGTAATAGGAGGGAGTGAGAGAACCGAATCGGTCCATAGTGCACGCTTGAGAAGGAGAGCTCTCTCTCCTCTCCGGACCTTTGGCAGTGGTCGGCGACTCGAGTGAAGATCATCCGTCCACGTCTCCGATCTGTGTCGTCTTACTGCAGGGCATCCTAGGGTCATAACCATGTCAAGAGCTTAACAAGTGACACTCGTACCATCAAAAAAAGGTCAATCATCTCATTTACGTGTGTCAACTCGCTACTTTCGAGGATGGTATATGTTGGGCTGTGGTGTGTGTTAGGAAATATGCAACTTGTATTTCCAGGAGGCCATAGGCCAGTATATATACATGTACAGGTGTGGAATATATGCAGGAAACCCCTTATACAATAGGGTAAATACGAAAGGTGTATATAATACTCTAACACACACACCCCCCCCCCCCCCTCAAACTCATGGTGGATTAACAACACTGAGTTTGGAGAGATAGAAGCCATGCTGCGCTCTAGTCTGGGCCTTCGTCAGAAAATCTGCCAACTGTAACTCGGAAGGCACATATTGAAGAGCAATAACCTGATCCTGCACACCAGCGCGCACATAGAAAGCATCAACACCAATATGCTTGGTGAGCTCATGATTCACAGGATCGCACGCAATGCTAATAGCGCCTGTACTATCAGATAAGAGCAGAGTAGGTGTAGTAACAGAAACACCAAAATCCTGAAGTAACCACCGTAACCAAGTCACCTCTGCCGTTAAAAGAGCCATAGCTCGTAACTCAGCCTCTACACTCGAACGGGAAACTGCAATTTGTTTCTTCGTCTTCCAGGCAATGAGAGAACCACCAAGAAAAACACAGTAAGCAGAAAGTGAACGGCGATCAGAGGGATCACTAGCCCACGTAGCATCCGAATAGGCCTGAAGCTGTAACGAACTAGAGCGAGGAAAGAATAGACGATGAGAGATCGTGCCCCGAAGATATCGGAGAACACGAAAAAGGTGACTATAGTGAACCGAAGTGGGAGCTGAGACAAACTGACTCAGAATATGAACCGGATAAGAGATATCCGAACGAGTGACAGCTAGATAGACAAGACTCCCAACAAGATGACGATAACGCATCGGGTCAGGCAAGGGGTCACCATCAGTATCATGGAGGTGAACATTGAGCTCCATAGGAGTCTCAACAATGCGCTCATCAGTAAGAGCAGCACGAGCAAGAAGATCCTGTATATACTTTTCCCGGGGTATAAAAAAGCCATCAGAGGTAGAAGAGACTTCAATCCCAAGAAAGTAGCGAAGAGGTCCAAGATCGGACATAAGGAACTGCTCACTAAGACGGGCCTTTACAAAGGCAATATACTTAGGGTCGTCGCCAGTGATGATCATGTCATCAACATAGAGAAGAGTCCGACCACGAGGAGAAAGGTGGACAAACAATGCTGGATCATGAGCACTCATTGAAAAACCAGCAGCAGTCACCACAGAGGCAAAACGCTCAAACCAAGCGCGGGGGGCTTGCTTAAGGCCATAGAGAGAGCGACAAAGACGACATACCATACCATCGGGAACAGAATACCCAGGTGGTGGCTGCATGTATACATCCTCACGCAGCTCACCGTTAAGAAAGGCATTCTTAACATCAAGCTGAGATACAGACCAGTGGCGTGCAGAGGCCACGGCAAGAAGTGTACGAATAGTGGTCATATGGGCCACAGGAGCAAAAGTCTCGTCGTAATCACGACCATGCTCCTGTTGAAAGCCACGAGCCACAAGACGAGCTTTGTAACGCTCAAGAGAACCATCGGAGCGAGTCTTAACCTTGTAGACCCACTTACAAGTGATGGGACGGACACCTGGAGGAAGAGAAACAAGATCCCATGTACCAGTGCTTTCAAGAGCAGCAATCTCCTCTGCCATCGCAAACTGCAATTCAGGATGAACAACAGCCTCACGATAAGAAGTCGGCTCAAGAACAGCAGCACCAGCGGTTGGAAAACCAAAGCGATCAACAGGCGGAAGCGAACGAGGACGCAAGCCATAGGTAGGCTGAGACGAGGACGGCACATCAGCAGACGCATCCACAATACGTGAACGACGAGTGTAATGCTGAGGAAAAGATGGAAGAATACGAGGAGGAATAGCCGAGGTAGAATCAGGAGGTGGAGACGAAGAAATCACCGGGGATGAAGGTGCAGAATCCGGTGACATGCGAGGTGAGGAAACCGTGGGAGATGGTGGCGGCAAATCGGCAAGCGGTGGAGAAGTAGAGTGAGCAGGACGGAGAGACAAGGGCTTAACTGGAGTGATAGGTGTGTCGGAAAAAGTAAGGAAAGAGATATCCTCAACTGAAAAGGTCGAGGAAGATGGACACGGATAGAAGGGACGAGACTCATCAAAAGTCACATCCCGAGAAATATGCATTCGACGACCGATAGGATCCCAACAACGATAGCCCTTATGCTCATCACTATAGCCTAAGAAAACACACTCAACAGACTAAGCAGTCAGTTTGGTGCGTTCGCGAGGGGCAAGAAGAACATAGCAAACACAACCAAACAAGCGAAGCGTCGAATAATCAGGAGAACGATCAAAGAGACGCTCGAAAGGAACACCTCCCTGGAGAACAGCGGACGGCTAAAGGTTAATGAGATAGGTGGAGGTGAAGATAGCCTCGGCCCAAAAATGAGGTGGAAGAGAAGCGGCGATCATCAACGCACGAGCCGTCTCAAGAAGGTGGCGATGCTTTCGCTCAGCCACGCCATTCTGAGCATGAGCACCAGGACAAGAGAACTGAGGAAGAGTGCCCTGCTCAGCAAGAACACCACGCAACATCTTGAAAATATACTCGCCAGCGGAGTCAGCACAGAACACACGAATAGGCGAAGAGAACTGAGTGTGAACCATGGCAGCAAAACGCTTATAGATGGAAAGAACCTCACTGTGAGAAGTCATAAAATAAAGCCAAGTGTAACGAGAGAAATCATCTATGAAAATAATATAGTATCGATGGCCCCCTTTCGAAGCGAAGGGAGCCGGACCCCATACATCAGAATGGACTAAATCAAAAGGACGCTGAAACACCGACTCACTAGTAGGATAAGGTAACTGAATATGTTTTCCTAGTCTACAACCCTGACACTCTAAAGAGATATCTCCTGAGACAGACCGCAGAAGACCTCGACGAACTAATGACGACAAGCGAGACCCACAAAGATGACCAAGTCGATGATGCCACTGCTGGAAGGAGCCGGTAGCTGAAGCGACGGAAGCGGATGGACTGGCAATAGTGGTAGCAGCGGAAGGAACATGAAGCCAATCTAGCTCCCAAAGACCCTGAGAGTCACGGCGGCGAGGGCCAGCCCCAACCAAAGTGTGCGTTCGACGATCCTGAATAGAACAAGAGTCAACGTCAAGGATGACGCGACAACCAGAATCAGTAAGTTGACCAGCAGAAAAAAGATTCATGGTAAGTCGAGGAACATGAGCAACATCAGGAACAGAGTAAGAAGGTGTGGTAAGATTGCCTCGACTAGGAAAAGAAAGAGTACCATCGCCAGTGCGATTTAAGAGAGGACAAAGTTGAAGAATGAGAAGACATATGAAAAGAAGCTCCGGAGTCCAGAACCCACGAGGATGTACCTGACTGTGTAGAGGGTGGTTGCTCAGTGCGGGAAGCATCAGTCACAGAAGCTGCAGTACCCGTTGAAGGAGAACCTGAAGCGGCAAGCAGACAAGTCGCAGAATATCCTGCTCAGTCAAGGCGGTGGCGGAAGATGTCGAAGTAGAAGAAGAAGTCCCTGAAGCTGATGATCGCGCCTTACGCAGGTGTTTCTTCTTCTGGAAGCACTGATACTCAACATGACCATCCATATTGCAGTAGCCGCAATGAGGACGAGACCGACCCTGGCCGCCCGTAGGAGTAGGCAAGAGCGGAGGAGCACTGGAGCGGGATGGAGTCAGTGTAGCAGGCGACATAACAGGGACTCGAGCAGCGAGCACAGAGGGAACCTCAAGTAGACCAGCACCACGTAGGCGAGTCTCCTCAGCACGAATCTCAGAAAGCGCCTCCATGAGGGAGATACGACCACGAGCAAACAACTGGGCACGCCGGGGCTCAAACTCCTTACGGAGCCGAGATAGGAACTCGTAGACACGATGAAACTCCAAATCAGCCCGCACAGCCTGGCAACACTGACAAGTACGGCAACAAGCAGTGCGGAGAGAATCAAGCTGACGCCAGATAGCAGAACTTTGAGCATAGAAATCGTCAACACTGGAGTCACCCTGCTGAAGAGCATGTTCCTGCCGGACCACAGACAGATATAAGGCATCACCAGAGGGCTGATAGCGCTGACGGAGACGAGTCCACATCTCAGATACGGTAGGGAGCCCCAAGAACTCAGAGGCAAACTGAGGCAGAACACTAGCAATGAGAACAGCTGCCGCACGGGCATCCTCATCAAGCCACTGAGTGTAAGCAGAAAGAGCCTCATGATAAGTCTGAAGAGCCTCCTCATAAGTCGAAACCTGCGCACATAAGCATGGACGGCAGTGTCATCTGCAAGCTTAGTTGCATCCTTCGTAGCTTGATCAGCATCGGCAGCAAGAACCGGTGGCGTTGGCGGAGTAGGGGCCACAGGTGGAACCGGACACGGCGGACAACGGACCTCACCAGAAAGAACGCCCCAACGACGATTGCCACGCATATGAATGCGCATGAAGCCAACAAACTCGATGTAGTTAGTGCCATCATAGATCACCGGACAGCGAGGAACTGCGACATAGCCTGACGGTGTAGACATTTTTTTTTGGCAATCACCAGGCAGACAGCAGTACAGAGAGGGTCCTGACGATCAGCCGCAGTCAGCGATCGCGGCGGCAGCAGATGGATGGGACGAGAGCCAGCAGCAGGGGCCAAATCCCGCGAGGGTGGCAGAGACCAGCAGCAGGGGCGAAATCCAGCGAGGGATGGCCGGATCGGACGCAGGCGACGAAGACCGGCGACTGGCGGCCTGTTCCGGCGAGAGGCGGACGGACCGGATGAGGGGCGGCGAAAAACCAGGCCGGCTGCGGAAGATCGATCGCGGGCGGAGGCTCCTGTGCTGACTTGATTTGGAGCGATCACGTGCGGGACCTGGAGCTCGCGTGATAGGATCTGGAGCTAGCATGATCTGGACGGGAGGGAGTTGAACGGCGGCTGCAGGGAAGGAGAGGAGCGGCCTTGGGTTGACCGGCTGCTACGGTGGACAAAAAAAGGCAGCGACGACGGCCACGGAGATCAATAGCACGAGTTGCAGCGTGCAAAAAATTGACCTAGCTCTAATACCATGTTAGAAAATATGCAACTTGTATTTCCAGGAGGCCATAGGCCAGTATATATACATGTACAGGTGTGGAATATATGCAGGAAACCCCTTATACAATAGGGTAAATACGAAAGGTTACATGGCTATATATATAATACTCTAACAGTGTGTGTGTGTGCGTGCGCGCGCTATGGCCCAAAGGGACCATACCTGCATCATTTATATGTATAGCAGCTGAGTAAGAGAATAGTGATGATCACAAAAGTTTGTTCTTATTCACCCCATACATTACATCAGGAAAGACTTGCTCGTTTTATCAGAAGTTACGTGCCCCATTCTACAATGCAGAAGCATCACATCATTACTCTAACACCATAGACACTACATGGTTCGGCACCTCACGATCCATGTATCGTAGCCCATTATGCTTGGTCCCAGTCCCAAGCTTCCTCATTGTATGTCTCTCCTGAATTAGACGTATTTTTCGGTCAATGGTTACCCGGCAACCTAAATCATCGATCAAATGACTCATTGACACAAGATTGACTCGAAAAGTAGGAACATGCATAACGGATGAAAGTTCAATTAATGGTGTGCATTGTACTGTGCCAACACCTTTAATGCCTTGTGAGGTGCCATCAGCTATTTAATAATTTCTTTAAGTGTGGGTGGATATTGAGTATGAGCCCTGTATTAGTGTGTGTGATTGTGCTCATATGTCTCCCTTCCTATTACTAGTGCGTGTGAGCCATGTATTTCCCATGCAAGGTTTAATCCATTTGAATAGCCGTATCCATGGTTATGGACGACTTGGAGATTTTTTACTTGATTGTAAAACAACTTTAACTAATAATCGATAAAACTTGCCAGCCGTGTGCATGCCTTGGGGATCCTTCTCATGGGCGATGCGAAGGGGGATGCACGGTAGTGTTATGTTTTGGCTAGGTTAGGGTAGATAAGATGGCTCTCATCTGTGCTCTCTTACCTTATCTCTGATAGACGCAAGTTGTAGCGTGTCTCCATAGGATGCTAGTGCTTGTTGCCGCTCAAACCACATACCCCTTCTTTGAGAATGATGCATACTTAGAATAGATCTGATGTAAGTCTTGCAAGTACAATTGAATACTCACCTTTCTTTATTTTTTCTTTTGATCTAGATGCTGCAAATCAGATAGTGGCATTTGGAAATCAGATAGTAGCATTTGGAAGCAGGTAATCTCTGGGTAAAGGATGACGCTAGCTATGGTTATCACAGGCAGTGGTCTAGGAAGGGTTATGAACGTTATCTGCTTTTCTTTAAGCCTTCTTAAGGCATTTGTTAAATTGTACCTGTCTAAGGTATATTTTTGCTTCCGTTGTGATAGCTGCAACTTGGTCGAAAGACCCTTGTTAAATTTGACTTGTTGGAGTTGTTAAATTTGACTCGTTGGAGTCATTGTATATATTTTGTTGCAAATCTTTTGTAGAGTTGTGTTTCAATACCTGCCATACCACCCAAATAGCATGCATGTTGCGTGTATGGATATAGAATGCATGTTGTGTTTGGTGGGCATCTTGGGGTCGATACTATGCATTTGCTAGCGGAAGTGCTAGATCTGTATAGTGCACTCCCAAGGCGTTACATCATTGCCAAGAAGACAAAGAAACAGACTCCATTTTACCGTGCAAGCGTAGAGGAGCTATGGCTCTTTTGACGATAGAGGTGACTTGGTTACTGTAGTTTGGTGTTTCTGTCATTACACATACTCCCTTCTTGTCAGACAGTGTAGGTGCTACAAGTATTGCACGCAACCTTGTGAAGCATGAGCTCACCAAGCATTATTGGTGTTGATGCTTCTTTTGTGCGCTCAGGTGGGTAGGATCAGGTTATTGCTCTTTCGTTTGTGTCTTTCGAGTTATAGTTGGCGGGTTTCTTTACGAAGGCCCACACCCTCCAAACTCAGTGTTGCGGATCCATCAAGAGTTTGAGGGGGGTGCTAGAGTTATATTATGTTTCCACGTAGACTGTACAGTTTCCCCGAAGTCTAAGGGGCTCTCCGCATATTTGTCACATGCACATTGTATATATCTTCGCGCCAAGATCTTACTTGACGAACTCAAAGGCATATTCCTAAGGTATAACTCCTTCCCTTTGAGCGATCTTAATATGAGCTTTCATGAATCGGCTACAAATAATTGTTGTTTCCTTATTTTTGCATGATACATCTCATGGATAGAGGAGCAACATTGGAGAGTGTCCACATAAGGATCAAGATGATGAGCACATGGTGAGCGTGAAGTAAACACTCGCCGGTCTATCTCCTTCCCATTCGTCAAGGATAACTCTCTTTCACACGTTGGGGGGGGGGGGGGGAGTGATGGAGAACATCAAGCACCCAAGTTCCATGCGTGTTCATCAAGTATCCGAATCGGGCATGACTCTCCTTGAGGGGGTGATGCGGGGTATCCTACTGTCATCACCATGTC
Organism: Aegilops tauschii subsp. strangulata; assembly: GCF_002575655.3. Taxonomy (NCBI): domain Eukaryota; kingdom Viridiplantae; phylum Streptophyta; class Magnoliopsida; order Poales; family Poaceae; genus Aegilops; species Aegilops tauschii. The sequence goes on along the minus strand of NC_053040.3, from coordinate 254,388,048 downwards.
AAGAGCTTCAACGTCAAGTGACACGCATACCATCAATACAAAGGTGAATCTTCTCCTTTATGCGTGTCTGCTCGCTACTTTCGAGGGTGGTATACTACTTGACCCTACTACGTTTTGCACCTTTAGGTTCGAGCCAAACAACGTATGTGCAATGGAGGAGATAATGGGCAAGAGCTACTACACCATTCAGTGTAGAAGGCGAGACAAAACCGCAAGACGGAGCAGGCCGAGGACAGACGCAGCAGCACGGCCCGACTGTCCAGCTTTGGGACTTCTCGCCAGCATCGTAGACCGAGAGCACGCGAACAACGAGCCAGATAGCCCGGGTCACGCCTCGCCCGAGCCAGCATAGGTGGTCGGACTATTCGGGCCAAGTCGTCATACTATTTGGGGTCTAGACGAGAAGCCCCGGTGATGCTGAGCATCCTACGGTTATCCCCATGGACCTACCTTCGTCTTTCTAAGTGCCAAGTGGACCGATGACACGAGCACGTGCAAGAGCTATCGAGACCGAGGCGACATCTCTCCTCAATGAGCCTCCGTATGACCCACATGAGACATGACTATACCTCAAGCCGGAATGCTATGTGTGCTTAGGTACGAGGAAGACCACCCCAGAAATGTGCGGAATGAAGACCAAGTCCCCAAGTACACGAACGGTGAAGCACGACGAAGGAGACCGCTGAAGTCTACAGCGGACGGACATCCAACCCCTGGCCCGGATATCCGGCGCCCCAGCCCAAAAGCAACCGCAACAGAGCAGCCTCCGCGAAGTCCCATGACCCGAACATCCAGCCCCCGCCAAGACATTCGGCCCCCGCCCGGAAATCCGGCCCGAGCACACCCGAGAGCAACAGAAGTTTGGCCAGCTCCAGCCCAAACATTCGACCCCCAGCCCGGACATCCGGCCCGACACGAGCCGCCGAACATCCGGCCCCCAGCCTGGACATCCGACACCTGCCAGTGCTTAACCAGGCCAAAGGCCCATGTATCCCCTCTTTCCCCTCTCATCTCATGGAACACTATATATAGACCCTCTCCTCCTCCTAACTAGGGTTAGCAAAGGTTTAGCTCGTTTGAGATTGAGTTTTGCTCATCCACTTGCCACTCCCATGGAGTTCAAGGCCTCCATGTGAGATGATCCCATGAGTGGATTCAAGACCCCTTCTTAGGGAATATCCTTTTGGATTCAAGACCTCTCTCCTTCAAAGATTGGGATGAACTAGTTCCTCTTTTACCCTCTTGTGTTGGATTTCCCTCTGTGTATGTGGAATTAGCATATGTGTGATTGGATCTTGTCTACTTAAGTGCTCATCTTGTGTTCTTCTCTTGATTTGCTCTCTTTCCCCCCTCCAAGTGTGAAAAGATCATGAACTTAGGGTTCCACCCTACATCATCTTGGATCAGAGCATAGGTCAATTCACATCTTCGAGTCCCTACCCCTCCACTTTCTAGCCCCGATTTTGTTTGTTTTTGCCTAATTTCAAAAATCCCTACTAAAATAGTCATACCAATTTTTTTGTGATTTGTTGATTTTGATCCATGGATTTGAAGTGTTGCAGGCGGATCTAGCTTCCCTCTTCCTCACCATTTCCATCCACGGAATTTCTTGAATTTTGCTCAAAAAATTTCGTCCCCCAAGTTCTTCCACGAAGTTCATCCACGGATCTTCAACCCGAACACCCGGCCCATACCCCCGGACATCCGGCCTGACGCCCGGACATCCGGCGCCTCGCAGCCAACATCTACACCACCACCCCATTTTATCGAATTTTGACCGTTTTGCCATCTTCCGCAAACCACCATTGACTTCCGCAACCAACCGCAAATTTGCCACCTTTGCCATTTGAGAATTTGAGTTTGCGGTTTCCGTTTCCTAACGTGTTTCGGCTACTTAGGAACGGTTCGTCATCGACATCACCGCCGCTCAATTTCTCCACGGACTCGACTTCGACAACAACCACTTCACCATTTTGACACCCAAACCGTAAGCAAGGATGGTAACCTCAACAACAATCATAGTACATCTCCCTTGCCATTGCATTGTTAACCCTGAGCCAATTTTGTGTTTCCTACCGAGACTAGCCGTCGAGTATTGCAAGGTAACGCTACTTGTGAACTTCAGTGATACACGTTCCACATAGCTATCATAGTGTGCATATATCATCGTATCACCTCTTGCGTCATAAATGTTCCCGCATATACATAATTGCTATCTTGGTTCAAGCATTTTGCATAAGTGGCCAAAGGAAAATATCAAAAGTGAGAAAAGCTTTTAAGCAAAAGAAGAAGGAAAACAAAGAGTTTGTAAGCAATAGCCATAGCATCGCCACATTGCATATCAAATTGTCATACTTGATCATCTTGGATCATCATGAGAGAATCACCGGGAACCATACATACGTAGCATAATCGGGATAGAAAGTCGTTACGTTTTGTCTCTCATAGGTTTTTCTGCACAAGTTTCATATCCGCCTATTGAGCAATCATGCTACGTCTCTCTAGAGTTGTGCAACAAGAGCATTTTTCATGGATTCCACATTTTGTGCTCATTCCTTGGTTGCACAACCCCTTATCTATCCGTGTGTGTGTGTTTCCGTGTCACTGTGTGCCCCTCATTGCTATTGGTCTTACTTGTTTCACTTGCGAATTTGTGAATCTCTTTCAACATTATTGAATCTTGCTCACAATTGCATAAATTTTGTGCCACTATCCTCACCAAGCTACTCCAAAGGCTTTACTTGTGTAGGTGTGAGATTGACAAGATCCGGTACCAATTGTGCTACTTTCATAATACCATGTTGGGTGATCATTGATTCATCTTCAACATTGGATAAGGTACATTTGGTCTAGTTCTTTCCTTTCTTCCGCTCACATTTTGCTTGAGAATGATAGATAGGCCAAGCACTTCTTCGAACCCACTCTTCGATGAGCAAGACGCACCGAACAACTACATCACCAAGGTTCAACTCTTTGGCGCTCAACGAGCCTTGCATCAAGCGAATGAAGCTTTGGGCGACCGCATCGAACAACTCGCCACCGACATGCGACAATCCGAAGCAAGAACACGGGACTACCTTGACGCCAAGCTATCAACTCAAATGGAAAACTTTCACGCCATGATGGTCAACCGTGCTTCCTCGACGTCGTCATCATCAAGACGACGCCACTCAAGCCGACACTCATCGGACACCTCTTCGGATGCAAGTCTACCACGAGCTCGTTCTCATCTTCGATACGACTACCAAGATCATCAAGCTTTGCAAAATCCATTCCATGGCAATGGTTTACAAGACCGCCTTCGAGAGCGCGAACGACATCGTCGCCAAGAACAAGATGCCATTAACCAAGAGCAAGCTCGACAACGCCAACGCCAAGAAGAGCAAGACGGCGACGCTCTCCGACAAGAACAACAACGCCATAAGGAACAAGCACTTGAAGCTCAACGTGCTCTACGCAAAGACACGCGCCCCGTGTAAGAGCGCAACCGCCGTACGCGCAAAGAAGAAGCCCTCTGACGGGAGCGACAAGAGGAAGCCACACGTCTTGAGGAGCGCCAAGAAATGAGGAACGGAGCATGTATCCCACGCCCTCAACGCCAAGATAATCAAGCGGAGCACGAGAAGCAAGCGGTTGAAAACCCACCTCCACGACAAGAGCGACATCACCATCGTCCCCAACACCATGAGGAGCAACGCTACAGCAAGCTCAAGTTCAACATGCCTAAGTTCTCCAGAAGCACTGATCCCAAAGACTACCTCTCATGGGCATTTAAGGTCGACAAGATATTCCGTCTTCACAATTATGAAGAGGAAAAGAAGATCACCATGGCATCCCTTGAGTTCCGAGACTATGTTCTCATTTGGTGGGAGCAAGTCATCGAGCGACACCGCGAGAAAGGCGATCCACCCATCACGACTTGGAATCAAATGAAGGAGGTCATGAGAGCTCGTTTTGTGCCTACACACTATAGCCGTGATCTCTTCATGCAACTCCTCAAGTAAGGCACAAAGTCGATTGAAGACCACTACCAAACTATGGCACGCTTCTTGAATGGACTCAACCATCCTATCAAGAAAATCGACGATTTCCATCCTTACACAAACCTCCTCGAGCTAGTACATCAAGCGACCAAGGCAGAGCGACAAGTACAAGATGACTTCACATACTTCAAGTACTCTTCCAAGACCTACATCATACACTCAAGCTTCAACGACTACGACACCTTCTAGCTTGACTAAAGATTCACCAAACACCGGTGACAAGTCAAGGTACAAGAAACCTTCGACATCTTCGAGTCATCCTCATACAAGCAACTATATGCCAAGAGCTTCATCATCAACTGCTCCAACGGATGAAACCGCCAAGACAAGTTCCATCCAATGCTTCACTTGCCAAGGCTGTGGCCACAAGACATACCAATGTCCCACTCGGCGCACCATGATGCCAATGATGACAACACCTACGACTCCATGAGCGAAAAAGAAATGGAAGCACTTGAGCACATGGCCATGCACCGTCAAGTGAACGAAAATGAAGACGCTCAAGTCTTGTGACAATGATTCGAGCCCCGCTCTAGTTGTCTCCAAAGTCTTGACACTTCAACACCAACAAGATGAAGACCGACGATGCCACATCTTTCATACCAAAGCGAGCATCAATGGACGTTCCGTCAAGGTCATCATCAACGGCATTAGATGCCACAATTTGGCAAGCAGCTAGTTATGCTCCAAGCTACAATTGACCAAGAAGAAGCACCCTCGCCCCTACAAGGTCCAATGGCTAAGTGACTCTGGCACCATTCAAGTTGAGCACACCGTTCAAGTGTCCTTCAAGATTGGCGCATACGAAGACACATTGGAGTGTGATGTGGTTCCCATATCCGTATGCCATCTCCTCCTAGGAAGACCTTGGCAATTCGACCGCGGCGTCATCCACAACGGACGGACGACCAATCACTATAGTTTCAAGATGAAAGCAAGGAGTACGTGCTTCGACCCATGTCGCCAAGTCAAGTAATCACCGACAAGCAAGCTTCAACCCATCGTGGAGAGACTAGTGAGCGAGCGAACCACCAAAAAGAGAGTGTGCGCCACAAGCCAAAATTGAGCGACTCCACGATGAGCGACAAGAAAAACCTAGTGCTTTTAGCCACCAAAAGAGACATAAAGGATGTGAGTGAGAGCCCATCGAGTGTTCTTCATGAAGTGGTGCGGACTAATACTTCACAACATCTTCCTTTGGTTTTGTCTCATCTATTACAGGAATTCGCGGACGTCTACCTCGATGAGCTACCTCCAAGACTTCCTCCACTTCGCAGAATCAAACACCACATCGACCTCATCCCCGGCGCACCTTTACCGAACAAGGCACCGTACAGCGTCAAGCCCGACGAGACCAAAGAGATACAAAGGCAAGTACAACATGTCATGGAAAAGGGGTATGTACGCGAGAGCTTAAGTCCATGTGCCGTTTCGGTTATTCTTGTGCCTAAGAAAGATGGTAGTTTTCAGATGTGTTCCGATTGCCGTCTCATCAATACTATCACCATTCGGTATAGACACCCCATTCCAACCAATTTCTTAAAAATTGACCTTAAAAGTGACTACTATCAAATTCGCATGCAAGAGGGTGACGAATGGAAAATGGCTTTTAATACCAAATTTGGCTTGTATGAATGGTTAGTCATGCCTATGGGCTTATCTCAAGCACCTAGCACTTTTATGTGTGTGATGCACTATGTTCTTAGCAAATATATTGGAATTTGTGTTGTGGTATACTTTGATGACATACTTGTGTTTAGTCAATCTCTTAAGATCATGTCAAACATCTTAGGGACGTCTTGCAAGTTCTTAGAAACGAACGACTTTATGCTAACAAGGAAAAATGCACTTTTGGCGTTGATAAGCTTATTTTCTTGGGCTTTGTTGTGTCCTCTAAGGGTGTTCAAGTTGATGAATCTAAAATTGACACTACTAAAACTTGGCCACAACCAACCAATTTTGCAACAAGTGTGTAGTTTTCTTGGCCTAGCCGGATTCTATCATCAATTTGTTAAGGATTTTAGCACTATTACCATTGCACGCATTGAGTAAGAAAAATGTACCATTTGTTTGGGGACCTTCTCAAGACACCACATTTCATGAGCTTAAAAACTTGCTTACACATGCTCCATTACTTGCATTATCAAATTTTGATAGAACTTTTGAAGTGCATTGCGACGCTAGTGGTAATGGCATAGGTGGCGTGTTAATGCAAGAGAAGCGCCCTATCGCATACTTTAGCGAGAAACTTCCCGGAGCACAACTTAATTACCCCATTTATGACAAGGAGTTCTATGATTTAGTGAGAGTCTTGCATGTGTGGGAACATTATCTTCGCTCTCGTGAATTTGTCATCAATAGGGATCATGAGACGCTTAAATACCTTAAGGGTCAAACAAAATTCAATAAGCGGCATATGCCAAAGTTCATCGAGTCTTCTCCTTATGTTATCAAGTATATTAAAGGTAAGGAAAATGTAGTGGCGGATGCTCTTTCCCGCAAATGCTTGCTAGTAACTCAACTTGAATTGGAAGTTATTGGATTTGAGCACATTAAAGACTTGTATGCACATGATGTTTCATTTGCAATTCCTTATGCCAAATGGCTATCTTATGCGGACTAACAAACTATGTATACCCGATTCTTCTCTTCGTTTGTTGCTTTTGCAAGAGGCTCGCGGTGGAGAACTTATGGGACACTTCGGCCGTGACAAGACCTTCGCCACGCTCACCAAGAACTACTTTTGGCCAAAGTGTTTTGCGGCGTCTCACGCTACACCAACCGATGCTCCACATGCCGCAAAGCTAAGTCTAAAGCTCAATCCCATGGTCTTTATATGCCACTTCCTATTCCGTACCAATCATGGAAGACATTAGTATGGATTTTGTGCTTGGTTTGCCACGAACTCAAAACGGCAAGGATTTGGTATTTGTCGTTATGGACCATTTTTTTTCAATGGCGCATTTCATTCCATGCAACAAGATAGACGATGTATCACATGTTGCAGACCTCTTTTGTAGGGAAATCTTGCGATTACATGGAGTGCCTAAGACTTGTGTGGGACCGCGACGTTAAGTTCCTCAGCTACTTTTGGAAGACGCTTTGCGCCAAGCTCAAAATCAAGCTACTATTGTCATCGTCATATCATCCACAAACCGACGGCCAAACGGAGGTCACCAACCGGACGCTATCTACTCTCCTCCGCGTGTTGATCAAGAAGAACATCAAGGAGTGGGAAGAATGCTTGCCCATCGCCGAGTACGCCTGCAATTGAGCAAGAGATTCTATTACCGGCAAATCCCCTTCGAGGTCGTCTACAACTTCAACCCGTTGTATCCATTGGACATTCTACCGCTACCACTATAAGAGCATCTCTAGCAGACCCCGTATAATGCCGCTATTCGCAAAATAACCGCCAAAATACGGGTCCGCGCAAAAAAAGCTGCCCGGTCAGACCCCGTATCAGGCCGCGACCTGTAAGAAATTTTGCGGGGCGCGGCAAAAGTTCGCCCTCAACCTTTAGATTCACAGGGTGGGAGGCCGACCCGAGCTCGCCCCCTATCCGCAACGAGATTTGGCGCAAAGGAAATTTCCGCGCGGCCGTTCCCGCTTCCCACCCCTTCGCCGCCATTGCCCCGCCTCCGCCCGCTCCAGTCCATCTTCCCCGGCCATTCTTCGCCGCCATGGAAGCCTCCCAGCCGTCCCCCGTCACCGTGGATGTCGCACACGCGCAATCCCCTCCAGCAGATCTCGTCGCCGGCCATGTCGCCCCCGCCGTCGCTCAAGGCACCACCGCGCCTGTCCGCAAGCGGCAGGGCAACGTCATCGTGCGGGGCGGAAATCCGGCTGGCCCCGCCGGGAAGGCACGCGCGCCCGGCTCCGCCGCCACTGCGTAATCTGCCCCACCGCCGCAAGAGAAGAAGGGCAAGGTTTCGGCCGTGAAGCGCAAGAAGGCTCCTACAAAAAGGCCGGCGACTTCATCCTCTCCCTCCGCCCCGGCAAGAGGTACCCCGATGATGCCCTTCAATGGTGTTGCTTCCACTGCAAGCGAGGTGTTCGACGAAATGGCTGGAAGGTATGCTTCTTCGATTTCTTCTACTTGCTTCGCTTTTCGCCATTGCGGTAGCTCGTGACTTGATGACACTCACTATGGCACCGGTTCGAACGATGCCACTGCCGAGTTCGTCAAATTGTTGGACACAAACACCGTCGACATCGATCAAGCCCCGATCGCTGATTTCGATTACAATGAAATGGATGGTGGCGTGGATGGTCACGGTGGTGAAGATGAGGTGGAGGAGATAGACGAGGGGGTGTATGACCAAGCGCAAGCAAAAAAGGCGCGAGATCGAAGAACTACACGCTATTCGAAGACCAAATCTTGATCAAGGCTTGGAGTGCGGTGTCTCTTGATGCGTGCACCGGCACATCTCAACCCGTCAAGAGGTATTGGCAAAGGATCGAAGATCAATACTTCCGAATGATGGCAAGGTATCCCAATAGGACTCCACGCACCTTTCGATCACTCCAAGGTCGTTGAGACGTGATCAAGCCGATTTGTAGCCGTTGGGCTGCTTGCTTGGAACAAATTCGCAATGCACCTCCAAGTGGAATCGTGAAATCCGACTATGTGAGTTCATTTTCACGTCCCAAGTTGTGCAAATCATTTGTAGCATTTGAAGTGATTGCATCATTTGACGTTGTTTAAATTGTGTAGGACAAAATTGCCCAACAAAGATGCAAAGACATGGAAGCTTCCGAAGGCAAATTATTTAAACTAGAGCATTGTTGGGAATTGCTAAAAGAGTGTGAGAAGTGGAAGTTGATTGAGAAAGAATCCCCACCGAAGAGAGGTTCACTTACGAACATGGATGATGATGGCCCACGAAACTAGAACAAGCCCGATGGAGACAAGAAGACAAGGGAGAAGATCAAAAGGGAACACGAGGCAACGAGCTTGCGGGACAAGATAGATACCATGGTGCAACCAAATGAGTTGATGTTGGCGAAGACATTGGAGGCAAAGAAAGAGTTGGCCGAGAAGAAGGCACGAGAGAAGCAAGAGAAGTGGCAGTTGCTCAAGGATGAGGGGTTGCACAAGGCGGCCCTTGAGGAGAGAAGAGTATTTGCCGATGAGACCAAAGCCATGGCCAAGCTTCTAGCCAAGGAATCATGACACTGAACCGCGATGACATGGACGACATCACCAAAGAATGGCATGATATGGCAAGGAGAGACATCTTGAAGAGGAGGATGCTAGCGGCGGCAGGTGGATGTTTCGGTGCCGGTGATGTTTTCCCATCAGGAGTTGGAACCAGTCCCGCTGATGCTTTCAGTGCGCCCGGCGATGCTTTCGGTGCCAGAGTTGGAACAAGTGCCGGTGATGGACTCGGAGGCGGCGATGGCATCGATGGCGGTGGTGCGGAGTGAAGATCATGACGACGGGTGAAAAGCGACCAAGATGATGATAGACGTGGTCGTTGCTTTTGCATAAGTCCTTCTGCGTTTGTCGTAGAAAACTATACTTTCATTTGCGCGCGAACTATGTTTTATTCTTCGCATTTAAACTCAATCGTCGGAATCGCTGTCAAATTGCCTAATCTGGGGTTTTCGGTTCTGTTTTACGGGTCGGCTACGCGGGGTCTGCTCAGCCGCAACCCGCGTTGGCCCGCAAACCCGTATTTTCGCGAACTATAAACGAGTTCTGCGGGTCGGCGTTTTACGGGGTCTGCTAGAGATGCTATAAGAGCGCATCAACATGAACCCGCGTGCACAAGCAAGATACCTCAAGAAGGTGGATGAAGATACACGACGCACGATCAAGAACCAAGTACACCGCCTCGCTACCAAGCTCAACATCAACAAGCACCCCATGGTGTTCACCCCCGAAGATGTTATGTGGCTACACCTACGCAAAGACCGTTTCCCCAACGAGCGGAAGTCCAAGCTACTACCTCGAACTGATGGACCATTCAAGGTGCTCGCACACTACAACAACAATGCCTACAAGATCGACATTGCACGCGACAAGTACAACATGAGCGACATCTTCAGCATCAAGGATCTATCTCCTTTCCATGGCGATGAGGATTTCGATCCGAGGACGAACCTTCCCGAGGACGGGGGGAGGGGGTGATGCGGAGCATCCTGCGGTCATCCCCATGGACCTACCTTCGTCTCCTCAAGTGCAAAATGGACCGATGACACAAGCACGTGCAATAGTTATCGAGAACGAGGTGACATCTCTCCTTGATGAGCTTCCGTATGACCCACGTGAGACATGGCTACTATCCCAAGTCGGAATGCTATGTGTGCTTAGGTACGAGGAAGACCACCCCGAAGATGCTTGGAATGAAGACCAAGTCCCAAGTACACGGATGATAAAGCACAATGAAGGAGACCGTTGAAGTCTATGGCTGTCGGACATCCGGCCCCTGGCCCGGATATCCGGCGCCCCCGGTCCAGCGGCAACCACGGCAGAGCAGCCGCTGCAAAGTGCCAGGACTCGGACATCCGGCCCGACTGCCCCGGACATCCAGCCCCCGGCCGAAAATCTAGCCCGAGCACACCCGAGAGCGACAGAAGTTTGGCGAGCTCCAACCCGAACATCCGACGCGACGCGAACCGCGGACATCCGACCCCCAGCCCGGACATCCGGCACCTGCCAGTGCTTAACCGGGCCAAAGGCCCATGTATCCCCTCTTTCCCCCTCTCATCTCGTGGAACACTGTATATGGACCCTCTCCTCCTAGCTAGGGTTAGCAAAGGTTTAGCTCATTTGGGATTGAGTTTTGCTCATCCACTTACCACTCCCATGGAGTTCAAGGCCTCTGTGTGAGATGTGTTGGGTTCTACGGTAGGGGCATCGGCTGCAACATAAACCAAGAACATGCTATGGGAGATGGATCACGGATCGTTACCACTAGATGCGCAATGCCGTGAAGCAGAAGTAAAGTTGGGACAGCGCGTCTACGGAGTCGTCTCCTCCTCGTCGATCTCCCACATAGTCGATCGGATCCCACAAACAGGTTCACCGGAGCAGCGCAAGTGCACCGCCTCTAACAATATCCGCGCGTGCAAGAGAAACGTCATGCGGCGGACTACTAGGTCCGATCACACAACCGGCGGCGAGTGAAGGTGGCTAGTTGCAGCACTTGCAAAGCCCTAATGACGGCGCCAAAGCGATCAACCGAATGAGTGTGCCGCACCCCCACTATATAAGGCATCCGTTGCGGGCTCAACACTTGGGCCTCGCACGGATCCTAAAGCCCAAAGTCTGTTCGGCCTGGATCCGAGTCCGAGTAGGATCACATCTGACTCATGGAGTCTGCTCCGGCCTCACGGGTTCCTTCCCTTAAGCGCGTGACCCCTTAGGTTCAAGTCGGCTTGGTCACAAGTCGGATCACCTCCGACCTGCTCGACTGGTAGCAGCCTCTAGCAAGGCGTGCGAGCCACCAAGTAGACAATGAAGCCGATTGGCGAACCTGTACAACATGTCACACTTCTGTTCCCTTTGCCACACGATATATGTTGTCGGGCTCAAGGCAAGTCTGCCATCCTTGTGCTAGCCTGGCCTCTTTCTCATTCCAGTGATGCCGACCACAAACCGGATTATCTCATAATCCTTGTCGCATGGCTATGCTTATCTTGGTCGAATCACACGAGGGACCCAGAGTATATCTCTCCTAATCGGAGGAGCAAATCCCATCTTGCTCGACCATGTCTCGCAACATGGGTCTGGACAAACCCAAAACCTATCTTTATAACTACCCAGTCACGGACTAGCGTTTGGTCGGCCCAAAGCAGGTTTGTGACCATCCCATGCGGCAGCTCAGGTCTTAGGACATAGAACGTATGTTGTACTAGAGACTCACAGATGACCTATCGCTGCGTCTCATAGTTGGGTCTGTCCGACTCGGACCTTATCTGATGATTCCAAGTCCATATTATCCGGCTAGCATCCAATGCTCCATGGCTAGTGAAACCGAGCCATCCACCGTATCATATGCTAGTCTAGTTGGTTGCGCGTCCACATGCCCCTTTCGACTAGGGACCTTTTAGGACGGTCGTCATACAATGCATAGTTCCACAAACAAGTCACGTACTTGCTGATACACATCATTGATGATGTCCAAGGACAATCTTTATTCATAAACACATAGGAAATATCATCATACATGATTGCCGCTAGGGCATATCTCCAACAAGATGATCCCATGAGTGGATTCAAGACCCCTTCTTAGGGAAGATCCTTTTGGATTCATGACCTCTCTCCTTCAAGGATTGGGATGAACTAGTTCCTCTTATCCTCATGTGTTGGATTTGGACCTTTGTATCCCTCTATGTGTATGCGGATTTAGTATATGTGTGATTGGATCTTGTCTATTTGAGTGCTAATCTTGTATTCTTCTCTTGATTTGCTTTCTTTCCCCACTCCAAGTGTGAAAAGATCATTAACTTAGGGTTCCACTCTACATCACCCGAACAAGTCCATGGACTATCCGATGTCAATGCTTGCGTCGGCTAAAGCTCCAGGCCGGGATTGTCCAGGCCATACTGAACAGGATAGGCCATACCCAACCGGATTGTCTGGTCGCCTGCCTGCGTGCAGTTCTGGGCCAAAGGCCCATGTATCCCTTCCGCACTTACCCCTTTGTTGGCTAGACTATATATACTCCTCCCCTCCTAGATTTGTGGTTAGGTAAGAATAGATCTCATTGATAGAGCTTAGCTCATCTTCCTCCCCTTATAGGATCCTCACCTAGTGGGATCAAGAACTCTCAAGGGAGAGTAATCCATTGGAGTACAAGGACCACTTATGGGTAAATACTCAAGGAGTACAAGGCCACTTACGGTGAATGCTCTTACAAGCACAAGACCTCCTTCCATGGAGAAGAGTCCCCATGTGTAATTCAAGTCCTCCTTATCCTAGGACCTCCCCTAGTGGGATCAAGAACTCTCAAGGGAAAGAGAATACTCCATTGGAGTACAAGGCCAGTTATGGGTAAAGACTCCAAGGAGTACAATGCCACTTACGGTTGAAGGCTACTACGAGCACAAGACCTTCCATGGAGAAGAGTCCTCATGTGTAATTCAAGTCCTCCCTATCCTAGGACTTGCGGGAAGAAACTCCCACCTCGTTCTTGCTTTCCCTTGGATTTGTAAGAAGTCACATTAACCATGTGGTGTGGATCTACGATACAAGAGGGTGTTGCCTTGGCATTACTAGTTATCCACGAGTTTTTCCTTTGACCTTCGTGTTTTTGTTGTGTTCTTCCTCATCAACCTCCACTTCGTGAAGATCGAGCCACCCTCACTATTCGCCTTGTATCATTGTTTCTCTCTGGTCTCAGCTCCTCTGGCGCAAATCCGCCAGCATCCTGCTCGGTCGCTGCTCTCCATCCTTTGGGCAGATGTGAAACACTCCCCCGACAGCTACAAGGTATGGCTTCTCTTCCATCTTCCCCAGCAGTTGCAAGATATGGCTTCTCTTCCGTTCTCTTCTTCCTCCTCTCTCTTCTGCCAACCCTCCGTTTGCTCCTTTTTTTCTCCGCCTCTACTTTTTATCATCTGCATCTGCTAGCTCCATATCCATCCGCATTTGCTTCCTCCCAACATCCTCTTCAACACGACTCCACCCACGTGGTCATAGCTCCACCACCGCTTCTCTCCTTCATGCTTGATCTGGTTGCTCTAGTAATTGGCTCTTTTCTTTTTCTTTGACGGCTGATTGGCCCTCTCTTAGTGTTGCTGCAATAGCCAAGTGTCCCTGCTCTGATGTATCCTGCGACTGGTAATGCTTATGATATGTCAAATGATCCTAGGAGAAGAGCTACATCCTACGATCCAGCTTGGAAGTATGTGCTGGCAAAATTTAGAGAGGAAATATTTACACTTGTGTATGTTGTCAGGAAAGATAGTTCATGCCAGTGAGAAGGCTGAAGCAGCACCTTTTCATGGGTATCAGCGATGTGGATAAGTGTGCCAAGGCATCCGTCTAAATTAGCAAAGAGATGCGCAATTTCTTATACACAAGAAAGTTTAAAGCTATGGAGTGATATATAGACGAGTAGGATGAGGCCAAACTTCAAAGGCACCATTTCCTCATCTACACAAAATGATTTCAGGCCTATGCTTTGCTAACAGCTACTCCGTGTCATGTTATGTAACCTGTAGAGTTGTGGTGCACTTTATGTTAATGTTAGTTGTTAGATCTCCTGACTGGCTGCCATATATTATATATTTATGTGTGTAAGGTGCCACCTCGCTTTATGCTTTAAGCGCTTAGGACATGTACAGTGGATGATAAGGCGGTCTTTTCTTATGTATTCCACATCATTTAGAGAAGCAAAAAAAGCATGTTATACAATGGATTATCTCTTAGTGTTATTTGTAGCATTTAATGTTATGAGATCCTAAAATTATGGAACGGTCATAATTAAAACTAGTGAACGTGTGAATAAGATAAGATATCACATGCAATGGGGACAAGTGTTGTACTCCCTCCGTTCAGAATTATAATAAGATGTTCTGACTTTTTCTAAATCGAATGTATATAGATGCGTTTAGTGTGTTCGTTCACTCATTTCAGTCCGTATGTAGTCCGTATTGAAATATCCAAAACGTCTTATAATTCAGAACAAATCTTTCTTCATAAGAGATCTCTTAGCTAAGAGAAGGCAAGACTCTTCTCTCTCTCTCTCTCTCTCTCTCTCTCTCTCTCTCTCTCTCTCTCTCTTCCACGTCACCAATTATTCTACATGGTATAGCTACACCATCAAAAACGCCCTTAAAAGGTGAGGTGGTGCTACAGAACCTTGCCTCGCCTTAAAAACATTGGCTTAAGTTCATCGGCAGTTATGTCGAGCATGTCATGTCCAATAAATAACGAGGTTGAAGGTGTCAAAATGAGAAGAGCGATATAGGGACATGTGGTTAATGATTTTTCTTTAATCAAAGCCTGAAATATACGAGAGGGAAGAGGTGGACCTGATCGTCAACTAAAGGATGTCCCTGGAAGCGTAAAAGAACTGGAAGAATAAATGATTCATCATCCTGTATTCAAGAGATAGAACGAATAAGATTAGATTCAACTCCATCCATAAATGGGGAAATACCTCACAATAGCAGTATCATGATAATCAATTACTACCGCTTGCTCACAACACATGTCCTTTCAGAATATGCACCAGACAAACATTTCTAGGTTCGAACATCTATAGAGAAATAACTATTAACACCAATAACATCACTAATATTACTAGATCTCGTCATGAAACGTAGTTTCATAATGAATAATTATTATTATGTTCGTCAACATATTCGCATAGAAATTGCCGGCTCTAGTTTCACCTTGTAGACTGTGACAATAGCATAAAGGACTTGGGTTACAAATGGGATGGAGATTACCTATTTATACATTTAATTTATTTACTATTCAATGAACGAGTGGAAAACTTAATCAGGTCTAACAGAAACAAGCAATACTTATTAGTGCTTTGGAACAGAAGTTATATGCCTTGGAGTTGGTTTGCTCTGCAGGTGCCGGTACATCAAGATACGGTGCCAGTTCTTCTGCCGTAACAACTCCACCATTCGATGAAATATACTGCCCAATCTGTGAATTTATTGAACGAGACACTTGAAATTTGCTACTGGAAAAACTAATAAATAGTAGTAACTGGTTCGGAGAACGTCAAATAGAAGCAGCTACATGCTGAGAAAGTCTTTACCATCTTCCACCTTCTCTCTTCAAGCCCGTCATTAGGATCACCATTCCCAAATACAAACGAGAAGACCTGCACAACATTGATTAGACAATATACAATTTAATCCCACCTGTGCATCTCAGAATTACACAAACAAAATGAACAATCATGTCAAGCCAGTTTAAATTACAGATTCAATAAAGCTCATCCCCTTATCTTTTTCTACCCGCCTCCTCCTGGAGGAACCTGCATCCAAGTACCTGGTGGAGAACACATGAGATTGTATCGAAAATGATAAGAATCTGTACATAACTGATTTACATTCACATGGGAAGTTATATATTTTACCAGATCCCCAACTAAAACAGGATACTTACCAAAATAAATCTGTTGGGAGGAACATCGTAGAGCCATAGGATCTGCGCCGCCTTCCACGATTATCTTCATCACTGCTATAAGAAGAGGAGGTTCTATCACTGGAAGGGGGATAGGGGATAAATGATTTGTTAGGATGATCTCCACCGTGTGGGCCCAACGGCCCACCGGGCCCTTAGATCCACGCCTTGATCGGGGGCGCTCAACCCACTTGGTTGACGGGCCCCTGTCACCTGCACTATATAAAGAGGTGGGGGCCGGCGGCTCGCACCACGAGGTTCGTCGCGACGCCGTACACCCCACCTACATCCCCTACCGATCTAGGGTTAGTGCAGTGCTGACGGGAAGCACCGCCACCACTACTCTCTGCCATCACCGGCACCATGGCCGGCACCGGGGCTCCTCGAACCACAAGGAGAAGGTAGGACTACCGGATCTGATCTACCCTAGTGATCCAAGAGTCTATCATGATTACCTAAACACAGAAAATTATACAATAATAATGCGCAAAAAAACGCTGACAAAATCTTCAAAACTTAAGGGCATAATGGCATCTACTGTGTATCTTATCTTGGGAGGTATAGCATATAGTAATCTGTGCACACGAACTCTACCTTGCAATAGCATACATACCTCGAGCTTGAGAGAATGGCAATGATGGTAGCATATACAAGCACAATGGAAGCAACTAGTGCTGTCCCAAAAGACACCCGCGCCAGATACGCACCCGCTTCCTGCAAAGAAGCAGAACATAACTAAAATCAGCACCTGCTCAGATGAATTAAGACAGTCGGTTGCCTCTACGGAATACCTTGGCTTTATCGACCAGTGGCTCAACCCGCATTCTGAATGACTTGCCAGCTAGCTTCGCCCTGTAGTCTTCGGGGAAGACGTACAGCACCTCCCCTTCCCCCGAAACCTACACAAATCACAACAGTTCCACGCTCAGATCGCAGCCGGAAAGAAGGCTAGCCACGAAGTAGCGCGCGCCGCGGGGGCGGGGGGGGCACCTCCAGGAAGCCCCCGGTGTCTGCCGCGAGAGCCTGGAGCGCGCGCTCTGCCTGGTCAATCTGCAGGCCGGCGCGGGAGGCGACGTCGCCGATTGTGACGCGGCCGCCCAAGTAGTCGACGGCGTCCATGGCGCGGTCGCGCACGTCGGCGGGGAGGCGGTCGGTCTCTACGGCGCCCCCAAGGCGCGCGAGGCTCGGAGCCTCGATGGTACCTGCCTGCGCCTTCACAGAGGGGCGGCAAGGGGGAGGGAGCCGGCCGTTAGCGACGTGAAGATGGTGAGGAGGCCAAGGGATGGACGGAGAAGGGGATAGGAGGAACGGGGCATGGCGAAGGGGGCTGCGGTGGGCATAGGGAGGAGGGCGGAGGCGGAGGTGGAGGGAAAGGGAAGCGGCGGCGGTGGCGGCCATGGCTGGCGCGGCTGAGGTCTAGGAGGAGGAGATGATGGTGGGCATCTTGCCGGGAGGAGTGGCTGTGGAGGGAAGGTGAGGAGGAGGAAGCGGCGGTGTGTGCTGCCCGTGGCCACGAGATGGGCACCCTTGCATCGTTTTTGTCTTTTCACGAGATGGGCACCCTTGCATAAAAAGGTAGCATCGGTTCTATTAGCAATGTTACATCCACGTAATGACCTGAAATGATCTGATGTGGGAATGTTGGATTAGATTAGAGGGAGGGTGAGGCCCACCCCGCCTGAAAACCAGGGGTCAGTCAGTTGGACGCGTGCGAGCGTCTAGCTGCCCGCTCCGTGGCATTCTTCCTTAAGTTTTTGTCTCCATCCAATAAATTATAAAAAAATCTGTTTTATTTGCTACTTACTCCGTCCCATAATATAATATATTATGAGACAGAGGGGGTAAAAAGCAGCATGCAACGAAATACCCATCCGATATGTGTGAAAACATTTATTTTTTAGTTTAATTTTTTTTAAAGACATAACTTTTAAACGAAACATCGAAATTAAGATACGCTTTACCTTTGGAGCTCTCGCGGCGTGCTCTTCGAAACTAGATCTTACATGAGTATGTTTTGACGAATTTGTTTTGTGTAATTTTGTCCCCGTTTTGTGCAACTGACTAGCCGTCGATGTGCAATTACCTGACAGGGTTGTGCAACTTTTCTCGTGCACCGTAAACGTGCATTTTTCCTCTATGGGACCTCCACCCCCAAACTGCCTCCTTCCAGTGAGATGTGCAACTTCGTTTGTTGCCCAGGCCATGCAATTTTCACTAGTGGCACCACCCCATACTACTCTCTAACAGTGAAATGTGCAATTTCGTCTGTTGCCCCGGTGCCCTGGCCAACTGCCTGGTAGTCGCCGCGCCTGTGCAGCCCCCACAACCGCATTTAAGGGACTATTCTATAAGAATGTCCCAACTCCAGGCCACACATGTGCGACTATGCACACAAGAGTGTGCAACTCCGTGGTCGGACGTGAGCACCTCCCACAGCAATTCATGTGTGACTATGCAGACGAGATTGTGCAATTGTGTGGCCATGCATGTGCGACTATGCCGACGAGAGTCTGCAACTCCGCGGCCGGGCATGAGCACCTCCCACAAAAACTCATGTGCGACTATGCGGACGAGATTGTGCAACTCCATGGCCATGTATGTGCGACTGTGCGTGTGCAACTCCGCGGCCATGCGAGAGCACCTCCCACGACAATTCATGTATAACTATGCAGACGAGATTGTGCAACTTTGTGTCCATACATGTGCGACTGCGCCGACGGGAGTGTGCGACTCCACGACCATGCGTGAGCACCTCCCACGACAATTTATGTGCGGCTATGCGAATGAGATTGTGCAACTCTGTGGCCATACATGTGCGACTATACTGACGAGAGTGTGTAACTCCGGCCGGGCGTGAGCACCTCCCCTGACAATTCATGTGTGATTATCCGGACGAGGTTGTGCAACTCTATGGCTATGCATGTGCGACTATGTCGATGAGAGCGTGCAACTCCGCGGCCAGGCATGAGCACCTCCCACAACAACTCATGTGCGACTATGCGGACGAGATTGTGCAGCTCTATGGCCATGCATATGCGACTGTGCCGACGAGAGTGTGCAACTCCGCGACCATGTATGAGCACCTCCCACGATAGTTCATGTGCGACTACGCGAGCGAGATTGTGCAACTTTGTGTCCATGCATGTGCGATTATGCCGACGAGAGCAACCCTGTGACGCCCCCGATTTGGCCGTACACTAGTCATGCACGCAAATGTGTACGATCAAGATCAGGGTCTCGCATCAAGATATCACAACACAACTCTACAACATAAATAAGTCATACAAGCATCATAATTACAAGCCAAGGGCCTCAAGGGCTCGAATACAAGTGCTCGATCATAGACGAGTCAGCGGAAGCAACAATATCTGAGTACAGACATAAGTTAAACAAGTTTGCCTTAAGAAGGCTAGCACAAAAGTAGCAACGATCGAAAAGGCAAGGCCTCCTGCCTGGGACCTCCTAACTACTCCTCGAAGCCGAACTCCATGTAGAATCATCCTCGGGATCTCTAGCTCCTGGACTCCAGCATCTGGTTGCGACAACCAGGTAGAAGGGAAAGGCGGAAAAGAGGGGGGAAAAGCAACCGTGAGTACTCATCCAAAGTACTCGCAAGCAAGGAGCTGCACTACATATGCATGGGTATATGTGTAAAGGGCCATATCAGTGGACTGAACTGCAGAATGCCAGAATAAGAGGGGGATAACTAATCCTGTCGAAGACTACGCTTCTGGCCACCTCCATCTTGCAGCATGTAGAAGAGAGTAGATGGTAAGTTCACCAACTAGCATCGCATAGCATAATCCTACCCGGCGATCCCCTCCTCGTCGCCCTGTTAGAGAGCGATCACCGGGTTGTATCTGGCACTTGGAAGGGTGTGTTTTATTAAGTATCCAGTTCTAGTTGTCATAAGGTCAAGGTACAACTCCGGGTCGTCCTTTTACCGAGGGACACGGCTATTCGAATAGATAAACTTCCCTGCAGGGGTGCACCACTGATAGAGGCAAAGGTGTCCCGTCTTTCGATGAGATGATGGATATCGCTTTGGTGGAAGTCGACTTTGACGATCCGACTACGAACGTACGAGGACTTCGCGCCTTAGCAATCGCTAAACCAACTCCGAGAGGTTATCGACCACGCCAGAGCACGATCAACCTGACCACGAGGGTCTGTTTCCTGCGAGCAAACGAAGAACAAGCAAGAAACTGAGATTGCAATCTGGATATTGCGAATATAAGATGAAAGCTTTATTGATCAAGGTGGAGTTCTGTGACGCCTTTGTCTGGTCGCTGAACACAAACGAAGTACGCGAAGTTGCAGCTATGGCGAACTTTTAATCTAAACAAAACCCAAAGTCTAAACGACGCCCTAAGGGCTGTATATATGGAGGAAGAGGGGGGAATTTCGTGGCCCTTGAGGAAGGGGTCCGAAACCAACCCTATCTCTTGTTTCCCCACACATACGGACTCTAAAAACAGCCTATACTTATGTATTTCGAAATTACATGGGCCTGGCCCAATAATAAGGTGACGCAGCACCTAGAATAGCCTCTGGACGAAAGTTATGAAGTAGCATCTTGTATATTTCGTCCAAGGCTTCATGCACGCATTATGGTGGCTTCAACGTCCTGAAATCATCACTTGTAACTCCGTTCTTGTTCCCCATGCGCATGCCATCATCTCCATGCTTGTTCTTGCTCCAATGTTCATCCTTCTCAAAGCTAGGCCCTTCATTTGTAAGCAAAACAAATGTATCCAATTTAGGCAGCATCATATTCTCATGAACATTAGAATCATTACCAAGAAACGAAAGTACCTGGTAATTTAATTGGCGTGCGCGAGCTCTAGTAATTGGTCCAGTATGTATAGCAGCAGGGGCTGTGGGTGTAACAATGGTATTGATGTCCTCATCATCCTCCCCTTCTTGAAATGAAGTCGTCCTCGACGGAAGCTCATCTTCCTCACCCAAATAAGGCTTCAAATCTGCAATGTTAAAAGTGGGACTAACCCCAAAATCTGCAGGCAGCTCAAGTTTATATGCATTATCATTTATTTTCTCTAACACCTTAAAAGGACCATCAGCACGTGGCATTAGCTTTGATTTGCGCAAATCAGGAAATCTATCCTTACGCAAATGTAACCAAACAAGATCTTCAGGTGCAAACACAACATGTTTTCTACCCTTATCTCCAGCAAGTTTATATTTAGCATTCATACGCTCAATGTTTTCCTTAGTTAACTCATGCATTTTTAAGATCAATTCAGCACGTTGTTTAGCATCAAAATTAACCTTCTCCGAAGATGGAAGAGGCAACAAATCAATAGGTGCACGAGGTAGGAAACCATACACAATTTCAAAAGGGCACATCTTAGTAGTAGAATGCAATGAACGATTATAAGCAAACTCAATATGAGGCAAGCATTCTTCCCACATTTTCTTATTATTCTTCAAAACAGCCCTAAGCATAGTAGACAATGTTCTATTGACTACTTCAGTTTGTCCATCAGTTTGGGGGTGACAAGTAGTACTAAAAAGCAGTTTAGTCCCCAACTTAGCCCATAAACATCTCCAAAAGTGGCTAAGAAATTTAGTATCACGATCGGAAACAATAGTATTTGGCACACCATACAAGCGAATAATTTCACGAAAGAACAAATCAGCAACATTAACAGCATCATCACTTTTATGACATGGTATAAAGTGAGCCATTTTCAAGAATCTATCCACGACAACAAATATGCTATCCCTCCCCTTCTTTGTTCGAGGTAAACCTAAAACAAAGTCCATAGATATATCCTCCCAAGGAACACTAGGTACAGGCAAAGGCATATATAAACCATGAGGATTGAGTCGTGACTTAGCTTTTTGACATGTAGGGCAGCGAGCAACAAAACGCTCAACATCCCGTCTTATCTTTGGCCAAAAGAAATGTGTAGCAAGTACGTCCTCCGTCTTCTTCACGCCAAAGTGTCCCATTAATCCTCCTCCATGCGCCTCCTGCAACAACAAAAGACGAAGAGAGCTAGCTGGAATGCATAGCTTGTTAGCACGGAACACAAATCCATCATTAACGACAAACTTGTTCCAGGTTCTTCCTTCTTTACAATTCTGCAATACATCTTTAAAATCAGCATCATGCACATATTGATCTTTGATGGTCTCCAAACCAAATATTTTGAAGTCAAGTTGTGAAAGCATAGTATAGCGACGAGACAATGCATCAGCAATAACATTTTCTTTACCCTTCTTGTGTTTAATGACATAAGGGAAAGTTTCAATGAATTCAACCCATTTAGCATGTCTACGATTCAGTTTAGCTTGACTTTTAATATGTTTCAAAGATTCATGATCAGAATGTATAACAAATTCTTTGGGCCATAAATAATGTTGCCATGTTTCTAAAGTCCGAACAAGAGCATATAGTTCTTTATCATAAGTAGAATAATTCAGACTAGGCCCACTCAATTTTTCAGAAAAGTATGCAACAGGTTTGCCATCTTGTAATAACACACCTCCTAATCCAATGCCACTAGCATCACATTCAAGCTCAAAAGTCTTATTAAAATCAGGAAGTTGGAGTAAAGGAGCATGTGTCAACTTATCTTTCAATACCGTGAAGGCTTCTTCCTGTGCGGTACCCCAAACAAAAGGCACATCCTTCTTTGTAAGCTCGTTGAGAGGTGCAGCAATGGTGCTAAAATCTCTCACAAAACGCCTATAGAAACCAGCGAGTCCCAGAAAACTCCGCACTTGTGTGACCGTTTTGGGCTGCGGCCAACTCTCAATAGCTTCAATCTTGGCTTTATCAACTTCAATTCCCTGTGGAGTAACAACATAGCCAAGAAAAGATACTCGGTCGGTGCAAAAGGTGCACTTCCCAAGGTTACCAAACAAACGTGCATCACGTAGAGCAATAAAAACAGCACGTAAATGTTCCAAATGTTCTTCCAAAGATTTGCTATAAATCAGTATATCATCAAAATAGACTACCACAAATCGTCCAATGAAAGCACGTAAAACTTCGTTCATTAGTCTCATGAAAGTACTAGGTGCATTAGTTAACCCAAAAGGCATGACTAACCACTCATATAAACCAAACTTAGTTTTAAATGCAGTTTTCCATTCATCTCCCAATTTCATACGAATTTGATGGTATCCACTACGCAAATCAACTTTGGAGAATATTGTAGAGCCACTCAATTCATCAAGCATATCATCTAGCCTAGGAATAGGATGACGATAACGAATAGTAATATTATTAATGCCTCTACAATCAACACACATACGCGACGTACCATCCTTTTTAGGCACTAGTATAATAGGAACAGCACAAGGACTAAGAGATTCGCGTATATAACCTTTGTCGAGCAGCTCCTGTACTTGACGCATAATCTCCTTCGTCTCCTCTGGATTGGTACGGTATGGTGCACGGTTGGGTAGCGATGCACCGGGAATTAAGTCAATTTGATGCTCAATCCCTCGAATAGGTGGTAATCCCGGTGGCACGTCTTGTGGGAAGACGTCAGCGAACTCCTGTAAAATGTTAGTGACAGCAGGGGGCAAAGAGGAAGGCACGTCCTCGAATGAAAATAATGCCTCTTTGCACACAAAAGCATAGCAAACAGATTTGCTGAAATCTAGTTCATCAATATCAGATTTTGTGGCAAGTAAACATGCACTTTTCAATTTAATTTCAGAAACAACACTAGATGGTTTATTATTAGGTTTCATTTGTTGCTAAAATTCCTTTGCCACAATCTGATTTTCACTCTTATTTTTCTCCTGTTTTGCTTTATTAGCTCTATTAATGTCATCTTTCAAGATGGAATCAGGAGTCATAGGAAGCAAAGTAATATTTTTATCCTTATGAACAAGAGTATACTGATTGTTTCTACCATGGTGTACAGAATTTTTATCAAATTGCCATGGTCTACCTAGTAATAAGGAACATGCTTGCATGGGTACCACATCACAATCAACATAATCAGCATATGTAGAGATACTAAAATGCACACGAACAGTACGTGTTACCTTAACCTTGCCGCTGTTGTTGAACCATTGGATGTAGTAAGGATGTGGATGTGGTCTTGTGGTGAGAGATAGCTTCTCCACCATCTCCATGCTAGCCAAGTTGTTACAGCTCCCTCCATCTATGATGACGCGAACAGAACGTTCCTTCACAACTCCCTTTGTATGGAACAAATTATGCCTCTGATTTTGCTCTGCTTGTGTAACCTGCACACTCAAAACACGTTGAGCAACTAAACATTCATACCTGTCAGCGTCTTCAGGAGCCATGTATTGCGTCTCATTTTCAGAATCATCTCCACCATGTTCTTCACGTGTAATAAGAGCCAAAGTCTCCTCATCATAGTCACTAGCGGACTCATACCCACCATCCTCAGTAGCAATCATGACACGCTGAGATTTGCATTCTCTCGCAAAATGTCCTCTTCCCTTACAACGACGACAAATAATATCACTTGTGTGCCCTGTCGATGCCATGGAAGAAGAAGAGCTCTGCGCAGGCCCGGCAGGTGTGCTCTTGGCAGAGAGTGGTGGTTGTGCCTGCTTTCTTGTATCACGGCTGGAGGTGGCACTTGATGGAGGTGATGGTGAAGTGGAAGTAGAAGATGCACGCGGTGTCCATGATGAAGGTCGACCTGCAGAAAAGTTAGTTCGCGCCAATGGCTGTCGATCCTGCACTTCACGTTCAGCTTTACAAGCAAGATGGAATAAACGAGTGATATTATTATAATCCTTTTACTCTAGAATGGTCTGAATCTCTTTATTTAATCCACCCATAAAACGTGCAAGCATAGCTTCATTCTCCTCAACAATACCACATCTAATCATGCCAGTTTGTAATTCCTGATAATATTCTTCTACAGAATTTTTCCCTTGTCTTAAACGCTGCAATTTTTGAAGTAATTCACGTTGATAATATGGTGGAACCCAACGAGTACGCATAGCAGTTTTCAAAGCAGCCCAAGTAGCTGGAACAGGATATAATCTACAATGTTCAGACCACCAAACACATGCAAAGCTAGTGAAAGCACAAACAGCAGCAGGAACACGTCTCTCCTCAGGATATTGTAAACATGTAAATCGTTGTTCAGTTTCTAACTCCCAAGTAAGATATATATCAGGAACATATCTACCCTCAAATGGTGGAATATTCAATTTCAGTTTAGGGAGATGGTCATGATCTCGTACCTGAGGTGGTGGTGCCGGCCTACCGTTGCGAATATATACCTGAGGTCGACCTGCTGGTGGTGGTGCTGGTGGCTGCACGTAGTTCTGATTTTGATCAACCTCATCCTCATAATCGCCCGCATAATCGTCATCCTCCTCAGCCGCCGCAGGAGCAGGAGCCAAAGAAGCATCAACAGTAGGTGCAGCAGCACCCGAATTTTGACCAATCTCAATTGGAACGCGCTGTGCCCGTCCCACTTGATTTGGAAGGCGGCGTTGGAGATGTGGTTGTTGTTGTTGTAGAGGTGCGACATGTGCAGCCGGTGGTGGTTGGGGAAGACGCTTGAGTAATTCAGTAAACTTGTTATCCAGCTTTGTCTCGAACGACTTCTCCACGGCATCTATCTTCTCCATAGCCTCTTCAAATCTGTTTAGCACATCTCCCACCTGGCCACTCATCATTTGCTGAAATTTATCATGCAACTCCTTGTTCGTCATGTTCTCCCAATCAGTCTCATTGGCGTGTGAACCTGCCATGGTTAGCAGCAATAGAAACACAAAAGAATATGATCCTGCAGACTACTAGAAGTGGTGGTGATGGTGGTGTGTCACAAAACCTTCAAGCGAATCTCAAATTCTTACCAGTTCTTACCCAGCAGCAGGTGGTGATCGGCAACCGTTGTAGTCAAAAACTCTCAATGCTTGGATATAGCGATTACCAGGGAGAGTCAAACGCACGATGTAGACTTATGTGGAGCTGGGAAGGCTTATAATATGGTA
Organism: Aegilops tauschii subsp. strangulata; assembly: GCF_002575655.3. Lineage (NCBI taxonomy): Eukaryota > Viridiplantae > Streptophyta > Magnoliopsida > Poales > Poaceae > Aegilops > Aegilops tauschii. Next base: position 254,361,927 of record NC_053040.3, on the reverse strand, counting down.
GCAAAATGGTAAGCAATAATCAATTCAGAGATGCAAAGTTGAATAAACGCTCAACAACGGTGCTGTGCTGGTCCTAGGCTAGACCGTGCTAGAGACGCGAGCCTAGAACACTAACAAAATCACGGCGCTGCACGTAAACAAGGGAAAAGCACACTCTGGAAAAAAAAATCGCTCTTTTTTTTGCGCTCTCTTTTTTTTTGCGCTTCTCTTTTTTTTTTGCGAAAAATCACTATAATGGCGAGTGTCGCAAAACTCTTCCCAGGTCAAACTGACAGGACGGGCACAAATTTTTTTGACTATTTTTTTTCGGAAATCAGGCAGCGACGACGAAAAAGTGCGACAAAAAATCACTATGATGGCGAGTGTCTCAAAACACTACCCGAGGCCTAAAAATAGGATAGGGAAAAAATATTTTTGGTTGCCGAAATTTTGGCCTAAAAACTGCCCGGGGGTCTCCAGACTTTTGTTTTTTTTTCCGAGACCTACTCAGGCAAGGAAACACGAAACGGAAAATATATGGATCTCTAAAACCAACCCAATATGAAAAGAACTCGGATTGGTGGTGGATATATGGCGGTAGGATATGGCAGCGGTGGTGGTATATGGTAGCGGTAGTGGTATATGGATACGGATCGGTGGTGGTATATAGATACGGATTCAGAGCGGTGGCGGATGATCAATGGTGGTAGATGGCAAGGCGATGATGATGGTGCGGTGGCGGCGTGACAACTTATGACCAGAACTCGAAACTAAAAGACTAGACTCTAAGACCAGCAACTTGACACGACGATGCAACCGCAAATTCAACAAAGCAAAAACCCTAAAAAGATTATGCAAAGGCTCAGATTGGTTCGGATATGACGAACTAACCCTAATTTTTTTGTGGCTTTTTCGTGGACTGTAGGTATGAAGAACAGACTCGATCTAAACTACGAAAAACTATAAAATCTCACCGAGCAACCTGGAAATCTGATACCACTTGATAGAGGCAAAGGTGTCCCGTCTTTCGATGAGATGATGGATATCGCTTTGGTGGAAGTCGACTTTGACGATCCGACTACGAACGTGCGAGGACGTCGCGCCTTAGCAATCGCTAAACCAACTCCGAGAGGTTATCGACCATGCCGGAGCACGATCAACCTGACCACGAGGGTCTGTTTCCTGCGAGCAAACGAAGAACAAGCAAGAAACTGAGATTGCAATCTGGATATTGCGAATATAAGATGAAAGCTTTATTGATCAAGGTGGAGTTCTGTGACGCCTTTGTCTGGTCGCTGAACACAAACGAAGTACGCGAAGTTGCAGCTATGGCGAACTTTTAATCTAAACAAAACCCAAAGTCTAAACGACGCCCTAAGGGCTGTATATATGGAGGAAGAGGGGGGGGGATTTCGTGGCCCTTGAGGAAGGGGTCCGAAACCAACCCTATCTCTTGTTTCCCCACACATACGGACTCTAAAAACAGCCTATACTTATGTATTTCGAAATTACATGGGCCTGGCCCAATAATAAGGTGACGCAGCACCTAGAATAGCCTCTGGACGAAAGTTATGAAGTAGCATCTTGTATATTTCGTCCAAGGCTTCATGCACGCATTATGGTGGCTTCAACGTCCTGAAATCATCACTTGTAACTCCGTTCTTGTTCCCCATGCGCATGCCATCATCTCCATGCTTGTTCTTGCTCCAATGTTCATCCTTCTCAAAGCTAGGCCCTTCATTTGTAAGCAAAACAAATGTATCCAATTTAGGCAGCATCATATTCTCATGAACATTAGAATCATTACCAAGAAACGAAAGTACCTGGTAATTTAATTGGCGTGCGCGAGCTCTAGTAATTGGTCCAGTATGTATAGCAGCAGGGGCTGTGGGTGTAACAATGGTATTGATGTCCTCATCAACCACATAACCCAACACGCTCGATCCCATTTGGCCGGACACACTTTTCTGGGTCATGCTCGGCCGCGGAAAATCAACACGTCGCAGCCCCACCTAGGCTCAACAGAGAGGTCAACACGCCGGTCTAAATCCTATGCGCGCATGGGTCTGGGCCCATCGCCCATTGCACACCTGCAAGTTGCGTACGCGGCCGGAAGCAGACCTAGCGTAGCAGGCGTTCCAGTCCAATCCGGCGCGCGCCGCTCCGTCGCTGACGTCAAGAAGAGCTTCGGCTGATACCACGACGTCGAGTGCCCATAACTGTTCCCGCGTAGTTGGTTAGTGCGTATAGACCAAATGGCCAGACTCAGATCAAATACCAAGATCTCGTTAAGCGTGTTAAGTATCCGCGAACGCCGACCAGGGCCAGGCCCACCTCTCTCCTAGGTGGTCTCAACCTGCCCTGTCGCTCCGTCATAAAGTAACAGTCGGGGGCCGTCAGGAACCCAGGCCCACCTCTACCGGGATGGAGCCACCTGTCCTTTCAGCCCCCTCATCAGAATCACTTGCGGGTACTCAACGAGCCGACCCGACTTTAGTCACCACATGTGTCATGTATATAAAGTATATAGTATATACCCGTGATCACCTCCCGAAGTGATCACGGCCCAGTAGTATAGCATGGCAGACGGACAAGAGTGTAGGGCCACTGATGGAACACTAGCATCCTATACTAAGCAGTAGGATAGCAGGTAAGGGTAACAACTGTAGCAACAATGACAGGCTATGCATCAGTATAGGATTAATCGAAAGCAGTAACATGCTACACTACTCTAATGCAAGTAGTATAGAGAAGAATAGGCGATATCTGGTGATCAAGGGGGGGGGGGCTTTCCTAGTTGCTTAGACAAGGAGGGGTCGTCAACACCGTAGTCGGTCGGAGCACCAGCAGCGGCGTCGGTCTCGTAGTCTACCAGAGAGAAGAGGGGGAAGAAACAATGAATACAATAAAAACAGATGCATAACGATGCATGACATGACAAGGTGTGATGCTAGGTGTGCCCAAACGCGGTACTAGGTGATACCGGCGAAGGGGGGAAACATCCGGGAAAGTATCCCCGGTGTTTCACGTTTTCGGACAGATAAACCGGAGGTGAAATGTTGCAGGTTCACTATGCTAGGGACGCGTGGCGGACGAACGGACTGTGTATTCGGATTCGTCTCGTCGTTCTGAGCAACTTTCATGTAGAAAGTATTTTCATCCGAGATACGGATTATTTTATATGATTTTCTAAAGATTTAATCATTTTAGGATTTATTTAATCATTTTAAATCAACATTATCCAGAATAGTAAAAGATGATGTCAGCATGACATCATGCTGACATCAGCAGTCAACTGTGCAGTTGACTGGGTCAACTACGTGTGGGTCCCACATGTCATACACTAGACTAACTAATCATGATTAATTAGTTTAATTAGTTGTTTAGTTTAATTAATAAAAAATAATTAAGTTAATTAATTAATTATTTTTATTATTATTTATTATGATATTTTTTAATTCTTTTTTTAAAACGTTCTGGGGGCGTGGGGCCCCCATGTCATAGGCACAGGGGGGTTTAGCGGGCGCAACGGGTTGCAGGGCGGACGGCGCCATGAGCCCGACGGGGCAGACCCTGGGCATGCGGGCGACGGTCGCCGAGGCGCGGAGGGGTGAGGCCATCGCGGCAGGGCGGGGCAAGGGGCAGGAACAGGGCACGGGCGCCGAAGCGCCGGAGGTGGCCGCGGGCACGGCGGCGTCGCTGGCGCAAGGGGTGGGGGGCAGAAGCGGGGTGCCGTCCAGCGGGCGCGGGCGCCGCGGGCGGCTGCGGGTGCGCATCACAGGCGCGTGCAGGGGGTGCTCGGCGCGGCCCCGAGCGGCGTGAAGGGGAGGAAGCGAGATGCGTGCGAGCGGAGGCACGATCGGGCGCATTCGTGCGGGGTCAGAGCAGGGGAAGGACGGCCGGGGTTCCTCACCGCGGGGGCCGTAGGGACTAGGCAGCGGGGCGTGAGGAGGAGGACGGGGAAGGCCTCGTTGACGGAGACGACGTCGACGATGGAGTCCGGTGGAGCAGCTCCAGCGAGGGGGTCGAGGAGGGGGACGGCGAGGCGACGTTCCAGGCGGTGGCGTCGGTTGCTGTGGCGACGGCGACGGCACGCTCCCGATCCAGACCGAGAGGAGGGGGCGCCGAGGCTTGCTGGCGGCCGGCGGGGAAGAGGACGAGGACGCGAGGTCCGGCGAGGAGGCGGTCGAGGTCCGGCGAAGGGCAGCACCAGCGACGGGGCGCGGGGGAGGTGGGTCAACGCGGGCGTCGAGGCGATGGGGGCGTCCGGCGACGGGGTCGGGGCGCAGGCGTCGCGATGTGTGGGGGAAGTGGGCTCGTCCCTGATCCAGATCGGATCGAGAAGGGGAGATGAGAGACGTGGGGAGTGGGGGGTGTGCAGTTAGGGTTCGACCGGGGTGGGGGGTTATGGGAGAGTGGGGGGGGTTGGCCGGTTGGGCCTTTGCCCAGTTGGGCTGGCCAGCCTGTGAGCTGGGCCGGTTGACCAGGGGGGGTTCTCATCTTTTTCCTTTTTTGTATTGTTTTGTTTTCTGTTTTTTTATTTTTATTCTATTTCTTTTATGTTTTGGCTAATTGTTTGGGCATCAAATGAGTTTTGTAAAATATGAGAGCTGGCCCACAATTCACAGCCCAATATATCCTACCACCAAAAACTAGTTTGGGGTAAATATCATTTCATATTTCTTTTGTATTAATAAAAGGTTATTAAATAATGTTTTCATCCACTGTTTGAGGTTGTTTAAGTCACTTATCAAATTTCAATAATGTTGTGTACAATTTTATCATAGCCTCTGATTTATCTACTATTTATTGAACATTTTAGTTTTAATATTTGAAAACTTTTATTGTTTGCTTGATTTTGAATTTTGAATTATAATCGGTTTCGGACTAACACGAGATTATCAACAGTAACTGAGGTGACATGGCATCATTAGTAGGGAATTACTGTAGTCTAATTATCCGGGCGTCACAATTCTCCTCCACTACAAGAAATCTCGTCCCGAGATTTAAGAGGTAGAGTAAGGGGGGAAGATTTGGCTACGAAATTCTATCGTGTCTTCTCGGTCTTGGTTGCTCTCTCCGAAGAGGTCGATCCATTATGTTGATGTCTCCATTTCTCTACTTCATGTCATCATGATGAAGTCGGCATCCTTCCTTCGAAAACTCCATCATACTTACGAAAGAAAAAAGGGTGGGTATTCCAGAAGAATGAACCTATGAGTATCTCTCGAGTTGAACAAATGAAACACATAGAGAGCAAAGTAAGACGGTGCAATAAGAAGTTTCGAGCGGATAGGCAATCGTTCATTGCCTGAAACAGAGTGTGAAAGGGGTTCAGAGCAACGGGAATAAGTATTGTGTCCGATACCAGAATTGATCACTAGGAAGGTGGCTCGCAAATTACATACGAAACGAAGCGCAAGGGATAACTTTGAAACAGGGATGTACAGGACAGTCAGGTTTCGATCCTGTGGAACTGTGGGTTATGGGCCCACCATGTGGGTTAAAAGTAGGAAGGGCGGAGACGTCTTGCGTGATCATGTAAGCAAGGCATGTCAGAGGATAGCCCATCATTTATGTCGACAACAACATCGGTACCAAGGGCGAGGGTCGAAGAGAACCATTTTCCTGCTCGTTGAACGAGGCGGACCAATAGGCAAAGTTCTCGTCCATCGGTGGTTACCGGAAGGCTATCAACAAAAGCAACAAGGTCTTACTGACAGAGTAGTACACCGAGGTGTTTACATAAGATCATATAGATCACAAGAAAGACTAAATAAAATAATGGAAAGGAAAAGGGTGATCATCAGATTAAACAGAACAATGGAAAGGAAAATGTGTTTAAACACATATTTCAAGGGTATATCCTTCCCAAGGACAAGCTGAGCATGATATCCATGACAGGATATAATGTAGAAAACTCTTTAGGTAGGGGAGAGAAAATTTCATGACATTACCCATACAACGGTGTTTGGATAATTGAGCAGGAAACATTTAGCATTGGGCTTCAAATGTTCCTGTTGAAAATTGGAGTACCATAGACATGCTTCGAGATAGCATTGACATGGTCAACAGGTGAAGATCAGACTTTGGAAACAAAAAGGATCCATCAGAAACAACTTATAGAATAAGTCTTACAATTTCCTCATGGAAGAATGGATAACCTTGCTGAAAAGGAATCTGTAACAATAGGGCCTTCGGCCAGGTGCGCTATGCATGACATAACCTTACCGGGTCATATAAAGACCAACATTATAACTCTTGGAAATATGTTCCAACCATCACATCTGACCGAGATTCAGATCTGATTGGTGCCACGATACCTCAGACTTAGGATGCCTGAGAAGAAAAGGAGCGGCACAATTTGATGAGATGACATTGTAAGATTCCCGGGAAATGAACTATGGAAGCGAGTTCCGAAACAAGAGTTCATCATTAAATCAAGGAGAGGTGAGGAGGTGACTGATTGACTCAGCGACAACCCATTGAGATTTCCAAAAGATGGATTTCCACAACTATGTGAACAAGGAGATAACATTAGCTAGATCGAATGACTTAATGATGTATGCTCGAGGAAAACATACACAGTTAAACATTGGTTAAAATGTGCACCCGAAATATGGGCTAGGTAGCACAATCAATGGCCGAATGATGATTCAATAAGCCATAGACGTAGAATGAAACTATAGACCAATAACTTCAAAGCAATAGGGTTGCTAGGAGTTTAGAATCCACACATCCCAGTCCAGTTGTCGGTATTCCGGTTAGAAACAACAGGGAGGGACCAAGGAATGAACAGAGATGGCGAGAAGTAATAATACATCAAGAATTCTCAAGAGGTGGAGAAATTCTCTCGACATTCTTGACATAAAAGAGGGTAATACTCCAAAGTAAAGAGGAACAAATGCTGGATAGCAAGGATCTCAAGGTATAACACAAAACATGAACAAGTTTGTGTTGGGGGGGGGCAAGAATGTTGTCGATGATAACACAATTCATCGAGGGGCAAGGATGGTATTTCTCATCATGAATTCAATTGACATCCTGGAATAGCTCAGAATGCTGATGATTATCACGACACATTTGTCGAGAGATTTCATGAAGATGTAATCAATCAGCGACGACATCAAGTCAAAGGAATGATGAAGCGGAAGGTTAGTGGAACCCTGGGTAGGACACAAACGTGAAATCAAGCTTGTTGTTCAAGGCGAACTGATATGACGAGGAAGATCGACGTAAGCTTAGCTCACCATCGAAAGTTGTGTTCCGGGAAGGACCGGGTAGCACAGTTAAAAAAAGTTTGCACGATAATGATATAGCCGATACGGCTAGGAATGACTTGAAGGATTATTAAACTCGTAAGCAACAAGAATTACTTAGAGTTGTTGAATCGGAGTGCGGAATCGATTCACTTATCGATGTTCTCGAGTGACTAATAACTCAGAGCCCGTGGAAAATTGGAATAAGTGAGAATGTAGCACTTGATGAAGAACTCATAAGAAGTTATGCAGTTCCATGATAATCTCGAGATACCAGGGGGTAATACTCGACGACAGATCAAGGTAAAGGTTGGACTAGGGTATTGCCCTGCAGAAGACAAGTGCTCAAACTTGCACGAGAAACGGAATCAAGGAGAAACATGGTCGGAACCACGTCCACGGATACCAGATGAACTTATTACAAGAGGATAATTATTTTAAGAGAAGCTTCCATGATAAGGTATACATCGTGTCCATGGGCATGAACACAGGGTTCAAGGTCGACTCCCACTTGTTCAACGCATAACCTTTCATTCACCTCTCGTATTTCGAAAATGACATTAGTTGTTGAAAGTTTTTACCTGATGCAATACCAGATAAGTATGACCCGTGAAATCTTTCGGGTTCACACGGATTAGGGAAGGCGTAGGTTCAACCCATCAGGGCATCTTAGGAACATATACCGCAAACTTCGGAGTAAATAATACAAGCTCGAAAGTAGAGTATGGCTATCAAAGCAGAGGATACAAATTGCCAAAGGCATTATATAACAGGGAAGAACTTATTGAGGTTTTTGTATACGAAGGACACTGTCGGATGATATTTCAACAAAGGATCCGACGGTCCATAGCGAAGCTGATGTGAGTATCGGTACTCAGTCAGAGGAAGAAAGAATGCAAAGGCATCAGATTATGGGAACAACTAACTAATTCAAATCTCAAATGCAAAGGAATTGCGATTTCCGAATCAAGAGATCAGAAGCAAACGCTCTGATTAAGGATGTATAAGTTGAGTAGACTTAGGGGTACAACCGACGGCAATTCGGTTGGTCGAGAACCAGTTCATGTTTAAAATGACGTCTGCACGTGAATGATGAATCATAGGATCTGATTGAGGATTGCATGCATTCGCAACATATTGAATCAATGGACACAGAATGATAATGACAAAGGATGCCAATAAGATTACTAGACTTATGGGATTAACCATAATGCTAGCAAACAAGAATTTCAAGAGCAATAGGCTGCTCGGGATCTTCGGAGATCGAATGGTATTTCGAAGTCTTTTGTGAAATACAGTAATCAACTGTGGATGAACGAATACTCGATAAGTGTGAGCAATTATCCGTAGGGGTATTCATGTGGTAAAGAACTGCAAGGCAGTAAGCTCAAAGGATTCTCGGGACAACAGAGAGTATTTCGGGACAGCTTGTAATAACCAGATCAACGGGGAATGATTGTATGAATGGCAAGTGTATGCAGTTTTCCATAAAGATTTATCGGTGGAAGGGATCGCAATGGCGAAGGGTAGAAGGGTCTCGGGAAAGCATCAGAGAGTGTCTTCAGAATCTTCTGGTGCAGCAGGCGATCATCTGGCCGGAAGGGGCTCTCCGGGAGGAAGTATTTTCGAGAACCTAAAGTTAGATTTTAGCAAAATCATTCAACCCGAATAGAAGAGAGTTCAGAGTCCCAGAGTAAAGGTCGAGGAATAAAAGATCCTAATACCACCCAATGGTGACGTTGGCCCGTAAGCCACACAGCCATGTTAGTAAAAGTTTTTCAATGACTAGACTCGACTTCGGCCAAGGAGTTGGAAAGGGGGATTCCTACAGGCAGTTGGCTCTGATACCAACTTGTGACGCCCCCCAATTTGGCCGTACACTAATCATGCACGCAAATGTGTACGATCAAGATCAGGGTCTCACATCAAGATATCACAACACTGTTGGAAATATGCCCTAGAGGCAATAATAAATGGTTATTATTATATTTCTTTGTTCATGGTAATTGTCTATTGTTCATGCTATAATTGTATTGTTCGGAAATCGTAATACATGTGTGAATACATAGACCACAACGTGTCCCTAGTAAGCCTCTAGCTGACTAGCTCGTTGATCAACAGATAGTCATGGTTTCCTGACTATGGACATTGGATGTCATTGATAACGGGATCACATCATTAGGAGAATGATGTGATGGACAAGACCCAATCCTAAGCATAGCATAAAAGATCGTGTAGTTTCATTTGCTGGAGCTTTTCCAATGTCAAGTATCTTTTCCTTAGACCATGAGATCGTGCAACTCCCGGATACCGTAGGAGTGCTTTGGGTGTGCCAAACGTCACAACGTAACTGGGTGACTATAAAGGTGCACTACGGGTATCTCCGGAAGTGTCTGTTGGGTTGGCACGGATCGAGACTGGGATTTGTCACTCCGTGTGACGAAGAGGTATCTCTGGGCCCACTCAGTAATGCATCATCATAATGAGCTCAGTGTGACTAAGGCGTTAGTCACGGGATCATGCATTGCGGTACGAGTAAAGAGACTTGCCGGTAACGAGATTGAACAAGGTATTGGGATACCGACGATCGAATCTCGGGCAAGTAACATACCGATTGACAAAGGGGATTGCATACGGGATTGATTGAATCCTCGACATCGTGGTTCATCCGATGAGATCATCGTGGAACATGTGGCAGCCAACATGGGTATCCAGATCCCGCTGTTGGTTATTGACCGGAGAGGCGTCTCGGTCATGTCTACATGTCCCCCGAACCCGTAGGGTCTACACACTTAAGGTTCGGTGACGCTAGGGTTGTAGAGATATGTGTATGCGGAAACCCGAAAGTTGTTCGGAGTCCCGGATGAGATCCCGGACGTCACGAGGAGTTCCGGAATGGTCCGGAGGTGAAGAATTATATATAGGAAGTCAAGTTTCGGCCACCGGGAAAGTTTCGGGGGTTACCGGTATTGTACCGGGACCACCGGAAGGGTCCCGGGGGTCCACCGGGTGGGGCCACCTATCCCGGAGGGCCCCGTGGGCTGAAGTGGGAAGGGAACCAGCCCCTAGTGGGCTGGGCACCCCCCATGGGCCTCCCCCATGCGCCTAGGGTTGGAAACCCTAGGGTGGGGGGCTTCCCACTTGCCTTGGGGGGCAAGGCACCCCCTTGGCCGCCGCCCCCCACCCTAGATGGGTTTGGCCGGCGCCCCCCCTCCCAGGGGGCCTATATAAAGGGGGGAGGGAGGGCAGCAATATCTCAGCCTTGGGCGCCTCCCTCCTCCCCTGCTACACCTCTCTCTCTCTCGTAGAAGCTTGGCGAAGCCCTGCCGGCATCCCGCTACATCCACCACCACGCCGTCGTGCTGCTGGATCTCCATCAACCTCTCCTTCCCCCTTGCTGGATCAAGAAGGAGGAGACGTCGCTGCACCGTACGTGTGTTGAACGCGGAGGTGCCGTCCGTTCGGCACTCGGTCATCGGTGATTTGGATCACGGCGAGTACGACTCCGTCATCCACGTTCATTGGAACGCTTCCGCTTGCGATCTACAAGGGTATGTAGATGCACTCCTTTCCCCTCGTTGCTAGTATACTCCATAGATGCATCTTGGTGAGCGTAGGAAAATTTTAAAATTATGCTACGATTCCCAACAAACACAACTCTACAACATAAATAAGTCATACAAGCATCATAATTACAAGCCAGGGGCCTCGAGGGCTCGAATACAAGTGCTCGATCATAGACGAGTCAGCGGAAGCAACAATATCTCAGTACAGACATAAGTTTAAAAAGTTTGCCTTAAGAAGGCTAGCACAAAAGTAGCAACGATCGAAAAGGCAAGGCCTCCTGCCTGGGACCTCCTAACTACTCCTCGAAGCCGAACTCCATGTAGAATCATCCTCGGGATCTCTAGCTCCTGGACTCGAGCATCTGGTTGCGACAACCAGGTAGAAGGGAAAGGCGGAAAAGAGGGGGGAAAAGCAACCGTGAGTACTCATCCAAAGTACTCGCAAGCAAGGAGCTGCACTACATATGCATGGGTATATGTGTAAAGGGCCATATCAGTGGACTGAACTGCAGAATGCCAGAATAAGAGGGGGATAACTAATCCTGTCGAAGACTACGCTTCTGGCCACCTCCATCTTGCAGCATGTAGAAGAGAGTAGATGGTAAGTTCACCAACTAGCATCGCATAGCGTAATCCTACCCGGCGATCCCCTCCTCGTCGCCCCGTTAGAGAGCGATCACCAGGTTGTATCTGGCACTTGGAAGGGTGTGTTTTATTAAGTATCCAGTTCTAGTTGTCATAAGGTCAAGGAACAACTCCGGGTCGTCCTTTTACCGAGGGACACGACTATTCGAATAGATAAACTTCCCTACAGGGGTGCACCACATAACCCAACACGCTCGATCCCATTTGGCCGGACACACTTTTCTGGGTCATGCCCGGTCGCGGAAGATCAACACGTCGCAGCCCCACCTAGGCTCAACAGAGAGGTTAACACGCCGGTCTAAATCCTATGCGTGCAGGGGTCTGGGCCCATCGCCCATTGCACACCTGCACGTTGCGTACGCGGCCGGAAGCAGACCTAGCCTAGCAGGCGTTCCAGTCCAATCCGGCGCGCGCCGCTCCGTCGCTGACGTCAAGAAGAGCTTCGGCTGATACCACGACGTCGAGTGCCCATAACTGTTCCCGCGTAGTTGGTTAGTGCGTATAGACCAAATGGCCAGACTCAGATCAAATACCAAGATCTCGTTAAGCGTGTTAAGTATCCGCGAACGCCGACCAGGGCCAGGCCCACCTCTCTCCTAGGTGGTCTCAACCTGCCCTGTCGCTCCGCCATAAAGTAACAGTCGGGGGCCGTCAGGAATCCAGGCCCACCTCTACCGGGATGGAGCCACCTGTCCTTTCAGCACCCTCATCAGAATCACTTGCGGGTACTCAACGAGCCGACCCGACTTTAGTCACCACATGTGTCATGTATATAAAGTATATAGTATATACCCGTGATCACCTCCCGAAGTGATCACGGCCCAGTAGTATAGCATGGCAGACGGACAAGAGTGTAGGGCCACTGATGGAACACTAGCATCCTATACTAAGTAGTAGGATAGCAGGTAAGGGTAACAACTGTAGCAACAATGACAGGCTATGCATCAGTATAGGATTAACCGAAAGCAGTAACATGCTACACTACTCTAATGCAAGCAGTATAGAGAAGAATAGGCGATATCTGGTGATCAAGGGGGCTTGCCTGGTTGCTTAGACAAGGAGGGGTCGTCAACACCGTAGTCGGTCGGGGCACCAGCAGCGGCGTCGGTCTCGTAGTCTACCAGAGAGAAGAGGGGGAAGAAACAATGAATACAATAAAAATAGATGCATAACAATGCATGACATGACAAGGTGTGATGCTAGGTGTGCCCAAACGCGGTACTAGGTGATACCGGCGAAGGGGGGAAACATCCGGGAAAGTATCCCCGGTGTTTCACGTTTTCGGACAGATGAACCGGAGGTGAAATGTTGCAGGTTCACTATGCTAGGGACGCGTGGCGGACGAACGGACTGCGTATTCGGATTCGTCTCGTCGTTCTGAGCAACTTTCATGTAGAAAGTATTTTCAGCCGAGATACGGATTATTTTATATGATTTTCTAAAGATTTAATCATTTTAGGATTTATTTAATCATTTTAAATCAACATTATCCAGAATAGTAAAAGATGACGTCAGCATGACATCATGCTGATGTCAGCATGACATCATGCCGACGTCAGCAGTCAACTATGCAGTTGACTGGGTCAACTACGTGTGGGTCCCACATGTCATGCACTAGACTAACTAATCATGATTAATTAGTTTAATTAGTTGTTTAGTTTAATTAATAAAAATTAATTAATTAAGTTAATTAATTATTTTTATTATTATATTTTTAATTCTTTTTTTAAACGTTCTGGGGGCGTGGGGCCCCCATGTCATAGGCACAGGGGGGTTTAAGGGGCGCAACGGGTTGCAGGGCGGACGGCGCCATGAGCCCGACGGGGCAGACCCCGGGCATGCGGGCGACGGTCGCCGAGGCGCGGAGGGGTGAGGCCATCGCGGCAGGGCGGGGCAAGGGGCAGGAACAGGGCGCGGGCGCCGGAGCGCCGGAGGTGGCCGCGGGCACGGCGGCGTCGCTGGCGCAAGGGGTGGGGGGCAGAAGCGGGGCGCCGTCCGGCGGGCGCGGGCGCCGCGGCGGCTGCGGGTGCGCATCACAGGCGCGTGCAGGGGGTGCTCGGCGCGGCCCCGAGCGGCGTGAAGGGGAGGAAGCGAGATGCGTGCGAGCGGAGGCACGATCGGGCGCATTCGTGCGGGGTCAGAGCAGGGGAAGGACGGCCGGGGTTCCTCACCGCGGGGGCCGTAGGGACTAGGCAGCGGGGCGTGAGGAGGAGGACGGGGAAGGCCTCGTTGACGGAGACGACGTCGACGATGGAGTCCGGTGGAGCAGCTCCAGCGAGGGGGTCGAGGAGGGGGACGGCGAGGCGACGTTCCAGGCGGTGGCGTCGGTTGCTGTGGCGACGGCGACGGCACGCTCCCGATCCAGACCGAGAGGAGGGGCGCCGAGGCTTGCTGGCGGCCGGCGGGGAAGAGGACGAGGACGCGAGGTCCGGCGAGGAGGCGGTCGAGGTCCGGCGAAGGGCAGCACCAGCGACCGGGCGCGGGGGAGGGGGGTCGACGCGGGCGTCGAGGCGATGGGGGCGTCCGACGACGGGGTCGGGGCGCAGGCGTCGCGAGGTGGGGGGAAGTGGGCTCGTCCCTGATCTAGATCGGATCGGGAAGGGGAGATGAGAGACGTGGGGAGTGGGGGGGGTGTGCGGTTAGGGTTCGACCGGGGTGGGGGGTTATGGGAGAGTGGGGGGGTTGGCCGGTTGGGCCTTTGCCCAGTTGGGCTGGCCAGCCTGTGAGCTGGGCCGGTTGGCCCCGGGGGGTTCTCATCTTTTTCCTTTTTTGTATTGTTTTGTTTTCTGTTTTTTTATTCTATTTTTTTATGTTTTGGCTAATTGTTTGGGCATCAAATGAGTTTTGTAAAATATGAGAGCTGGCCCACAATTCACAGCCCAATATATCCTACCACCAAAAGCTAGTTTGGGGTAAATATCATTTCATATTTCTTTTGTATTAATAAAAGGTTATTAAATAATGTTTTCATCCACTGTTTGAGGTTGTTTAAGTCACTTATCAAATTTCAATAATGTTGTGTACAATTTTATCATAGCCTCTGATTTATCTACTATTTATTGAACATTTTAGTTTTAATATTTGAAAACTTTTATTGTTTGCTTGATTTTGAATTTTGAATTATAATCGGTTTCGGACTAACACGAGATTATCAATAGTAACTGAGGTGACATGGCATCATTAGTAGGGAATTACTGTAGTCTAATTATCCGGGCGTCACAAACCCCGCGGGCATGCGTGAGCACATCCCACGATAATTTATGTGCGACTATGCGTACGAGATTGTGTAACTTTGTGGCCATGCATGTACAACTATACCGACGAGAGTGTGCAACTTCACGGCCGGGCATGAGCACCTCCCACGATAATTCATGTGCGACTATGTGGACGAGATGGTGCAACTCTGTGGCCATGCATGTGTGAGGCCATGCGTGAGCAGCTCCCACGACAATTCATGTGCGACTATGCGGATGAGATTGTGCAACTCTGTGTCCATGCGTGTGCGACTATGCCGGCAAGAGTGTGCAACTCCGCAGCCGGGCGTGATAACCTCCCACGATAATTCATGTGTGACTATGCGGACCTGATTGTGCAACTCTGTTGCCATGCATGTGCGACTGCGCCGACGAAAGTGTGCAACTTCGCGGCGGGGCGTAAGAACCTCCCACGACAATTCATATGCGATTATGCGAACCAGATTGTGCAACTTTGTGGCCATGCATGTGCCAACTAGAATTACTATGTGTGCAACTACAACTATTATGGATGCCAACAAAAAATAGTAAACAATAGATCACCTTACAAAGAGACATTTAGTCAACTTAGCATCATCTTGTTGTCCAACTGTGAATTTGTATCCAACTTGGGTTACTATCATGTTCAACCTAACAAAAGTCTTCGACTTCGAGGTCATAATCTACATGAACCCTTTCAGTAAAATGTGCAATTTCTGCAGCTACGCCGACCAGCTACTTATATGTGCAAATCTAAAAACATGATTGTGCGACTCTTTTTATGATCTTTAGTAAACCTATTTGTGCAAATCTGAAATATGATTGTGCCACTCTTCTTATGATCTTCAGAAAAATATATGAGATGATGATTTATAGAAAAACCAGGGTCAGCCGTCCAAAAACCTAATGCCCATCATCATTTTCGATCACCATGCTTATTTCTGAAGCTGTTGCTGGATTCACTGCATCGATTCAGTTAGTTGCACTGTCGCCTTTAGATCAGATCAAGATAGGCTAGCACGTACCCTAAATTGTTGACTTTATTACTTCGCTCATCATGCACTAAGGAAAACCAAATCCATCCATGTCGATGATGTTGCTGCTGAACAGCCTGCCGGCACGGCGGCACACAGTTTCTTCATAACTGAAATGGTGAAACCCACATGCCACAGCAAAGCAAATCCATCCATGTCGTGCGCTGCTAGATGAGAGGATGGCATGAGCGTGTTGACTCTGGACGAGGCGGTCTTCACGTGACGCGCACTTCGGGTAAGATGCGGGCTCTCGCGGACCGTGGGAAGCGGAGGATGCAGGTGAGGTCTGTGCTCTCCTTCAACTGCGGCAGCAGCTATGCAGGCGCCTTCTCCTCACCCCTGGCGACAGCTGCGGCAGCGAATCAACTGTGACGGGGGTGTGGCGTCAGGGAAGGTGCGCTTGGAGGCAGCCTTGTGGGAGACGGGGCCGACGGTGAGCGCCGGGGCCGTGTCCACTGAGCGGTCATGGTCGGGGGCCGATCCAGGGAGGCCGAGGCAGAGCGTGAGAAGGGACCCCATATCGCCGCCTGGATTTGGGGGAGGAAGAGCAGCAAGAGCATGACGCGGGGGTGGGCGCGACAGCGGAGAGGCGAAATCCCAGCGGGTGGGGTCGGGAAGTGGAGGACGACGACGCGGATATGATGGCTCAGACAAGGTGGCACCTGACGCACGCGCAGAGCGGATGGGGCGTGATCATGCGGCCAAGAATCAGCCGCTCGTTTCCTCCAGATAGTGCGTGTGCACTTTTAAGTTTTGATGAGGCAGCTAGTTAGCGATGGAACTTTACGTAACAGGCACATAGCTTTTAGTATGTTTAGGATTAGAATGCCCGTGCTTTGCCACGGGCATTTAAAATATTTTACTAAATTATTTTAAAATATTTTATTGAATTATTAAGGACAGTATAACCGCATCTAATCCCTGCCCTCACAGAGATTTGCGTTTTAGGCCGTTCGCTTTTTTCGATTTGATCATTTCTGGCCGTTAGATATGCTATCCTTAGGGGCTGCTGCTAATGTCACGCCAATATGCGACTCTATCCTAAAGGAACTCGAAGGTCCCACCAAGGATAGAAGCACATATTGGAGACGTTTTGCAAGGTGGATATCATTATATCGTACCATTACATAAAAGCTGGGGATACCTACAAAGGCATACAAATGCCACAAGAATACATCAACATCATACAAGAGAACAACATCCGACTACGGATGAAACACAAACAGAAACTCAAACGACATCCACCCTGCTAGCCCAGGCTGCCGACCAGGAACTATCCCTCGATCGAAGAAGAGGCGGAACAAGAACTCCAAAACAATCAAACATCGCTCTCACGTCATGATCATCGCATTATCTGTACCTACAATTGTGGTTGTAGTAATTTGTGAGCCAGAAGGACTCAGCAATCCCATTACCATGGGTATCAAGACTAGCAAAGCTTAATGGATAGGAAAGGGTAAGTGATGAGGTTGCAGCAGCGACTAAGCATTGTATGGTGGCTAACTTACGAGTACAAGAGTAAGATGAGAAACTTCGCAAAACAGTTGCAAACTAGCAATGATCAATAAGTGATCCTGAACTACTTACGTTCAAACATAACCCAATCGTGTTCTCCTCTCGAACTTCCCCGAAAAGAGACAATCACGGTTACGCACGCGGGTGGTGTATTTTAATTGAGTTTATTTCAAGTCCTCTACAACCGGATATTAACAAATTCCCATCTGCCACATAACCGCGGGCACGACTCCCGAAAGTTTAAACCTTGCAGGGGTGTCCCAACTTAGCCCATGACAAGCTCACGATCCGCGGAGACAATCCTCCATCGCGGGACCCTCTGATCAGACTCGGAATCTCGGTGCACAAGACATTTCGACAATGGTAAAACTAATCCAGCAAAGCCTCCTGGCGTGTCGACACCCTGATAGTAGCCGCGCGTATCTCATCTCAGGCTATGTCCGGACAGGTCAGCCTAAAGGTATATACCAAATACCTCGGGTTTCCCCGAGGCGGCCCCACAGTCTGCCCGTTTGGGACCAACACCATCAGCGCTGGCCCCCCTGCTATGTAGAAAGAATCCTCAGGTTCATGACGCCCTATGCCAATTAATTATTTAGTTCAATATTATTATGGCAAATGTTAAAACCAATGTTGGGCCTTGCTGGAAGAGTTTTATTCAAAGCGAACTGTCAAGAGGGGCCCATAAACCCTCACCGTGTTAGGGATGCAATATCAAGGAACATAACACCGGTATGATGGAAACTAGGGTGGCAAGAGTGGAACAAAACACCGGGCATAAGGCCGAGCCTTCCACCCTTTACCAAGTATATAGATGCATTAATTAAATAAGAGATTGTGATATCCCATGATATCCATGTCCCAACATGGAACAACCTGCAACTGCACATGCAACTAGCAACGCTATAAGAGGGGCTGAGCAAAGCAGTAACATAGCCAAACAACGGTTTGCTAGGAAGGGTAAAAAAGGTTAGAGGCTATCATGACAATTTGGGTGGCTTGATAAACAAGTGGTAGGTAGCGCGACATAGCGATAACATCGAGACAACTAGCATAGCTATGATAGTAGTGAGATCCAAGGTGACAGTCGTCTTGCCTGAAATCCTGCTAGGAAGAAGAACGAGTCCATGAAAAAGACGATCCCACGTCGACGAACGAATCCTCACAATCACAACGAAACAGGAACTATCGAGAAGGAGCACAACCGGAAAGAAGCAAACAACATGGTGAACACACAACACATAAACATGACATGATGCTCGACCAAGTATGATGCATGACAAGGCTACATGATGCTACTCATGGCAAGAGATGATGCATACAAGAACAACACACCAAAGCAAGTTTAAATGAGGCCGGAAACAACATATAACAATTCCGGTAACTCCCCATATGCAAATTTTGAAATTGGACCAGATCTGAATAACACATTATGTTGAAGTGGTTAAACAACAAGTTAAAGTGCACCATGAAGATCTACGCGTCTTTCTAGTCAAGTTACATATAAAGTTCATTTAATTCGGAGCTATGGCCTAAAAGATATGAGCAAAACAAGTTAAACATGACATTGATGCCAATGCAAGCACAACAACATCACAAACACTCCAAAACATGGATGCAACATGGCATGATGAAACTACATGCAAAACCAAGCAACTTTCACTCAAAACGGAGTAACGGTTCAACACATACACTCCATACAAGTTTCAAACACAATCTGTCCAAAACAACAACTAGGCACTTTGCAATCAAAGAAACAACATGCTAGAGGAAACATATGGACACAAAATTGATATGCACTTCAAGTATAGACAACATGCTTCAAATAACATTAAGGTTCAGGTTCATAGGCATCAAGATTAATCCAAGATGATCAATGCATAAAACAACTTTATAACACAGATTAGAACTTAGTGAAAAACAGGACATACATGTGAGCAGGAATAACATGTTGACATATTGGATGCATGAAACAAGCATGCTACAGTGCAAGAACATGGCAAACAAAAGCATGGCATTAAAGTACAGGTTAAACATGGCAAAACATTATTACTAAGCATCTCCATATAACCTCTATATCAATGGCATTCATCAATACAAGATTGCAAGTTAGAAAAAGATTCTCAGACTTCGGGGAAGACGTACAGCACCTCCCCTTCCCCCGAAACCTACACAAATCACAACAGTTCCATGCTCAGATCGCAGCCGGAAAGAAGGCTAGCCACGAAGTAGCGCGCGCAGTGGGGGCGAGGGGCACCTCCAGGAAGCCCCCGGTGTCTGCCGCGAGAGCCTGGAGCGCGCGCTCTGCCTGGTCAATCTGCAGGCCGGCGCGGGAGGCGACGTTGCCGATTGTGACGCGGCCGCCCAAGTATTCGACAACGTCCATGGCGCGGTCGCGCACGTCGGCGGGGAGGCGGTCGGTCTCTACGGCGCCCCCAAGGCGCGCGAGGCTCGGAGCCTCGATGGTACCTGCCCGCGCCTTCACAGAGGGGCGGCAAGGTGGAGGGAGCCGGCCGTTACCGACGTGAAGATGGTGAGGAGGCCATGGGGTGGACGGAGAAGGGGATAGGAGGAACGAGGCATGGCGAAGGGGGCTGCGGTGGGCATAGGGAGGAGGGCGGAGGCGGAGGTGGAGGGAAAGGGAAGCGGCGGCAGTGGCGGCCATGGCTGGCGCGGCCGAGGTCTAGGAGGAGGAGATGATGGTGGGCATCTTGCCGGGAGGAGTGGCTGTGGAGGGAAGGTGAGGAGGAGGAAGCGGCGGTGTGTGCTGCCCGTGGCCACGAGGTGGGCACCCTTGCATCGTTTTTGTCTTTCCATGCAAAACATAAAAAGGTTGCATTGGTTCTACTAGCACTAGTAGAATGCCGAGCAATGTTACATCCACGTAATGATTTTTACGTAATGTTACGTGCTGATCTGAAGTGGGAATGTTGGATTTGATTAGAGGGAGGGTGAGGCCCACCACGTCTGAAAACCAGGGGGGTCAGTTAGTTGGACGCGTGCAGCGTCCAGCTGCCCGCTAGCGCTCCGTGGCATCCTTCCCCTTTTAGTAAGTTTTTGTCTCCATCCAATAAATTAGAAAAAAATATGTTTTATTTGCTACTTCCTCCGTCCCATAATATAAGAACGTTTATATTATGGGACAGAGGGAGTACAAAAAAGTAACATGCAACGAAACACCCATCTGACAGGTGTGAAAACATTTATTTTTTAGATCAACTTTTTTTAAAAGACATAACTTTTGAACGGAACATCGAAATTAAGATCCGCTTTCACCGTTGGAACCCTCGCGGCGTGCTCTTCGAAACTAGATCCCACATGAGTATGTTTTGATGAATTTTTTTGTGCAATTTTGTCCCCGTTTTGTGCAATTGACTAGCCGTCCATGTGCAACTACGTGACAGGGATGTGCAACTTTTCTCGTGCACCGTAAACGTGTTGGGTAACGCAGTAATTTCAAAAAAATTCCTACGCACACGCAAGATCTATCATGGTGATGCGTAGCAACGAGAGGGGAGAGTGTAGTCCACGTACCCTTGTAGACCGTAAGCGGAAGCGTTATGACAATGCGGTTGATGTAGTCGTACGTCTTCACGATCCGACCGATCCTAGTACCGAAAGTATGACACCTCCACGATCTACACATGTTCGGCTCGGTGACGTCCCACGAACTCTCAATCCAGCTGAGTGTCGAGGGAGAGCTTCATCAGCATGACGACGTGATGACGGTGATGATGAAGTTACCGACGCAGGGCTTCCCCTAAGCACTACAACGATATGACCGAGGTGGAATCTGTGGAGGGGGGCACCGCACACGGCTAAGACAACTTTCAACTTGTGTGTCTATGGGGTGCCCCTCTCCTGGTATATAAATGAGTGGAGGAAGGGGCCGGCCGGCCTCATGGGGTGCGCCCAAGGGGGGGAATCCTACTCCTACTAGGAGTAGGTTCCCCCCTTTCCTAGTCCAACTAGGAGTGGGAAGGAAGGGGAAGAGGGAGAGAAGGAAAGGGGGGCCGGCCCCCTCCCCAATTTGGATTGGGCTTGGGGGGGGGGGGTGCCCCTCCACTTGGCCGCCTCCTCCTCTCTTCCACTATGGCCCATGAAGGCCCATTAAACCCCCGGGGGTTCCGGTAACCCCCCCAGTACTCCGAAAAATGCCCGAACCTATCCAAAACCTTTTCCGGTGTCCAAACATAACCTTCCAATATATCAATATTCATGTCTCGACCATTTTGAGACTCCTCGTCATGTCCGTGATCACATACGGGACTCTGAACTACCGTCGGTACATCAAAACACATAAACTCATAATACCGATCGTCATCGAACGTTAAGCGTGCGGACCCTACGGGTTCGAGAACTATGTAGACATGACCGAGAATCATCTCCGGTCAATAACCAATAGCGGAACTTGGATGCTCATATTGGTTCCTACATATTCTATGAAGATCTTTATCGGTCAAACCGCTTAACAACATACGTTGTTTTCTTTGTCATCGGTATGTTACTTGCCCGAGATTCGATCGTCGGTATCATCATACCTAGTTCAATCTCGTTACCGGCAAGTCTCTTTACTCGTTCCGTAATGCATCATCCCGTAACTAACTCATTAGTCACATTGCTTGCAAGGCTTATAATGATGTGCATTACCGAGAGGGCCCAGAGATACCTCTCCAACAATCGGAGTGACAAATCCTAATCTCGATCTATGCCAACTCAACAAACACCATCGGAGACACCTGTAGAGCATCTTTATAATCACCCAGTTACGTTGTGATGTTTGATAGCACACTAAGTGTTCCTCCGGTATTCGGGAGTTGCATAATCTCATAGTCATAGGAACATGTATAAGTCATGAAGAAAGCAATAGCAACAAACTAAACGATCATCGTGCTAAGCTAACGGATGGGTCTTGTCAATCACATCATTCTCTAATGATGTGACCCCGTTCATCAAATGACAACTCATGTCTATGGCTAGGAAACTTAACCATCTTTGATTAACGAGCTAGTCAAGTAGAGGCATACTAGTGACACTCTCTTTGTCTATGTATTCACACATGTACTAAGTTTCCGGTTAATACAATTCTAGCATGAATAATAAACATTTATCATGATATAAGGAAATATAAATAACAACTTTATTATTGCCTCTAGGGCATATTTCCTTCGGTCTCCCACTTACACTAGAGTCAATAATCTAGATTACATAGTAATGATTCTAACACCCATGGAGTCTTGGTGCTGATCCTGTTTTGCTCGTGAGAGAGGCTTAGTCAACGGGTCTGCAACATTCAGATCCGTATGTATCTTGCAAATCTCTATGTCTCCTTCCATGACTTGAGCGCTGATGGAATTGAAGCGTCTCTTTGGTTCTCTTGTGAAATCTGGCTTCCTTTGCCAAGGCAATTGCACCAGTATTATCACAAAAGATTTTCATTGGACCCGATGCACTAGGTATGACACCTAGATCGGATATGAACTCCTTCATCCAGACTCCTTCGTTTGCTGCTTCCGAAGCAGCTATGTACTCCACTTCACACGTAGATCCCGCCACGATGCTTTTCTTAGAACTGCACCAACTGACAGCTCCACCGTTCAATATAAACACGTATCCGGTTTGTGACTTAGAGTCATCTGGATCAGTGTCAAAGCTTGCATCGACGTAACCATTTACGACGAGTTCTTTGTCACCTCCATAAATGAGAAACATATCCTTAGTCCTTTTCAGGATGTTCTTGACCGATGTCCGGTGATCCACTCCTGGATTACTTTGGTACCTCCCTGCTAAACTAATAGAAAGGCACACATCAGGTCTGGTACACAACATTGCATACATGACAAAACCTATGGCTGAAGCATAGGGAATGACTTTCATTTTCTCTCTATCTTCTGCAGTGGTCGGGCATTGAGTCTGACTCAACTTCACACCTTGTAACACAGGCAAGCATCCTTTCTTTGCTTGATCCATTTTGAACTTCTTCAAAACTTTGTCAAGGTATGTGCTTTGTGAAAGTCCAATTAAGCGTCTTGATATATCTCTATAGATCTTGATGCCCAATATATAAGCAGCTTCACCGAGGTCTTTCATTGAAAAATTCTTATTCAAATATCCTTTTATGCTATTCAGAAATTCAGTATCATTTCCGATCAACAATATGTCATCCACATATAACATCAGAAATGCTACAGAGCTCCCACTCACTTTCTTGTAAATACAAACTTCTCCAAAAGTCTGTATAAATCCATATGCTTTAATCACACTATCAAAGCGTATATTCCAACTCCGATAGGCTTGCACCAGTCCATAAATGGATCGCTGGAGCTTGCACACTTTGTTAGCACCTTTTGGATCGACAAAACCTTCTGGTTGCATCATATACAACTCTTCTTTAAGATATCCATTAAGGAATGCAGTTTTGACATCCATTTGCCAAATTTCATAATCATAAAATGCGGCAATTGCTAACTTGATTCGGACGGACTTAAGCATCGCTACGGGTGAGAAGGTCTGATCGTAGTCAACTCCTTGAACTTGTCGAAGACCTTTCACAACAAGTCGAGCTTTGTAGAAAGTAACATTACCGTCAGCGTCAATCTTCTTCTTGAAGATCCATTTATTCTCTATGGCGTGCCGATCAACGGGCAAGTCAACCAAAGTCCATACTTTGTTCTCATACATGGATCCCATCTCAGATTTCATGGCCTCAAGCCATTTTGCGGAATCTGGGCTCATCATCGCTTCCTCATAGTTCGTAGGTTCGTCATGGTCAAGTAACATGACTTCCGGAACAGGATTACCGTACCACTCTGGTGCGGATCTTACTCTGGTTGAGCTACGAGGTTTGGTAGTAACTTGGTCAGAAGTTTCATGATCATCATCATTAGCTTCCTCACTTACTGGTGTAGGAATCACTAGAACTGATTTCTATGATGAACTACTTTCCAATAAGGGAGCAGGTACTGTTACCTCATCAAGTTCTACTTTCCTCCCACTCACTTCTTCGAGAGAAACTCCTTTTCTAGAAAGGATCCATTCTTAGCAACGAATATCTTGCCTTCGGATATGTGATAGAAGGTGTACCCAACATTCTCCTTTGGGTATCCTATGAAGACACATTTCTCCGATTTGGGTTCGAGCTTATCAGGTTGAAGCTTTTTCACATAAGCGTCGCAGCCCCAAACTTTAAGAAACGACAACTTGGGTTTCTTGCCAAACCACGGTTCATAAGGTGTCGTCTCAACGGATTTAGATGGTGCCCTATTTAACGTGAATGCAGCCGTCTCTAAAGCATAACCCCAAAACGATAGCGGTAAATCAGTGAGAAACATCATAGATCGCACCATATCTAATAAAGTACGATTACGACGTTCGGACACACCATTACACTGTGGTGTTCCGGGTGGCGTGAGTTGCGAAACTATTCCGCATTATTTCAAATGAAGACCAAACTCGTAACTCAAATATTCTCCTCCATGATCAGATCGTAGAAACTTTATTTTCTTGTTACGATGATTTTCCACTTCACTCTGAAATTCTTTGAACTTTTCAAATGTTTTAGACTTATGTTTCATCAAGTAGATATACCCATATCTGCTCAAATCATCTGTGAAGGTAAGAAAATAACGATACCCGCCGTGAGCATCAACACTCATCGGACAGCATACATCAGTATGTATTATTTCCAACAAGTCTATTGCTCGCTCCATTGTTCCGGAGAACGGAGTCTTAGTCATCTTGCCCATGAGGCATGGTTCGCAAGCATCAAGTGATTCATAATTAAGTGATTTGAAAGGCCCATCAGCATGGAGTTTCTTCATGCGCTTTACACCAATATGACCTAAACGGCGGTGCCACAAATAAGTTGCACTATCATTATTAAACTTATATCTTTTGGCTTCAATACTATGAACATGTGTATTACTACTATCATGATTTAGCAAAAATAGACCACTCATCAAGGGTGCATGACCATAAAAGATATTACTCATATAAATAGAACAACCATTATTCTCAGATTTAAATGAATAACCGTCTCACATCAAACAAGATCCAGATATAATGTTCATGCTCAACGCCGGCACCAAATAACAATTATTTAGGTCTAAAACTAATCCTAAAGGTAGATGTAGAGGTAGCGTGCCGACGGCGATCACATCGACTTTGGAACCATTTCCCACGCTCATCGTCACCTCGTCCTTAGCCAATCTTCGCTTAATCCGTAGCCCCTATTTCAAGTTGCAAATATTAGCAACAGAACCAGTATCAAATACCCAGGCGCTACTACGAGCATTAGTTAAGTACACATCAATAACATGTATATCAAATATACCTTTCACTTTGCCATCCTTCTTCTCCGCCAAATACTTGGGGCAGTTCCGCTTCCAGTGACCAGTCCCTTTGCAGTAGAAGCACTCAGTCTCAGGCTTAGGTCCAGACTTGGGCTTCTTCACTTGGGTAGCAACTTCCTTGTTGTTCTTCTTGAAGTTCCCCTTCTTCCCTTTACCCTTTTTCTTGAAACTAGTGGTCTTGTTGACAATCAACACTTGATGCTCCTTCTTGATTTCTATCTCTGCAGCCTTTAGCATTGCGAAGAGTTCAGGAATCGTCTTATCCATCCCTTGCATATTATAGTTCATCACGAAGCTCTTGTAGCTTGGTGGCAGTGATTGAAGAACTCTGTCAATGACACTATCATTAGGAAGATTAACTCCCAGTTGAGTCAAGTGGTTGTGGTACCCAGACATTCTGAGTATATGTTCACTGACAGAACCATTCTCCTCCATTTTGCAGCTTTAGAACTTATTGGAGACTTCATATCTCTCAATCCGGGCATTTGCTTGAAATATTAACTTCAACTCCTGGAACATCTCATATGCTCCATGACGTTCAAAACATCGTTGAAGTCCCGGTTCTAAGCCGTAAAGCATGGCACACTGAACTATCAAGTAGTCATCAGCTTTGCTCTGCCAGACGTTCATAACATTTGGCGTTGCTCCTGCAGCGGGTTTGGCACCTAGCGGTGCTTCCAAGACATAATTCTTCTGTGCAGCAATGAGGATAATCCTCAAGTTACGGAGCCAGTCCATGTAATTGCTACCATCATCTTTCAACTTAGCTTTCTCTAGGAACACATTTAAATTCAACGGAACAACAACACTGGCAATCTATCTACAACAACATAGACATGCAAAACACTATCAGGTACTAAGTTCATGATAAATTAAAGTTCAATTAATCATATTACTTAACAACTCCCACTTAGATAGACACCCCTCTAATCATGTAAGTGATCACGTGATCCATATCAACTAAACCATGTCCGATCATCACATGAGATGGAGTAGTTTTCAATGGTGAACATCACTATGTTGATCATATCTACTATATGATTCACGCTCGACCTTTCGGTCTCAGTGTTTCGAGGCCATATCTGCATATGCTAGGCTCGTCAAGTTTAACCCGAGTATTCTGCATGTGCAAAATTGGCTTGCACCCGTCGTATGTGAACGTAGAGCTTATCACACCCGATCATCGCATGGTGTCTCGGCACGACGAACTGTAGGAATGGAGGAACACTTATACCTTGAAATTTAGTGAGAGATCATGTTATAATGCTACCGCCGAACTAAGCAAAATAACATGCATAAAGGATAAACATCACATGCAATCAATATAAGTGATATGATATGGCCATCATCATCTTGTGCCTTTGATCTCCATCTCCAAAGCACCGTCATGATCACCATCGTCACCAGCTTGACACCTTGATCTCCATCGAAGCATCGTTGTCGTCTCGCCAACTATTGCTTCTATGACTATCGCTACCGCTTAGTGATAAAGTAAAGCAATTACATGGCGATTGCATTTCATAATAAAGCGACAACCATATGGCTCCTGCCAGTTGCCGATAATTGTGTTACAAAATATGATCATCTCATACAATAAAATTTAGCATCATGTCTTGACCATATCACATCACAACATGCCCTGCAAAAACAAGTTAGACGTCCTCTACTTTGTTGTTGCAAGTTTTACGTGGCTGCTACGGGCTGAGCAAGAACCGTTCTTACCCACGCATCAAAAACCATAATGAGTTTTCGTCAAGTGTGTTGTTTTAACCTTCAACAAGGACTGGGTGTCGTGGTTTTGTCACGGCAGATGTCCTAGTGAAAGGACTTAGTCATGGAGCCATCGCGACGGGTTAGCTTAAAGGGGTTAAAGCGAACAAAGGACATAGAGAGTTTATACTGGTTCGGCCCCTTGCGGTGAAGGTAAAAGCCTAATCCAGTTGTTGTGGAATTGCTAGGGTTTCGATGACCAGGGAGCGAATCCGCTATACCTGGCTCTCGAGTTGTTGTTTGTTGTCCCTAAACCGCCGCCGGGTCATCCCCTTATATACATGGGTGGACGCCCGTCGGTTTACAGGATCCGAGGCCGGCTCATAAACGTGTCCGACCCGGTCTCTACTATTTCTATCTTACAACACAAGCTTACATATCAATGTCGGTTTATGTCTATAGGCTTTAATCCGCCTTTGGGCCCTGGGCCTTCATAAAGCGCCATCGTCTTTGTCTTCATGGGCTTCAAATAGAATAACTCATTATGGGGATAACCCGGCCTCTCCTGGCCGGTTTACGCCCAGCAGTAATGTCCCCAAAAATTAGGCCCCACATTGATTTGAACTGGTTCATGTCAATCTTGAACATTTGAGAAATATTCTTCCTTCAGCGTCTTCGCATAAATCTTGTAAACCGCCATGACGTCATCTTCTAGGATCATGATAAACCGCCATGACATCATTTGTTATTAAAAATTGTACATATCTCACCTTCATTAATGAGCCTCCCACAATCGAGGCGACAACTTTGTCACATATCCAACTTTTGGGCTCCTCGATTCTCGCGCCTGTCACTTATCCATTCACCTTATAAATAAGGCCAAGGGTCATTTTCTCTTTTCCCCTTTGTGCCCCTTCACATCGTCCTCTTCCTCGTGCCGACCAAACGTTCGAGCTCTGCCGCCGTCGACCTTCGCGTCTGCTTCATCAACGGCCGCTGCATCACCCTGATCGAACCAGAAAACCGCGGCGCCTCTCCGCTATTCCTGTAGCACCGGTAAGTCTTCTCTCCTTCCACCCTAGATCCACCATTAGGGTTTCGGTGTTCATCGGAGTTCATTGAAGCTCCAGCGCTGTTCTTCCTTGTTCTTCTTAGTAGCATAAATGGCTAGTTTGGATCTGATATTCCTTGTGCGGCCGTAGCCATAGTCCCTTTTTCCTTATTATAGCATCCCCTTCGTATAGAAAAACTCATCTGAATCTGATAAACTGTTGAAGCACCTATATTTTAGGTCTAAATATATTTCGGTTTTCTGATACGCCGCAGATCTGAATTTATCATACCCGTCTGTGAAATCTGTTTTTCCCTCACTTAACTATTTTAGATCTGTACCTTTCATACCAATGTAGGCGGTTTAACCTTTTAGAGAAATGATAATCCGGTAGGTACCATTAGTCCCCTTTAAACCGCCGATACATTTATCCTTGCTCCTCCTGCATTGTCAGACTCCGGTTTAGCAATATCAAACTCTGTTTTAACAACATGCATATACCTTTGCTTCTGCTTATCTTGCGCCGCTTTATACTTGTCCATTATGAATCTTAAACTGACAATAACCATGTTTCAGCTTTCCATTGAAATGGCCAAACAAGTTTACGAGTGCAACTGGGTTCCTTCCCGGGTTACTGAAGAACAACTAAACAGATGTGTTGCAACCGGCGCTTTAGCAAAGAAAGAAGTCATCCACTGGAGGGCCCCTGGTCCGGAAAATCCTCCTGAACCCAAGGACGGAGAGGTAGTCATGTTCGTTGACCATCTGGGTCGAGGCTTTAGTCCTCCCGGTTCAAAAATTTTCCGAGATGTGCTTGCCAGCTTTCAACTCCACCCTCAGGACATTGGCCCAAACTCTGTGTCCAATGTCTGCCATTTCCAAGTATTTTGCAAGGCTTATCTTCAAGAGGAGCCCACAGTTGAACTGTTTAGGGATTTCTTCTATTTAAACCTTCGCACAGAGTTCACAGACGGACCCAATACTGAGCTTGGCGGAATGGCGATTCAAAAGAGGAAGGATGTCAGCTTCCCTCATGCCAAGCTTCATAGTCACCCCAAGGAGTGGAACCAGACTTGGTTTTATTGCAAAGACACATCTCCAATTGATGAAAATCCTTTGCCGGGTTACCGCCCTCACCGTCTTAGCAATACACATCCCTTTCCTTAGAGATTAACTGCAAAGGAAAGGTCCAACTATGCTCCACAACTATCAAAGCTCAGAGCCTTTATGGCGAACAGGTTAACATGTGTTGATTTTGCTCGCTGTTGGATAACTTGGAGCATTTTTCCCTTAAGCCGACGCCCCGGTTTAATGTGTGAATACACCGGGAGTTTGAAAGACCCTCAACGACATGTTGATATTCAGCTAACAGAGGCTGAAGTTACTGAGGCTGTGAAGAAAATACTGAATGAATCGGAGGATGTCTGTAGCCAGATTGGATTAAATACTTTCTGCGTCTCCAACAAACCGCCAACTGTAAGGATCACATAACTTTTTTGCTCTAACCTGCTCCTTTTTAAATACTCTCTCAAAATTTTGTCCATCTTTGCTAGGGTGATGATCCGTTCTGGAAGAAGAAACCACAAGATAAACCGGCGAAGACACCTCGCCCCAAAACAAAGGTTATTAAGAAACCTTCCAGGAAGAGGACCACTGAATCTTCTGAACCAAACGCTGACGCTGACTTGGCTAATCCGGACTCAGAGGTAGAACTTGACTCTCTTGGCTCATTTTTCATACACCTCATTGACAATGACTATTATCAGGACGACGCTGAAGGCAGCCAAGCTGACGACGTAGAGGTAATTATCCTTTCCTCCGGTTCACATCCTCTGCCAACCCAGAAAATCCGTCAAGCAAATCGGAAAGTAAAATTTTCTCACCCCCTAGCTCACTTGGACCCAAACTTTCTTTTGAAGAAGCAGCAACACGAAGCTCGCCGCACAACCGGCACAACGGCCAGATAGTTACCTCCGCCGGTTTACCGAACACTCCGGTTCGGAAACGTCGATCAGAGGTCTCTTATACTCTTGACACTTCTTGCCCCAAGGCGGGTTGTTTCCGACAGCCTCTTAATCCGTCTGATTCAAATTATCAGGGAACACCTCACTCATCCTCTGGCGAGTCAACAGCCACACAACTTCCAACCCTCAAGACAGTTCCTGGGTGAGTTATGCCTTAAATTTACTCTTAATACCTTATATTTACCTGATGTATTGACCTTTCTATTTGTTCTTCTCGGTGCCAAGCCTAGACCCAGCAAGAAGGCTCGATTAAATAAACCGGCTGATGATAATGTGGTTATTGAATCGGAGAAGACTCCAGATCTGGAAGGAACAAATGCTGATGTTATACATGATGACCCGCCACCTCAAGATTATGACTTCATTGTTGCACAAGTAGAAGTGGACACCACAGCCACACTGATAAACCGACAAGCCCGGCCCGAACTAATGATAAGCCGGCAAGTCCAGCTAAGGCTATTGATAAACCGTCGTCTCCAGTGAAGGCTGCTGGTGATAAAGATGATGACATTATGATTACTGGCGTCGGCCACACCACTCCTGGCAACCCTGTTGCTTTATCGAAGCATAGCGCCAAGGACGAGCTTTCTGCTATGAGCAAAGGCAAATGGAGCACAGATTTGTCAACCTATGCCCACCTCAATGCCCAAGACATCCATTCTGGTTTTTTAAACCGTCTGTACACAAGCCGCGACTTTGAAGCCGGTTTAGTGAATCTGATGAAGGAGCGATATGAGGTAACTGCATAACTGCTTCTCTCTTATGTCCAATTCCAAATATCAACTCCAGTAGCCCCCAAGTGTCGGTTTATGATACTCATCTAAACTGGTACTTTGTAATACCTCAACTTTGCATGATTAGCCTCCAAGGGCCGGGTTATCTTTTTAAGATGAACCGGTACTTTTAGAATTGCAACATTGTAACTTTCGCCAGTGTAGTCCCCAAGGGCTGGTTTAACTTATGAAGATGAACCGGGACTTTAGAAGAATACCCATAACGTTACTTTGATCAAACATACATTAGCCCCCAAGTGCCAAGAATAATACTTGTATTGCGCTTGGGACTTGTAGAAATTTCTGATAACGAGCAAATATGCATTAGCCCCCAAGTATCAGGTGCATAATTTGTTATGTGCTTGGTACTTCAAATATGTACTGCCAACTCATGATATGTCCGTCTCTTATAGGCTGAGCTGAGCAAAAAGGAAACGCAAACCGCTGATCTGCAAGAAAACATCAAGTCCCAGCAAGCAGAAACCTCCAAAGCCAATGATGAGCTGACCAGTGCCTTAGCCGCTATGGAAAAGATGAAGGAGAGTTTCAACAAGGAGCGGGCAGATTGGGAGATAGAAAATCTGCATTGCGAAAAAGAGCCAAAGACGCAGAAGCAGCTCTTAAACCGGTGGTAGACGAGCTGACTGGTGTAAAGCGGCAAATACATGCCATGACTGCTGCTGTGTTTGGTAAATATCCTGGCTTTAAGTTTTCAACATACCATCCCATACATCGCCGGTTTACTGATATTTGTAATGATGCAGGAACTCGCATTAGCCATCTGGGCTCTGACGTACAGAAGAAGCTGAAGGCTGCCTATACTCTTATAGAGCAGTTATATACCGGCGCGCAATGGATCATCTACACCGCTTCTCACAACAAGCCGCCCCAACTTTAATCAAACAGACCTTAGAGAGGTTGTCAATGCTGTCTGCCCGGGTAGAAGAGCTAAAGAGATCTGCTGCAAGGGCTGGTGCTCTGACCGCCTTAACCCGGGCAAAAGCATGGGTGCCTGATCTTGATCCGGTGGATGTGGGTAAAGGCTATCTGAGCTTAAAATAAGATGGATTAGAATTTGGCAATGATGACCTCTGAGCCATAAACTGGGAAGTACGTCCACTGGCTTGTCAATTGGCTGAAGAAGCTGATCTTTCATATTACCAGGCGAGTTATGACGTCAACAACAAACAGGTCGCTGCACCAACTCCCGAGGCTCAAAATCTTATCCCGCCAATCCGTAAGCACACCTATGCCCCTGACATTGAACCGCCCACCCTTATAAGCGATGAAGCTGTATTCCAAGCCCTAGCTGGGATCGACCGGGCAACCATTGACTTCCAGCCACTGGGTAGAGAGGAGGATGATGAACCGGTGCAAGATGATCCACAACCGTCAAGTCAACCTGGTGACGAATCATGATCCGGAGGCCGGTTTAACCTTCCGCGTGCTACAATACTTGCCAAAAACAATTATTTTTTTGGGCACTGAAACGCCTTGTAATAGGCTAGTTCAAACACTTGGTATGTTATGCCTTCGTGCATATTTATTTTGCCTGATACTTCTTAATTTGCCATGCTTTAAGATAGACGACGTTCATAATCCGTAGCTGGTCCTGCATACAAAAAGTTTTGAAAGTGTCCTGGCGGTTTATCGCCGGACGGGTCATAATGACCAGATACATGGCCAGGGTTTATAACCAAGGCTGTAAAAGGAAATCAAAGATGAAAATAATTGATACCCGTGACCTTGAATCACAATGTTGGCTGACCAACTTTTGTAGTGAGGGTGATAACCCTAATCTTGAGTAATAATAACTTCTTTCATATTGTGCCAGTTTATGATAAAACCGTACCGGGTTATGATAAACACCGGATTAACCATACATAATACTGGCGACTTGTAGTCAAAACCAGACCGGGTTAAGAAACACCGGATTATAAGTGATCATGTACTGACAACTTGTAGTTGAAAGCCGAGCAAGTTTAATGAACGCCAGTTTATCAAAAACATTATAAGTCTCATGAAAAGAGAAAAAACTTGGCAAATAAAAGCATATGAAAACTTGTAGTCGAGGCTTTTCACGGGCTGCCAGGCCCGAAATTCGAGGCTTTTCATGGGCTGCCAGGCCGCTGAGTTAAACCATTTTACAAAGCCTTTTAAGATGGACCTCAATCCTTAACCAATCGCCGTTTTAACTTTGACAAGTTCATGGTCTATGAGATCGACTTGTCAAAAGTTCGACGGGTCATACCAGGTTTACCTGGACGGAGTATCTTACTTAAAAAGGCAGGCTAACCCGGGGTTTTAGGTGTATATACCAGGCTTCCAAGCCGTGGCTTGATAGCCTATTACAAGTGTAGATTCTTTGTTCATTGCGAAGCAAGGAATCCCCAAGCAATATTTTGAGCTATGCTCAGTGGGTGCCTATGTTTGAGTTGTGCTTTTGCAACACTCTCTTTGGCCCCTAAGTGATTTTGTTTTGGCTTTTAGCCAATCAAGAGGTGTAGCTATGGTTCGAATACGACCAAGCCCCCAAGTGATTTTTCTGGTGGCCTTGTGCCGATCAAGAGGTGTAGCTATGGTTCGAATACGACCAAGCCCCCAAGTGATTTTTATATAAGGCTTTACAAGCTGAATCAAGGGGTAAACCGGACGCCGCTTTATGAACAGAAGCCCCCATGTAACCACACATGATGTAAGAAAAACAACAGATACCCCGCTTTAGCTGAGGCTCCGGTTTATTATATTGATCATAATATGTACATTGTCATAACTATGTACATAAGCAGAGCCTATGGCTCAAGTATAGTAAGGCCGAAGATGAGCAATATTCCACGGCCGGTGGGTCTCCTCCTCCGATTTACGTGAGTCTTTGTGCTCTCGAACATCTATAAGGTAGTATGATCCGTTATGCAGATTCTTGCTGACCACAAAAGGCCCTTCCCAAGGCGGGGATAACTTGTGCATATCAGTCTGATCCTGGATGAGTCGGAGCACCAGATCGCCTTCTTGAAAAGTTCTGGTTCTAAGCCGTCGGCTGTGATAGCGGCGCAGATCTTGCTGGTAAATCGCCGAACGAGCCGCTGCAATGTCACGCTCCTCATCTAACAGGTCAAGTGCTTCCTGTCGTGCCTTCTCGTTATCAGCTTCAACATAAGCTGCCACACGCGGCGAGTCATGACGGATGTCACTAGGGAGAACCGCCTCTGATCCATAAACCATAAAAAAGGCGTGTAACCCGTAGATCTGTTGGGTGTAGTATTGATGCTCCATAACACAGAAGGTAACTCCTCCACCCAACAACCCGGCGTCCGTTGCAAAGGAACCATGAGCCGGGGTTTGATGCCTCTCAAGATCTCTTGATTAGCTCTCTCCGCTTGACCATTAGATTGGGGGTGAGCCACTGATGACACGTCAAGCCGGATGTGCTCACGTTGAAAAAATTCTTTCATATCACCCTTGGACAGATTAGTGCCATTATCAGTTATGATGCTGCGTGGAAAACCAAACTGGAAAATCACCTTCTTGATGAATTAAACCGCCGTGGCTGCATCACACTTACTAACTGGCTCTGCTTCCACCCACTTAGTGAACTTGTCAACTGCCACAAACAGGTGGGTCTTCTTATCCTTGGATCTCTTAAAGGGCCCAACCATATCCAACCCCCAAGTCGCAAACGGCCAAGTGATTGGAATCATCCTCAATTCTTAAGCCGGTACATGAGCGTGTCGTGAGAATTTTTGACATCCATCACACCTTTTGACCAAGTCCTCGGCATCAGCATGAGCCGTCAGCCAATAGAAACGTGACGAAAAGCTTTAGCTACCAGAGACTTTGAACCGGCGTGGTGACCACAATCTCCTTCGTGGATCTCACGCAAAATTTCGCGGCCTTCTTCAGGAGATACACAACGTTGAAACGCCCCCGTCACACTGCAATGATGTAGCTCTCCACTGATAATAGTCATGGACTTGGACCGCCGGATTATCTATCTGGCCGAAGTTTCATCCTCCGGTAACTCGCCCCGGTTCATATACGCCAAATATGGAACCGTCCAATCCGGGATAACATGAAGAGCCGCCACCAACTGAGCCTCCAGATCAGGAATAGCCAAATCCTCCTCTGTAGGGAGCTTGACGGACGGATTATGCAGCACATCCAGGAAGACATTGGGTGGAACCAGTTTACGTTGGGAGCCCAAACGGCTTAAGGCGTCCACCGCTTCGTTCTTCCGCCGGTCCACATGATCGACCTGATAACCTTTGAAGTGACCTGCAACAATATCCACCTCTCGACGATATGCTGCCATGAGTGGGTCCTTGGAATCCCAAGTACCAGACACTTGTTGAGCCACTAGGTCCGAGTCATCGAAGCACTTAACCCGGCTTAAATTCATCTCCTTAGCCATCCGAAGACCGTGGAGTAAAGCCTCATATTCAGCTGCATTGTTAGTGCAAGGGAACATTAAACGGAGAACATAACAAAACTTATCACCTTGTGGGGAAGCTAATACGACTCCAGCCCCCGAGCCCTCCAATTGCCTGGACCCATCAAAATGAATAGTCCAATAAGTATGATCCGTCTTCTCTTCTGGCGCCTGTAACTCTGTCCAGTCATTGATGAAGTCCACAAGTGCCTGAGATTTGATCGCCGTCCGAGGCACATATTTCAGCCCGTGAGGCCCAAGCTCAATAGCCCACTTGGCAACTCGGCCAGTTGCTCCCCTTTTCTGGATTATATCCCCCAAAGGAGCAGAACTGACCACAGTGATGGGATGACCCTGGAAATATTGCTTAAGCTTCCGGCTTGCCATGAAAACTCCATACACCAGCTTCTGCCAATGCAGGTACCTCTGCTTGGACTCAATATGTACTTCCCTAATATAATAAACCGGCCGTTGAACCGGATACTCCTTTCCAGCCTCCTTGCGCTCCACCACAATAGCCACGCTGACAACCCGGGCATTAGCAGCCACATATAACAACAAGGGCTCCTTATCAACAGGAGCAGTAAGGATAGGTGGTTCGGCCAGCTGCCGTTTTAAGTCCTCAAACGCTTCATTGGCGGCGTCACTCCAGACGAAGTTATCTGTCTTCTTCAACATTTGATACAAAGGGATGGCCTTCTCCCCGAGGCGACTGATAAACCGGCTCAAGGCTGCAATCCGGCGTTCTAGGCGTTGAACATCATTGATACACTTCGGTTTAGCCAAAGAAGTTATGGCCTTGATTTTCTCCGGATTAGCTTTAGTGCCCCTGTTAGACACCAGAAAGCCCAAGAGCTTACCTGCTGGTACACCAAAGACACACTTGGCCGGATTAAGCATCATTTTATAAACCCGGAGGTTATCAAAGGTCTCCTTCAAATCATCTATCAATGTCTCCTCCTTTCTGGATTTCACCACAATATCATCCACATAAGCATGAACATTGCGGCCGATCTGATTATGAAGACAATTCTGCACACAGCGCTGATAAGTCGCCTGGGCACTCTTGAGCCCGAAAGGCATAGATACATAGCAGAAGGCTCCAAAAGGAGTTATAAAAGCTGTCTTCTCCTGGTCCTTAACTGCCATTTTGATCTGATGGTAACCAGAGTATGCATCCAAAAATCTCAAACGCTCACAACCCGCCGTAGCATCAATGATTTGATCAATACGAGGGAGAGCAAAAGGATCTGCCGGACAAGCCTTGTTCAAATCTGTGTAGTCCACACACATATGCCAAGTGCCGTTCTTCTTAAGCACCAGCACCGGATTAGCCAACCATTCAGGATGAAATACTTCAACGATAAAACCAGCCGCCAAGAGCCTGGCTACCTCCTCACCAATTGCCTTGCGTCTTTCTTCATTGAACCGACAAAGAAACTGCTTGACCGGTTTATACTTGGGATCGACATTAAGAGTGTGCTCAGCGAGTTCTCTTGGTACACCTGGCATGTCAGAAGGCTTCCACGCAAAGATGTCCCGATTCTCACGGATGAACTCGATGAGCGCGCTTTCCTATTTCGGATCCAAGTTAGCGCTGATGCTAAACTGCTTGGATGAATCGCCTGGAACAAAATCAACCAGCTTAGTCTCATCAGCCGATTTAAACTTCAAGGCCGGATCATGCTTTGTAGTTGGCTTTTTCAAAGAAGTCATATCCGCCGGATCAACATTGTCCTTGTAGAACTTTAACTCCTCTGTTGCACAAACCGACTCAGCATATGCCGCATCACCTTCTTCACATTCCAAAGCGATCTTACGGCTTCCATGAACCGTGATGGTACCCTTATGACCCGGCATCTTGAGCTGCAGATAGACATAACAGGGCCTTGCCATGAACTTAGCATAAGCCGGCCGTCCAAACAGGGCATGATACGGGCTCTTGATTTTCACCACTTCAAAAGTCAATGTCTCTGATCTTGAATCATGCTCATCTCCAAAAGCAACCTCGAGAGCTATCTTACCAACTGGATACGCCGATTTACCAGGCACCACACCATGGAAAACAGTGTTGGACGATTTAAGATTTTTATCTGTTAACCCCATGCGACGGAAGGTTTCATAATAAAGGATATTGATACTACTCCCTGAACTTATAACCTTGGTGAACTTATAACCTTAGTACCTTGGTGAACTTATAACCTTAGTACCTTGGTGAACTTATAACCTCCAACCTGAGGTGCCACCACCAATGCCAGATGACCCGGATTATCAACCCGAGGTGGATGATCCTCTCTACTCCACATGATCGGCTGCTCAGACCAGCGTAAGTAACGGGGCACCGCCGGTTCAACGGAATTCACTGCCCTTTTATGAAGCTTCTGATCGCGCTTGCACAGGCTAGTGGTGAAGACATGATGCCCACTATTCAACTGCTTCGGGTTGCTCTGGTAACCCGACTGCTGCTGTTGCTGCTGATTGCCCTGATTATTATAACCACCTTGGTTTCCCTGATTGCCATGTCCGCTCTGATTACCGTGAAAACCTGAACTGCAATTGCCTCCACCGTAACCCGGCCCATGAGATCCGGGGCCTGAACCGCCGCCCGGTCCATGATCATCCCGAAAAAAATCTGAATTTTTGAACTCCTGCATAATATAACAATCCTTCCAGAGGTGCGTGGTCGGCTTATCCCGCGACCCGTGCTTTGGGCAAGGCTGGTTTAACAGGTAAGACAGACGCTCCAGATTGGGACTTGGTCCTCCACCACGCGGGGGCGGTTTACCCTTACGACGTTGGCCTTTGTCCTGCGCGTTGGTGTTGGCCACAAAATCTAAACTGTTATCCGCCTTACGCTTACCGCTGTTTCCATGACTCGCCGGGTTATGCTGCTGCCCTTTGGTGATGCCACTCTTCTTTCCCTTCCCTGTCTTTTCATCGTCAGACTCGGGGTCCTTGGTACTATCAGAGTCAGCATACTTCGTCAGAGCTGCCATAAGTGTTCCCATGTCATTGCAATGTCGTTTGAGCCGTCCCAACTTAAACTTCAGAGGTGCAAACCGGCAATTGCCTTCCAACGTTAAAACTGCTGTATCAGCGTTGATGCGGTCTGATGAATGCAAAATCTCCGAAACCCGGCGCACCCAACGGGTTGTTGACTCTCCTTCCTCCTGGACACAGGCAGCTAAGTCCACAATCGACATGGGCTGCTTGCATGTATCCTTGAAATTCTGGATAAACCGGGCCCTTAACTCGGCCCATGACCCAATGGAGTTAGCTGGCAGGTTTTTCAACCATGTGCGAGCTGTTCCTTCCAACATCATGGTGAAGTATTTAGCACACGCCGCATCGTCCACATCCAGCATCTCCATCGCCATCTCATAGCTTTCAACCCATGACTCGGGGGATAAATCGGCAGTGTAATTCGGCACTTTACGTGGGCCCTTGAAATCCTTGGGTAGGCGCATGTTGCGTAGTGCTGGGACGAGACACGGCACCCCCAAAGAACTGGAGTCAACCCCTGGTGCCACCGAAGTTGTTGGACGAACCGGAGTAAGTTGGCGGGCTTCATGCTGCGCTGCTAACTCGGCCTCTCGGCGTGCCCTAGCACGATCCACCACATCCTGAGCATCTCCACCGCCACCCGCCGGGTTATGGCCACGGGGCGGATTACAATTTCGCGCACTGCTTGACACGGCCGGTTAATCCATATGCCTGCTGTAACTCGGGCTCGGGCGGGGAGTAGATTGAATCCTTTCGCGGCTGTATGAATAAGCCTGCTGCTGAGTCGAGGCTGTCTGAAGGAGCTCTCTATCCCGTCGTGTCTCGACCGCTACTGGGGACTCACCTTCGATCGGGAGAGCTGCCAATCGTGAAGCGGCGGCAACAATGTTATCCAACGGGTTAGAGTAATGAACCGGTGGTGTTCGGACGTGCGGCGGCAGGACATTGTTCTGACGAGGCGGATCCGTCGGGCGCGGCTGAACCGGCGCCCCCGTTCCAGGTGCCTCCACCCGGTTTACTACTGGCGGATTACTGGTTCCTGCTCCTGGGGTGTCAAAGAGATTCCTGGCTTCATAAACCGGAGGTAGGTGAGATCGGTACCTTCTCCTCATGACATCATTTGATGCGTTGTGATCTAACATAAGCCGGTAAGCCTGTGCATCCAACTCGGCTCGTTCTGCAGCCATCCTGGTATCCTCAACCGCTAGGTCTTCCTTGGCTTGAGTTATCTGATCTTTCACCTTCGCGATTTCCGGATTATGCTCCTCTTGGTTTGCCGGGTTAACTTCCGCCATCAGCGTTGCCAAAGCGTCAAATAAATCAGATAAAACCTGAGCCGGCGGTCGCACAGGGCCTCCTGCCCTGTGTAACGCCCACAATGGGGCTATATCTCCCACGTGTCGAGGCACGACTTAGAGGCATAACCGCATTGTGGTTTTGTCGCAAGAAGGGTCATCTTCACACAATCCCATGTAAGGAACAAGAATGGGATAACGAGAGTTGGCTTACAACGATAAAATTGTGACGACAACACCTCGGAGCTCAACTCCCCGAGACACTGCCACAACCCCTAAATTTCAGGAGGCACCAAGAACAATGTTCTCGTCACAAAACCATCGAAACAATTCTAAGATACCCGCGTGATCCTAAATTTTTTTTAGTGAAATTTGAGGAGAGAAGAGTCAAAACTTCTACGTCAGGAGGCCTCACCAGAGCGACGAAGAGAGTGAGGAGTAAAAGAATCCTGCTCTCCGATATATATAATCCTAAGACTCAAAACATTTTTGTTCTAGACTCAACAACGCCAGCGATTCGATCAAGCAGGGGGCTCCTAAGTCGGGGATGGCTCTGATTACCAACTTGTAATGCCCACGATGCGGCTATATCTCCCACGTGTCGAGGCACGACTTAGAGGCATAACCGCATTGTGGTTTTGTCGCAAGAAGGGTCATCTTCACACAATCCCATGTAAGGAACAAGAATGGGATAACGAGAGTTGGCTTACAATCGCCACTTCACACAATACATAAATTAATTCATATATCATCCAAAATCCACACATAGACCATCTACGGTCAAATCCAAATGAAAATAAGATAACCCCAAATGCTAGATCCCCGATCGTCCCAACTGGGCTCCACTACTGATCATCAGGAAAAGAAACATAGTAACGACCACGTTCCTCGTCGAACTCCCACTTGAGCTCGGTTGCGTCATCTGCACTGGTATCGTCGGCACCTGCAACTATTTTGGTAGAATCTGTGAGTCATGAGGACTCAGCAATCTCACACCCGCGAGATCAAGACTATTTAAGCTTATAGGAAAGGATGGTGTAATGAGGTGGAGCTGCAGCAAGCACTAAGCATATATGGTGGCTAACATACGCATATGAGAGCGGGAAGAGAAGCAACGCAACGGTCGCGAAGCTAGAAATGATCAAGAAGTGATCCTGAAACTACTTACGTTCAAGCATAACTCAAACCGTGTTCGCTTCTCGGACTCTGCCGAAAAGAGACCATCACGGCTACACACACGGTTGATGTATTTTAATTAAGTCAAGTGTCAAGTTCTCTACAGCCGGACATTAACAAATTCCCATCTGCCTCATAACCGCGGGCATGGCTTTCGAAAGATAATACCCTGCAGGGGTGTCCCAACTTAGCCCATTATAAGCTCTCACGGTCAACGAAGGATAAACCTTCTCCCGGGAAGACCCGAATAGTCTCGGAATCCCGGTTTACAAGACATTTCGACAATGGTAAAACAAGACCAGCAAAGCCGCCTGAATGTGCCGACAAATCCCGATAGGAGCTGCACATATCTCGTTCTCAGGGCACACCGGATAAGCGAAGCGTACAGGTACCAACGTAACCCAAGTTGCCACGGGACGGTCCCGCACGGTGCTCTAGTTTGGACCAACACTCAGAGGAGCACTGGCCCGGGGGGTTAAAATAAAGATGACCCTCGGGCTCGCGAAAACCCAAGGGAAAAAGGCTTAGGTCGGCAAATGTAAAACCAAGGTTGGGCCTTTCTGGAGGAGTTTTATTCAAGGCGAACTGTCAAGGGGGTCCCATAAATCACCCAACCGCGTAAGGAACGCAAACTCAAGGAACATAATACCGGTATGACGGAAACTAGAGCGGCAAGAGTGGAACAAAACACCAGGCATAAGGCCGAGCCTTCCACCCTTTACCAAATATATAGATGCATTAATTAAATAAGAGATATTGTGATAATCCAAAATATCCATGTTTCAACATGGAACCAACTTCAACTTCGCCTGCAACTAGCAACGCTATAAGAAGGGCTGAGCAAAAGCGGTAACTTAGCCAAACAACGGTTTGCTAGGAAAGGATGGTTAGAGGCTTGACATGGCAATATGGGAGGCATGATATAGCAAGTAGTAGGTAGTGCAGCATAGCAATAGAACGAACAACTAGCAAAGCAAAGATAGAAGTGATTTCGAGGGTATGGTCATCTTGCCTGCAAGGTTCTCAGAGTTGTCGAAAGCTTGATCCTCGTAAGCGTACTCAACAGGTTCCTCGTTCACGAACTCGTCTCCCGGTTCTACCCACAGCAAGAACACAAGCAACGGAACCACAATCAATCACGGGAAATGCACAAGCAACATGATGCAATACATGCATGATATGCGAGATGTGATATGCGATGCATATGCGTGCTCCGGAAGAAAAAGGATGAACAAGGAAGTAACTTGGAAAACCAAGTATGCCACTGGAAAGATGAGATGATTTCGGTCGAAATCGATATAAAGATCACCGGAAACGGATGCACGGTTTGCAAATGGCAAGCAAAACAAGAATGACACGATTCTGCGATTAACAGCATGATAGCACTTAGAATACATCAAGTAACTATGCTACAGCACCCCAACATAGCAACAAAGCATATGGCAGTAATCTACAGGAGATGCTTGACAAAAGATGAACACTGAGCTACGGCTAGATCACACCATAACAGGTTCCATGGCAAAAATGCAAAAGATATCAGCTTCACAGACTTGGTGAAATTACTGGACATGGCTGAAATAGCATCAGGTAGCAATGTTCAGAGCAAGCAATCAACATGCTACAGGAACTTAACATAGCAAAACAAGGCATGGAATGAATCTACTAAATGCATAAAACAGAAGTCCCGTACTGAGCATGAGCCAAAAAGGATCAGAAGATATGATGGCACCCATGTAAACATAGCAAGTTTCGTTAACAGATTTCAGACTTGGCAGAAAACAGAGCATGGCATTAACAGAAATTGTGAAGGCATCTTGGTGAGCTTGATTCACTCATCACAAAGCAATGCATGACAAAACAAGCATACCTACAGCAAGATGGCATGTTTATGAAGCTAACCATGGCAAGAGCAAAGTCATAGCAGGGATGGATCAACTACAACAACCTTGGCAAAATTGAATATCATGTTAACACTCTGCCAGAAATATTTTATAGCAAAAGTAGAGCAAGATTAAGACATGCTAGGGCACTCCATAATTGTAGACAGGGGCATGGATGGATAGAGCACAACTATATCTACAAAACATCCTTAATGAACATGCCCAGAAGAAGCATGGATATCTCTGTAGACACATGGATACATGACAACAAAATAACAGCAGTAACAGACTTAGCAAAATCCTAAGTCCCTGAAAACAGAAACATCACGAAGCCTAGTTTGCATGCTTGTGCTAGTCACCACATAGATCACAAAATTACATGGCATACACCTTTGTAAAGATGGCATGACATAGATCAAAACACATGTAGAGCTCATGCTCATAAGATGCACACATCAATTGCAACAAAAATAACAAATCACCAAGTTCTGATAAGTAACAGTAGTAAACATCATATAGCACTCTTGCGCCAGAGTTTTGGGCATCAAGATAGACTCAAACAAGCATGGCGCAATGGAACAAAATGAAGAGCATCTCGTGATGAACATTCCGATATATCATGCACGCAAAACGGAGCGGTATGCGTTGAGATATGATGCGATGAACATGGCAATAATATGTGAAAACTTCGGGACTTGGCAGAAAACGAGGGGGAAAAAGTCAACCTCTCTAGATCGGATCTGGCACGGAAGCCGAGGTGCGGCGCGACTCGCCGGAGTTCGGCCGGAGAGGGAGGAGGGACGGGGCCGGCGCTCGGCGGTTGGGGACGGCGGGCGCGGCGTGGGGGCGCGGTGAGGGAGAGGAGGCGGCGGCGGACGGCGCGACGGCGGCGGGGTCGGCGACGGCGGGCTCGGGAGCGCGGCGCCGGCGGAATGGAGGAGGCGGCGAGGGCGACCGCGGGGCGGAGCGGGAACGGCGGCGGCGGCGGGGAGCCGCGCGGGCAGAGGTGGAGGCGCGCGGGGGCGCGGGATCTCGGCTGGGAGGGCCTCCCGCGGGCCCTGCGGGCTGCGGCGGCGGGCGGCGAAGTGGGCGCGGGCACGGGTGACGTGGCGCCCTCCGGTTGGCTGCGGGTGGCGGCGCGGGTTCGTCTGGCGCGGGACGGACGCATCCGGCGGCGGAGAGGGGAAGGGGTAGGGATTGATCTGCGCGAAAAAATCCGGGGGCTCACTTATTTATAGCTAGAGGGAGCTAGGAGACTCCAAATGGAGTGCGGTTTTTGCCCACACGATCGTGATCGAACGACCGAGATCATGGAGGGGACTTCGATGGGTTATAGGGCTGTTTGAAGGGGGTTTTGCTGCAACACACAAAAGGACTTTGCGGTTACCCGGTTAACCGTTGGAGCATCAAACGACCTCCAAATGGAACGAATCTTGACAGGTGGTCTACCGGTGGTATACCAAGGCCACTTGGAAAACCTCGGTCCATTCTGAGAACGTTTAACACCCGCTCACGAAAAGAGACAAGAGGGGGTGCGCCGGTGCATGTGGGAGTGCCGGATTGCAAAACGGACAACGGGGAAAATGCTCGGATGCATGAGACGAACACGTATGCAAATGAGATGCACATGATGACATGATATGAGATGCATGACATGAAC
Source organism: Aegilops tauschii subsp. strangulata (assembly GCF_002575655.3). Classification (NCBI taxonomy): domain Eukaryota; kingdom Viridiplantae; phylum Streptophyta; class Magnoliopsida; order Poales; family Poaceae; genus Aegilops; species Aegilops tauschii. The sequence goes on along the minus strand of NC_053040.3, from coordinate 254,317,347 downwards.
AAAATGCAAAACGAAAGACAAAACCCAACCACGGACGGAATATCATAACACATAGCCGAAAATGGCAAGAGTTGGAGTTACAAATATGGAAAGTTACATCCGGGGTGTTACAACACTCCACCACTACGAGAGGATCTCGTCCCGAGATCTAGGATGGCACCGGAGAGAAATGAAAGAGGAAAAGGTAAAACAAAGTTGCTTCTTTGACAAACGAGTGAAACCAAAGAACCTTGAGAGGTTAAACAATTTTTAGAAAAGAATACAACGGAGATGAACGAGATTACAAACACTCCGTTAGAAAAGGAGAACAAGGAACATTATGAGAACCTTGTGGGTTGAAAGACATGAAATAAGGGCTTAACGAACCAAAAGAATATGAAACCACACCGATATAACGAGATATCCAAGGAACAAGAATGACATAATTTTGACAGCACTCCGGTTGAAAAAGAGAAGGAAACTTGATAAGATGAAAAGAAATTGAAGAGATGACACCACACTCCGGTTAAATGGATAAGCAAGGAAAGACGATGATCTTGACAAAACGAGAAGATGGGTCGAAGAGAGCAATATCACAATGTCTCCGGTAGAAATGAAAGAATGCAATGAAAAGAACGGAGTTGTTGAAAAATCAACAACGAAAAGAATAAGCTTGGAGTGGACTTATGGAAACATCTCAACATTATGAGGTGACAAACGACCACTAAAGGAAGCCATTGATTTGAGTGAGAGCACCAAGGCAATGAAAAACTTCTTTCACCAAGAGGATAGGAGAAAACTTGGATCATTGATAAGCACCATAATAGCAACATTCCTTAGGGAAGGCTTTAGGTGAAACATGACACAAGATAAATCCAACAAAGAGATTGGTGGATTTAAAATATCTCATTCTTGGCAACATGGGAATCATGAAAAGCGAACTCAAATTGTCAAGAATGACATAACACCACCTCAAATGATAAGGTAGAACGAATTGCACTTCGGACTGCAAGATGAAGAATACTTGAGCTCCTCTGAAAAGAATCTCGATGAACACTTCGAGAAGGAATTAAATCCTTGATGAACCATCATGTAGAGCCTCCATGAAGAACTACGATAATAAAAGGATGATAGAAAGAAAGAGAAGTTGAAAACACCAGGTGAAGCCTTGCAGTGATAAAATGAAGCTTTGAAATGATATAACCGAGAAAACTTGGAACTCCTGAAAGAAAGATGAACAAATGAAATCAAGAATTTTGATGAACCTCCAGAATAAGGAATTGAATTTACTCGATGAAAGAAGAATAAGAATTACATTATGCTCATCCTTCACCAATTAATTGATGACAAGCAATGGATTTGTCATACTACTTATTCTTGTAGAAAGGATTAAGATAGATATGGCGCAAACTTGGGAAGGTCTTGATGGAACCACCGGTAGGATTTGGAAACAACGAATGAATTGATATGATAACGAAGGAATAGAAATCTTGAACGAACCACCGTAAGAATTGAAAATGAACAAAGAAAAGATAAAGAAACATCGGGAAGAATTAGAAAATGAATGAAGATACTTGAGAGAATTTAGATACAAGTGAACGCAGAGATCCCGAGCTGACTAGATAATACTTGAATGATGCACTGGAAGAATTCGAGAACGAGAGCTGAAAGCTGAGAATGAATAATTCTGAGATGATGAGTTCCAGAGAATCAAACTGAAAAGACTCCTGAATTGCTCCGGATGGGTGAAAAGAATTCTCACACTCAAAACAATTATGAGAGGACGGCAACAAGTTAGAACCACGCATCTTCGAGAGAACGGATTAGATTGAAGAGGAACTCTTCTTCGGTCTTCAAATGTTGAGAATGATGACGATAAACACCACCATGAATTCTTGAGATACTCCGGGATGAAAATAAGAAAGGTTGAACCAACAATGAAAAGAATTTGGAAGATCTTGGAAAAAGACATCTGACTGATGATAACTCATTCTTACGTCAAACTTTGAAATGAATTTGGGAATAGCTCTGGGAAAATTAGAAGAGTCAGGTAAGATCCTGGGAAAAGAGATGTGGGTTAGGGCCCACTCAAAAGATACACCGTTGAATGATTTAAAAGAGAGATTGCGTCGGTTCAATTAAATGGCTTGAATAAGGTAAGACCTCGAAATAGCTAGAAAGGATTAAGAATAGAAACATGAATCCTCTGGGATACCTTCAGCACTCTAGATAAACATGAATAGCAAGAGGTGGATGATTAAGAGGTGCACCGGCATGAGAAAACATTTGAAACGATGAAAGGATACGATCAACACCGAAAGCTTGCATTGAAACCACCGAGGAAGATAAGAGAACAAAGAATGATAAACTTGAAGCTCCGTTAGTATCTTCATGGGAAATCACCGGATAAGAACATTGATGGAAAAGAATGGAGAGACTTCCCATCTATAAGATGGATACTTGATTAAGAAATCTGAGTCCTTGAAGAAAAGGGGTGGGAGGGCGGGAAAACAAAGGCAACTTGGGCAGATGGAATGGATACCGTTGAGAAAACTTAGAATTGATCTTTCGAATGTTGGGATGACTGGATGCACTTGAAGAGAAGCACGCCGGTTGGAAAGAATTGGGATGACAATCTCGATGATCAAGAAGGATTGGTATTCACATAGAAGTATGAGAACACCGCTTAGGAAAGGTAGGGAATCAACACCTGACAATGAAGCAACTCGAATACCACAACTTCAAACAAAACAAAGGATTGGCTCGCAGAATAAGCCGGAACAAACATATGATAGAGATTTCGTCCGAAGTTTTCGTGGTGGGGCCCACACGGGCTCGGTCGTACAACACCATCATGTACAAGGCAGTGCACATGACATACGAAGCGTCCCCGAGTCGGCATAGCCAAGGACTCTTTAAGACACTACGAGACCACTGTAAAACCAACCGTGGAAAGGCGGACCACTAGACGTCGAACCCCAATCTCATATCATGCGTCTGTCGGAATGATATCCTAGGAGCTACTTGAATTCCCACTTATAAACTCCCGAAACTTTTTGGTTATGCAATCAAGTGTTGGGGACACAGGGGACACAATATATATCACCCAAACTAGCAATCCCTAGATCCAGTTGTATCCATCCGTCAACACATAACCAAGAAACCTTCGGAAATCGTGTACCTCAACCTTCGAAAAGCATCCGTTATACGAGTTATGGCAATACTACCGAACTCCCGCCCCAGTACTGGGTGGCGTCGAGGTGATCACACCAACAACTGCATAAAATAGATTTTCGATGTCGGCGAAACTCAGGTATTCCAAAACTGCAACGATAAAATTGTGACGAGAACACCTCGGAGCTCAACTCCCCGGGACACTGCCACAACCCCTAAATGTCAGGAGGCACCAAGAACAATGTTCTCGTCACAAAACCATCGGAACGATTCTAAGATACCCGCGTGATCCTAAATTGTTTTTAGTGAAATTTGAGGAGAGAAGAGTCAAAACTTCTACGTCAGGAGGCCTCACCAGAGCGACGAAGAGACTGAGGAGTAAAAGAATCCTACTCTCTGATATATATAATCCTAAGACTCAAAACATTTTTGTTCTAGACTCAACAACGCCAGCGATTCAATCAAGCAGGGGGCTCCTAAGTCGGGGATGGCTCTGATTACTAACTTGTAATGCCCACGATGCGGCTATATCTCCCACGTGTCGAGGCACGACTTAGAGGCATAACCGCATTGTGGTTTTGTCGCAAGAAGGGTCATCTTCACACAATCCCATGTAAGGAACAAGAATGGGATAACGAGAGTTGGCTTACAATCGCCACTTCACACAATACATAAATTAATTCATATATCATCCAAAATCCACACATAGACCGTCTACGGTCAAATCCAAATGAAAATAAGATAACCCCAAATGCTAGATCCCCGATCGTCCCAACTGGGCTCCACTACTGATCATCAGGAAAAGAAACATAGTAACGACCACGTTCCTCGTCGAACTCCCACTTGAGCTCGGTTGCGTCATCTGCACTGGTATCGTCGGCACCTGCAACTGTTTTGGTAGAATCTGTGAGTCACGAGGACTCAGCAATCTCACACCCGCGAGATCAAGACTATTTAAGCTTATAGGAAAGGATGGTGTAATGAGGTGGAGCTGCAGCAAGCACTAAGCATATATGGTGGCTAACATACGCGTATGAGAGCGGGAAGAGAAGCAACACAACGGTCGCGAAGCTAGAAATGATCAAGAAGTGATCCTGAAACTACTTACGTTCAAGCATAACTCAAACCGTGTTCGCTTCTCGGACTCCGCCGAAAAGAGACCATCACGGCTACACACACGATTGATGTATTTTAATTAAGTCAAGTGTCAAGTTCTCTACAGCCGGACATTAACAAATTCCCATCTGCCTCATAACCGCGGGCACGGCTTTCGAAAGATAATACCCTGCAGGGGTGTCCCAACTTAGCCCATTATAAGCTCTCACGGTCAACGAAGGATAAACCTTCTCCCGGGAAGACCCGATCAGTCTCGGAATCCCGGTTTACAAGACATTTTGACAATGGTAAAACAAGACCAGCAAAGCCGCCTGAATGTGCCGACAAATCCCGATAGGAGCTGCACATATCTCGTTCTCAGGGCACACCGGATAAGCGAAGCGTACAGGTACCAACGTAACCCAAGTTGCCAAGGGACGGTCCCGCACGGTGCTCTAGTTTGGCCAACACTCAGAGGAGCACTGGCCCGGGGGGTTAAAATAAAGATGACCCTCGGGCTCGCGAAAACCCAAGGGAAAAAGGCTTAGGTAGGCAAATGTAAAACCAAGGTTGGGCCTTGCTGGAGGAGTTTTATTCAAGGCGAACTGTCAAGGGGGTCCCATAAATCACCCAACCGCGTAAGGAACGCAAACTCAAGGAACATAATACCGGTGTGACGGAAACTAGGGCGGCAAGAGTGGAACAAAACACCAGGCATAAGGCCGAGCCTTCCACCCTTTACCAAATATATAGATGCATTAATTAAATAAGAGATATTGTGATAATCCAAAATATCCATGTTTCAACATGGAACCAACTTCAAATTCGCCTGCAACTAGCAACGCTATAAGAAGGGCTGAGCAAAAGCGGTAACTTAGCCAAACAACGGTTTGCTAGGAAAGGATGGTTAGAGGCTTGACATGGCAATATGGGAGGCATGATATAGCAAGTAGTAGGTAGTGCAGCATAGCAATAGAACGAACAACTAGCAAAGCAAAGATAGAAGTGATTTCGAGGGTATGGTCATCTTGCCTGCAAGGTTCTCAGAGTTGTCGAAAGCTTGATCCTCGTAAGCGTACTCAACAGGTTCCTCGTTCACGAACTCGTCTCCCGGTTCTACCCACAGCAAGAACACAAGCAATGGAACCACAATCAATCACGGGAAATGCACAAGCAACATGATGCAATACATGCATGATATGCGAGATGTGATATGCGATGCATATGCGTGCTCCGGAAGAAAAAGGATGAACAAGGCAGTAACTTGGCAAACCAAGTATGCCACTTGAAAGATGAGATGATTTCGGTCGAAATCGATATAAAGATCACCGGAAACGGATGCACGGTTTGCAAATGGCAAGCAAAACAAGAATGACACGATTCTGCGATTAACAGCATGATAGCACTTAGAACACATCAAGTAACTATGCTATAGCACCCCAACATAGCAACAAAGCATATGGCAGTAATCTGCAAGAGATGCTTGACAAAAGATGAATACTGAGCTATGGCTAGATCACACCATAACAGGTTCAAACAAGCATGGCAAAAATGCAAAAGATATCAGCTTCACAGACTTGGTGAAATTACTGGACATGGCTGAAACAGCATCAGGTAGCAATGTTCAGAGCAAGCAATCAATATGCTACAGGAACTTAACATAGCAGAACAAGGCATGGCATGAATCTACTAAATGCATAGAACAAAAGTCCCTTACTGACCATGAGCCAAAAAGGATGAGAATATATGATGGCACCCATGTAAACATAGCAAGTTTCATTAACAGATTTCAGACTTGCAGAAAACAAAGCATGGCATTGAACATATAAACCCTCCTAGACTCATAGTCACGACCGTTGCCTCCACGTCGCCTTTAAATCGCTATGCCACCGCCTGTAAATTCCGTGCCCTGCCAAGGGCATTTTAGTCATTTCACGCGCAGGCATATAAAATGCAGCCCGCCCGTGGAGAAACCCTAGCTGCTGCCTCCGCCCGCACTCGAGCCCGCACTCGCGCCCCCACCCACCCACGCTGCTCTCTTCCTCGATCCCCTCCCACGAACCCTAGCCTCCTGGTGACGCCGCCCCTTCCCCCGTCCCCCTCCCCCCCGCATGCCGCGAGCCCCTCCCTCCTCTTCGCGTTTCGGGCGGCCATGGACGACTCCATGAGCGGGACCACCGCCGTCGCGGCGCTCGTGGCCGGCGGCGCACTCCACGGGGCTCGGGACGTCCGCGGCAGCGCGGGCTATGGACCGAGAGGCAGGGCTGGGGACGTCCGCGGCGGCGCGGGCTGTGGACTGAGAGGCAGGGCCCGTGATGCATTCCGTTCGAGGGGCTGGTCGGGTTGGCGCGGGATCTGAGCCACCGTCGATGGATTTCTCGCAGCTTGGCTCCTGTTGCTTTGGATCCGGTACGATCCCCATCTCTCTCTCTCTCTCCGATACTCAACCAGGCACTCACTCGCTCACTCTATTTGTGCGCGCGCGTGTGCGCAGTTTCACATCCCTGAACCCCCAAGACTTAGTTCTGAAATATTCAGATGCTCATGTACTGTTCCAACTTGCCATCTTTGTTACTCATGGCTTGCTTGACGGACATACAAAAGATGGAAAGAGAACATTGCTTCTTGTAGATAGTCTGTTAAATTTCCATGAATTAACCTTTTCACGTTTAGGTCATATTCAGTGGTGTCATTTTCCTGTTTGTCTGACAATTACCAGTTAGTGTATTGTACAAAGTGTATGCTGTTTGACATTGACACGAAAGGCAGAAAATACAAAAAATGCATAATTTCCAAGACATGATTCTACTAACCGCATTCTCACGTTATCATTCTAATTATTTTTTATTGTTAGTCAATACAAAAGTAGTTTTGGCTGTAGCCATTCTAAAAACATTCAAACAATCAATACACTACGTGCATCTAACGGATCTTAATTACTCTGATTTCATGGACTGAGAGACATAATCATAGGATTTGTATTCCCGAAAAATTATAGAGGGGGGGAGGGGGGATAACCAGAGAAAACACTTGATATGTTTGCCGCACAAATGGGTATATAGATGACTAACCAGTTTTCCGTCGGAGTCGCGGTTGTTGCCGGCGTTGTTGTTGACCTCCAGCTCCGGCTGGGGGGGGGGGGCACGACGGTGCCGACGAAGTCAGGGTCGTGCTACTGCCTGCACGAGACCTCGTCGGCGACGACGGAAACCTCTATGGCTAGCTTCACGCGTTGTGCGGGTGCTTCACCAGCCCCGGCGTCGCCACTCCCTCCGATGCTGCGCTTCGGCGGCATCGTCATACACTCTAGAGTCCAGACGTTGGTGACCACTGTGGACCGGGGGTGCGGCCGCCTATTATGGCGGGCGGCTCGGGCATGCAATTAATACGGACCAGTGGGAGCGAGGCAGGCTGCGGTCAAAAGTTGTCTCGCCTCCCAGTGAGCCTGCGCGGCGGACGTCTGCCATTCCTACCATCATTTCAGACAGCTACTCGCACGCCTCCCCGTCAATACAGACAGCTGCACGCATGCCTCCCCGTCAGCCTGCGCGGTGGACTGGTCGCATGAGTCCCGTCAACTCACGCCTGCTCGGACGGCACACGGGGCGTGTGGCAGCACGTATATTTTTTTGGTTTATTATATGCCGCTTTACTGCTTCACTGAACCATTTGCGTTGAAGAGATGCACTAATCCTGCGTTGAACATCTCGCACGCTTTCTGGTGAACCTGCGCAACAAACGAGTTTTGGATTTACTACAATTTAAAAACCAGGTATCTCATCATTTTGTCGGCAATCAACGGTGCCCTGGTGTTCGAAATTCATTGCCATTTCTTGCATGGGACCTAAGCATGCACCCAAGGACACAGACTTGATTTTTCAACCAATTTATATGCACTGGAGCATGTGCATGTAGTTCAGATTTTAATTATGCACATAAATGCATTGAAAACTCAGTTAATGCATAAAAATGTCCAAACGAACCCCGAAAAATCACAAACATTCACACAACACTCCTGTTGTTCTATGTTGACACGAAAAAAATGGAAGCACTAAGAGGAAATGGATATCATTTCGTCCCCAAAGGTGGGACGTTCCCTACCGGAAACCATCATGCTTGTTGTGAGAAGCTCTAGTTTGTGAGAAGCATATACCCAAACCTGCCCCAAATGAGACAAAAAATTTAGCACGACATGTTGATGCCACTCTATGGTAGCATGCCAAGTTTCATGAATTTCAAACGAGTTTTGGATTTACTAGAATTTAAAAACCAGGCATCTCAATGTTTTGCCGGCAATCAATGGTGCCCTGGTGTTTCAAATTCATTCCCATTTCTTGCATGGGACCTAAGCATGCACCCAAGGACACAGATTTGATTTTTCAACCAATTTATATGCACTGGAGCATGTGCATGTAGTTCAAATATGAATTATGCACATAAATGCATTAAAAACTTAGTTAATGCATAAAAATGTCCAAACGAACCCCGAAAAATTACAAAAATTCACACACCAATCCTGTTGTTCTATGTTGACACGAGAAATTTTTTTGAAATAATAAGAGGCAATGGATATCGTTTCGTCCCCAAAGGTGGGACGTTCCCTACCGAAAACCATCATGCTTGTTGTGAGAAGCTCTGGTTTGTGAGAAGCATATACCCAAACCTGCCCAAATGGGACAAAAATTTTACCACGGCATGTTGATGCCGCTCCATGGTAGCATGCCAAGTTTCATGAATTTCAGACGAGTTTTGGATTTAATAGAATTTAAAAACCAGGCATCTCAATGTTTTGCCAGCAATCAACGGTGCACTGGTGTTTGAAATTCATTCCCATTTCTTGCATGGGACCTAAGCATGCACCCAAGGACACTGATTTGAATTTTCAACCAATTTATATGCACTGGAGCATGTGCATGTAGTTCAAATTTGAATTATGCACATAAATGCATTGAAAACTCGGTTAATGCATAAAAATGTCCAAACGAACCCCGAAAAACCACAAAAATTCACACAACACTCCTGTTGTTCTATGTTGACATGAGAAAAAAATTTGGAAGCAATGGATATCGTTTCGTAGCCAAAGGTGGGACGTTCCCTACCGGAAACCATCATGCTTGTTGTGAGAAGCTCTGGTTTGTGAGAAGCATATACCCAAACCTGCCCCAAATGGGACAAAATATTTACCACGACATGTTGATGCCACTCCATGAAAGCATGCCAAGTTTCATGAATTTCAGACGAGTTTTGGATTTACTAGAATTTAAAAACCAGGCATCTCAATGTTTTGCCAGCAATCAACGGTGCCCTGGTGTTTGAAATTCATTCCCATTTCTTGCATGGGACCTAAGCATGCACCCAAGGACACAGATTTGTTTTTCAACCAATTTATATGCACTAGAGCATGTGCATGTAGTTCAGATTTGAATTATGCACATAAATGCATTGAAAACTCAGTTAATGCATAAAAATGTCCAAACGAACCCCAAAAAATCACAAAAAATCACACAACACTCCTGTTGTTCTATGTTGACACGAGAAAAATTTGAAAGCAATAAGAGGCAATGGATATCGTTTCGTCCCCAAAGGTGGGACGTTCCCTACCGAAAACCATCATGCTTGTTATGAGAAGCTCTAGTTTGTGAGAAGCATATACCCAAACCTGCCCCAAATGGGACAAAAAATTTACAACGACATATTGCCACTCCATGATAGCGTGCCAAGTTTCATGAATTTCAGACGAGTTTTGGATTTACTAGAATTTAAAAACCAGGCATCTCAATATTTTGCCGGCAATCAACGGTGCCCTGGTGATTGAAATTCATTCCCATTTCTTGCACGGGACCTAAGCATGCACATAAGGACACAGATTTGATTTTTCAACCAATTTATATGCACTGGAGCATGTGCATGCATTTCAAATTTGAATTATGCACATAAATGCATTGAAAACTCAATTAATGCATAAAAATGTCCAAACGAACCCCGAAAAACCACAAAAATTCACACAACACTCCTGTTGTTCTATGTTGACACGAGAAAAAATTTGGAAGCAATAAGAGGCAATGGATATCATTTCGTCCCCAAAGGTGGGACGTTCCCTATCGGAAACCATCATGCTTGTTGTGAGAAGCTTTGGTTTGTGAGAAGCATATACCCAAACCTGCCCCAAATGGGACAAAAAATTTACCACGGCATGTTGATGCCGCTCCATGGTAGCATGCCAGGTTTCATGAATTTCAGACGGGTTTTGGATTTACTAGAATTTAAAAACCAGGCATCTCAATGTTTTGCCAGCAATCAACGGTGCCCTGGTGTTTGAAATTCATTCCCATTTGTCGGTGCAGAAAAGGAGGGGTCCTATTTTGTACCCCTTTACTTGTGCGCGGGCAGTTGGGGCCGCGCCTATGGCCACACTTAGCAGGGCAGAGGAAGGAAGCAAAGCCACAAGACAACCAGAGCAACGCCAAGCAAGAAACACAAAGAGCAGAAGGGCGAGGTGGAGTCCCCCGACAAGGCTCTTGCCGGGGCGGCCTCCACAGCCCCGGCAAGAACCTTGCCAGGGCAACTTGCCCAACGCCAGCAGGGCTGCCACCCTTGAGCCTAAGAATTCCAATGCCCTCAACCACAATGGAACCAAAGCTCGGGAGGCGCCTCCGTGGTGGCATGCAGATCTTTGTGAAGACCAAGAACATGCAAGATTAGATGAGAATCAAAAGATGGAGATCCTCGGCGCGATCTTTGCCGAGGATACCCATGAGACCCCCCGGCAAGACCCTTGCCGGGGACGCCCACGACGCCGCGGCAGGACCCTTGCCGGGGCCCCGGCAAGACCCTTGCCGAAGACATCCGCGGGGCCGTAGCCAGGCCCACATCCGCCAAGACTCCACCGCTGTTCCCATGCAGCTGCCAGCCCACCAACTAGGCGAGCACCTGCGTGGCGACGTGCGACCTCTAGGCCAACTCAGCAAGCACCTGCGTGGTGGCACACAGATCTTCACGAAGACTATGCCACCGCGCCAACTCAGCAGCCAGCCAGCCAGCGTGGCACTACACGCCTCGTCAGCTCGGACGCGCGTCGAAGCCAGGCGAGGCGGCGACAGCTGGGACGAGCTTCCTTGTCGTCCCCGATAAAGCAAGTAGGGCACGTCGACAGTGCATTAAATGCGTTAGTCCTATGGTGCCAGGAGATAGACTCGACTACTGTACATCTTTCCACCTCTTGTGTGCCACTGTGGCAGCCCCTTTTGACTATAAAAGGAGGCTCGCGGCATACTGAGGAAGGATTCAGACTTTTTGGACTCGGCATGTTTTGTAGCTAGTACAAGAACACCAGATAAATAGAAACCAGCAGGAGTAGGGTATTACGCATCACTTGCGGCCCGAACCTGGATAATCCCCCTGCGTTGATCTCTCAATCCCGCTCTTTCCACAGCCCCACGCCCGCCAACCATAGCAAAAGGGATTCCTTGTGATCCTGTAGGTGTCATTCCCCCGACATCTTTGGCGCGCCAGGTAGGGGGCGCAAGCTGTGAAAATCCAGTTTGGAGGTTAGCACAGCGACTTCATCATCACCATGGCCCCCAAGAAAAAGGGGATCACAGCGATCGGCTCGTCCGGGACCGGCAGTCCGCGCCAGCACGAGCAGGCGGTCGGGTGGCCACGGATGGGGCCGGAGACGTGGCCCGCGAGCATCCACAACATTCTGGCGATCGGAGCCAGGTGAGCGGCGTCGTTCGAATCCGAGACGATGAGCCACGCGCCGTTGGGTCCGGGGGCGGGGCCGTGCTACCCATAGGCAGCACGGCAGCCTCAATGGAACCCGAGCTGGCGCCCGCGCCGCGCCCTTCCCGGGCCGCGCGCGATGAGAAACACCGCGATGTCGGAGCCCCTGGGCACAGCCGCGGAAAGAGCCCTGTGCGCCACTCGCAGGACGAACCAGGCCGGGGTACGCGCTCAGACGCCGGTGCAGGCGGCGTGCGGCCGCGGGACCGCGATAGAGCCCCTTGTAACCCGGTTAGAAGTTGGAGCACATCATGGTCTACGCAGATCTCACCGCCGCCTACGCCAGCAGAAGCGCTGGCGCGCGTGCAGCTGCTCCTCGACTCCTCCCCCGCCGCTGCGGAGAAGCTCGACGAGTGGAGAGGCACCATTCGAAGCCTTGTCAGCTTCACCAACAAAGACGAGCCGCTCCCAACGGGTCCTGACGAGCCGGTGCATGCCGGCGGTGGGGGGACCAGAGACACCGGCCCGTCGACCCGACCTCGGTGACAACGTTTCCACAGCGTCGTCCGACCCACGAACCCGCCGCGACCAACGTCAAGTCCTTCGGGAATGGGCCCAGGAAGACGCTCGAACTACCATCGAACGACGATGGGAGACGCGCCATCAGTCAGATCGGCGTGCGGGGCCTACCATGGACCACCTGGCGCCGGGGGGCCCCGGCGACCTGCCTTACGAGGTGGGTTGTCCAGCCTTTACCCGAGAGCTGCGGCAGTTCCAGTGGCAATCCCACCGCACGTTCAAGCCCGATGTTGGCGAGAAGTACAACGGCAAGACCCACCCGTCGGAGTTCCTCAGCATCTACACCATCGCGATGCAAGCTGCTAGAGCTCGCGACGACAAGGTGCTTGCCAATTACTTCCCGTTGGCACTCAAACCCAACGTCATGTCGTGGTTGATGCACTTGCCAGCGGATTCCATTTCTTCTTGGCCAGATTTGTGTCACGAGTTTGTTGGCGCCTTTACTGGAGGCCACCAAGCTCATGGCCAGGCAAGCGATTTGCACATCATCCCCCAGAAAGAAGGTGAAAACCTGTGCAAGTACATACAGAGGTTCAGCCGGGTGCAGTACAACATCCCAGATGTTCATCCCACCGCCGTCATCAACGCATTCCATCAGAATGTGCGCAACCACAAGATGCGTGAAGAGTTGGCGATGAACAAGGTCAAGGATGTGGCCGAACTCTATGTTCTGGCCTATAGATGTGCTTGAGCTGAAGAGGGAAGGAAGTACCCCGGCGAAGACGCCGGTGCGGAAACCGACTCGACAGACGAAGACACCGCCGCCCTGACAAAGAAGGGCCGGCGCCGCAACATGAAGCGCAAGGGCAAGACTGTGCTTGCCATCGAGGGATCCGGCGAGCCCGGCACCTTTAAAAAGGCCAAGGTTGACGACCCCGGCAAGGAGGTTGCGGGGTGTGCCGCCTGCCTGGCCTTGGTGGCTGCCGGCAAGCCAGGAGGCTCCGACAAGCAGTACTGCAAGATCCACCGCACCAAGGGCCGCGACCTCCATAACTGTCGACAGGTTGAGCTGCTTGCAGAAAAGCTGAAGGCTGAATATGAAAGGCGGGACAAGGAGAAGGGCCAGGATGGTGCAGAGGGATCCGGCAAGAAGCGGGGCGGACAAGGGGGTCGCCGCGACAAAGATAACCAGCAAGAGAGGCCCGCTCGGGGCCGCGACAAGAAAGAGGAAGATGATGATCACGACGAGGACGACGAGTTCGGCGCGCATGAGTTCCAGAAGGCTACACAGGCCATGTGCGTCGATGGTGGTGCCTCGTTGCACACCTCACATCGCTAGCTGAAGCAGTGGGCGCGTGAGGTCACTGCGGCAGAGCCGTAGTTCGATGCCCAGAAGCCCCTGAAGTGGTCCCGCACGCCCATCGTTTTTGACACCGAGGATCACCCTGATCGCACAACTGCGGTCGGGTGTTTGCCGTTGTTGGTTTCACCAACAATACGCAATCTCAAGGTGACCAAAGTGCTGGTTGACGGCGGGGACGGTCTGAAGTTGATCTCGCCCGCTGTGATCAAGCAGCTGCAGATTCCTGATGGAGATCTCGAGGAGATGGTCACGTACCAAGGGGTCAACCCGGGAAGGAATCAGCCGAAGGGTAAAATCATGCTGCCCGTTACGTTCGGGGCCGGGCTGAACTACATGACGAAGAAGATCGTTTTTTATGTTGCCGAGATCCCCCTGCCGTTCAACGGGATCCTTCTCCGCCCAGCGCTGGCCAAGTTCATGGTGGCGTCACACTACGCCTACAACACACTGAAGATGTCGGGGCCGCTGACCATCATCATCGTCCCCTCTGACAAGAAAGACGCGCTCATCTGCGCCGACCAACTCTACGGAGAGGCAGTTGCAGCAGCCGCCGCTAGGGCACTTGCTCCTGCCGCTGAAGCCCCGGGAAGGAAGAAGGCCGGCAATACCTCTTGCACCCACTCCGGCAAGCGCACCTCTTCGGAGTCCTGTGCTCCCGTTGAGGACGTGCCAGAGAGCTCCACCGGCAAGAGCAAGAAGTCCAAGGCTGCACCACCAGAAACCAAGAAGGTGTCCGTCAAGGAGGACGACACGGGCGGGGCTTTCACTATAAGCTCCACCCTCGACAACAAATAGGAAAGCGCGCTCATCGCCTTCCTGCGGGCGAATGTCGATGTATTTGCATGGCAAGCATCTGACATCCCTGACGTTCCCAGGGAGGTGATTGAGCACCATCTTGATGTCTGTCCTCATGCGCGGCCCGTCAAGCAGAAGGTCAGGAAGCAAGCTTTGGAGCGACAACAGTTCATCATTGAAGAGCTCAGGAAGTTGGAGGCGGCAGGCCTGGTAAGAAGAGTACTCCACCCCACATGGTTGGCCAATCCGGTGGTGGTGCACAAGGCAAATGGGAAGTGGAGGCTGTGTATTGACTACACAGACATCAATAAAGCCTGTCCAAAGGATCCTTTCCCTCTGCCACGCATCGACCAAATTGTCGACTCCACTGCCGAGTGTGACCTGCTGTCATTCCTCGATGCCTACTCAGGATACCACCGGATCTTCGTGATGAAGGAAGACGAAGAGAAGACCGCGTTCATCACCCCATGTGGTACGTACTGTTTTGTACGAATGCCTTTCAGGTTGAAGAGCGCTGGTTCAACATTTGCCCGAGCAGTCTAGATTGGTTTTGAGCCTCAGCTACATAGAAATATGGAAGCTTATATGGATGACATAGTGGTCAAAACCAAGGACAAGGCCACACTCATGCAAGATTTAGAAGAAACATTCACCAATCTACGCAAGATCAACCTCAAGCTCAACCCAGAGAAGTGCGTGTTCGGTGTCCCCTCCGGCAAACTTCTCGGGTTCTTTGTGTCTCAACGCGGGATCGAAGAAAATCCTGACAAGATCAAGGCGATCGAACATATTGAGGCGCCGAAACGGGTCAAAGACGTCCGTAGGCTCGCCGGGTGCGTTGATGCCCTGAGTAGGTTCATCTCCAAATCTTCTGAGTGCACCCTCCTCTTTTTCAAAGTTCTGAAAAAGGCGGGTCCAGTAAAATGGACTCCGGAGGGAGAGGCAGCACTGCAAGATTTGAAGAGGTACCTATCCTCCAAGCCAATACTAGTCGCGCCTAGACCACGGGAGCCGTTGCTGCTGTACTTAGAAGCAACGAATCAAGTGGTCAGTGCTGCTCTGGTGGCGCGGAGGGAACCTGAGGGAGAAGCAACAGTTGCAGCAGAGCCATCGGATGGCGAGCCAGGGTTCTCCCCGGTAGAGCCTGACACCGGCAAACTGGAACCCCCGGCAAGGCCCGGTCCTGGCAAGGCAGACTCTGAGCGGATGGGCGAAGTGGGACAGAAGAAGAAGATGGTGCAACACCCAGTGTATTTTGTCAGTTCCCTCTTGCAGGGGGCTAGGTCAAGATATTCTGGAATGCAGAAGCTGCTTTTCGGCCTCCTCATGGCCTCGAGGAAGCTGCGCCATTATTTCCAAGTGCACGAGATCACCGTCGTCACCCGCCTCCCTTTGTAACGGATTCTGCACAACCCAGATGCGACAGGGAGGATTGTGGAGTGGGCATTGGAGCTATCGAGCTTTGGCCTCAGGTTTGAAAGTACTTCGACGATCAAGAGCTGAGCTTTGGCACAGTTCATAGCAGAGTGGACCGCAACGCCCGACGAGGAGATTCAAGAGACCACCCTTCCCGGCAAGGAGACGAGCAGTGAGTGGATTATGTACTTTGATGGAGCTTTCTCACTCCAAGGTGTTGGTGCTGGCGTGCTACTCGTCGCACCCACCGGAGAGCACCTCAAGTACGTAATCCAGATGCACTTCCCATGGGAAAAATCAATGAACAATACGGCGGAGTACGAGGGGTTGCTTACCGGTCTCAGGATCGCGGCAGACCTCGGAATCAAGAAGCTCATCACCAGAGGTGATTCGCAGCTTGTCGTCAAGCAAGTTAACAAGGATTACCAGAGCCCGTTGATGGAGACCTACGTGAATGAAGTGAGGAAGTTGGAAGAACGTTTCGACGGCCTACAGGCAGAACACGTTCCCCGAGCGGAGAACATCATTGCCAACGACCTGTCGAAATGCGCTGCCCTCAAGTTGCCTGTGGAACCAGGTACCTTTGTACTTCAGCTAATACAACCATCCGTAGAACCATTAGCAGCGCAGAACAAGCGAGGGAAGACAAGCCCCGGAAAGTACCTTCCCGCCGAGCTCCCAGGAGCCACCGGCAAGGAGGTTGCCGGGTACCCCAAGCTTGCCGAGGGGCAACTACCTCTGACGGGGCCCCAGACCCTGACCGTAGAGGCAGCTGCCCCTGTGGCCGAAGATGTGCCTTTAGTCCTTGCCGTCGAGCCCCAGGCTCCGGCATGGGCGCAACCCACCATCCGTTTCCTCCAAACAGGAGAGCTCCCCGAGGAGCAGGAAGAAGCAGAGAAAGTAGCCCGTCGGTCCAACATGTACCAGTTTGTGGATGATACCCTGTACAGAAGGAGGCCAAACAGAGTCAGACTGAAGTGCATTCCTAAAGAGGACGGACTAGAGCTGTTGGCAGAGATACATGGAGGTATGTGTGGCTCCCACATAGGGTCAAGGGCCCTTGCCGACAAGGCATTCCGACAAGGTTTCTTCTGGCCCATTCCAGGATGCAGCTACGCTAGTAACCAAGTGTGAAGCGTGTCAGTTCCATTCAAAGAAGCTTCATCAACCAGCTCAAGCCCTTTAAACAATCCCTCTCTCCTGGCCATTTTCGGTCTGAGGGCTCGACATACTGGGCCCCTTCCCCCGTGCTGTCGGGGGCTTTGAGTACTTGTACGTCGCAATCGACAAGACAAAGTGGCCTGAAGTGGAGGCAGTGAGGAAGGTGACGACACACTCAGCCGTCAAGTTCTTCAAGGGGCTAGTTTGCTGTTTTGGTGTGCCGAACAGGGTCATCACCGACAACGGCACGCAGTTCACAAGCCGCACCTTCATGCAATATATCCAGGACCTCAGTAGCAAGGTCTATTTCGCTTCAGTGGCACACCCACGGAGCAACGGCCAGCTAGAGAGGGCAAATGTAGAAGTACTGCGAGGCCTGAGGACAAAGACTTTTGACAAGCTGCACAAGTGTGGAAGGTTCTGGATTGATGAGTTGCCGACGGTTCTTTGGTCGATCAGAACGACGCCAAATCGAGCCACCAGCCAGACACCCTTCGCCCTGGTATACGGGGCAGAAGCAGTTCTCCCCACGGAACTCACATACGGGTCACCTCGAGTGCTCGCTTATGGCGAGCTTGAGCAAGAGCAGTTGCGGCACCCAAGGACACATATTTGATTTTTCAACCAATTTATATGCACTGGAGCATGTGCACGTAGTTCAAATTTGAATTATGCACATAAATGCATTGAAAACTCACTTAATGCATAAAAATGTCCAAACGAACCCCAAAAAAATCACAAAAATTCACACAACACTCGTGTTGTTCTATGTTGACACGAGAAAAAATTTGAAGGCAATTAAGAGGCAATGGATATCCTCTCGTCACCAAAGGTGGGACGTTCCCTACCGAAAACCATCATGCTTGTTGTGAGAAGCTCTGGTTTGTGAGAAGCATATACCCAAACCTGCCCCAAATGGGACAAAAAATTTCCAACGACATGTTGATGCCGCTCCATGATAACATGCGAAGTTTCTTGAATTTCAGACGAGTTTTGGATTTACTAGAATTTAAAAACTAGGTATCTCAATGTTTTGCCGGCAATCAACGGTGCCCTGGTGTTTGAAATCCATTCCCATTTCTTGCACGGGACCTAAGCATGCACATAAGGACACATATTTGATTTTTCAACCAATTTATATGCACTGGAGCATGTACATGTAGTTAAAATTTGAATTATGCACATAAATGCATTGAAAACTCAGTTAATGCATAAAAATGTCCAAACAAACCCCGAAAAATCACAAAAAATGACACAACAATCTTGTTGTTCTATTTTGACACGAGAAAAAATTTGAAAGCAATAAGAGGCAATGGATATCGTTTCTTCCCCAAAGGTGGGACGTTCCCTACCGAAACCATCATGTTTGTTGTGAGAAGCTGTGCTTTGTGAGAAGCATATACCCAAACCTGCCCCAAATGGGACAAAAAATTTACCATGGCATATTGATGTCGCTCCATGATAGCATGCCAAGTTTCCTGAATTTCAGACGAGTTTTGGATTTACTAGAATTTAAAAACCAGGCATCTCAATGTTTTGTCGGCAATCAACGGTGCCCCGGTGTTTGATATTCATTCCCATTTCTTGCATGGGACCTAAGCTTGCACCCAAGGACACAAATTTTATTTTTCAACCAATTTATATGCACTGGAGCATGTGCATGTAGTTCAAATTTGAATTATGCACATAAATGCATTGAAAACTCAGTTAATGCATAAAAATGTCCAAACGAACCCCGAAAAATCACAAAAATTGACACAACACTCCTATTGTTCTATGTTGACATGAGAAAAAATTTGAAAGCAATAAGAGGTAATGGATATCGTTTCGTCCCCAAAGGTGGGACGTTCCCTACCGAAACCATCATGCTTGTTGTGAGAAGCTCTTGTTTGTGAGAAGCTTATACCCAAACCTGCCCCAAATGAGTCAAAAAATTTACCACAACATGTTGATGCCGCTCCATGATAGCATGCCAAGTTTCATGAATTTCAGACGAGTTTTGGATTTACTAGAAATTAAAAGCCATGTATCTCAATGTTTGCGGCCGAGTGACGGTGGCAGGGTGTGTGACATTCATTCCCACTTCTTGCATGGGATCTAAGCATGCAACCAAGGACACATATTTGTTTTTTCAACCAGTTTATATGCACTGGAGCATGTGCATGTAGTTGAAATTAGAATTATGCACTTGAAATGCATACAAAACCAAGTTAATGTATAAAAACGTCCAAACGAACCCTGAATAATTCCAATTTTTTTGACGACACACCTATAGTTGCTTGTTCACTGCAGATAAAAGTACTAACAATTCAAACACCATCCTTTGTAGTTGTGACCTTTGTAGTTCTGACCCCATTACATAATTCAAATCAAGACGATAAATCAAGTAGACCGCACACAGTTTATTATCACCAACTGTGTGAGATGCCACACAAAATATCTTGGAGCACTGTCGGTGTATAGTACGCCTATGGCTTACGAGAGAAGGTGCGTCGGCTACAGTCCACATCCAGCGTGTCAAGCACACTAGCTCACTCCCTAAATATCATTTCACTGTTCATTCGTCGCCGGTGAAAGATGGGGACGTGGACCCATGTCGTGAGGGCAACTTCGGCGGCCCACTCCGGCGAGAGCGCGGCCGCAGCCGCCAGGCGCGTGCTAACAAGCTTCGTGAGGGCGACCGTAGTCAGCGTCCGGGCGGCCAAGGCAGCCCAAACGGCCGTTATTGCTTCTCACGCGGCGGCAGCAGCATCTGCCTCAGGGATAGCAACTGGCGAGAGCAGCACAACAGCTGTCCGTTCCGCAGTGGCGGCCTTAGCCCTGATGGAGGCCGCCCACTACCATGTCGAGGCCGTCCACGCCCAGCTCGTGGCGGTGACCGCACAAATCAAACGAAGCTTCTCCGACAATGGTCGGCAACCCACAGCCGAAGAGCTGGAAACCGCCAAGAGAGTTCGAGCAGTCGTCCGTTCCTGTGCGGCATACCTTTCCACGATGGAGCCCGCCAGAGCCCAGATCGCAGCCGCCCACGCCCATCTCGTGGCGGCCTATTCCAAAGATATGGCGGATGCGGATGGCGAGATGCTTGCCGAGTAAGGTGCAATTGATGCCATGGAGCCCCTTCCCCAGGAGACCGTCGGGCGCGAGCTGGACATGGGGGCGGCGGCGGAGATCGACGAGCACCAGCCGTAGTAGTACTCTTTGTTTTGTTTAATTAAGAGCGCCGGTCTTTAATTTGTTAGAGTAAATTTTAGGTCAGCTAGCTCTGTTTAATTGCTGAACTTGCTCGATTAAGAAGTTAGTCTCCTTTATGTACCCAAATTATGCAATGGCGTGGATGACCACTCTAACCAGGGAAATTCGAACCAAAATTTTTGACGTTCAAACTCAACAAACACGGGTTAAGCTATATGAATCGTTTGTGATGTTCACATATCGTACACAGTTCTGAATAAGGGACCGTGTCTGTTAACACTTTGCGCGCCCGTTTTTTGGCTGAAGTGATTCTAAATTTTCGGCTTCCGCGGAAATATCTACCTCCCCGCCCCCTCCCCCTTACCAAAAGCCACATTTCCCCTATTTCTGCCTTCCTTTCCAAGTTGAAACCTTCACTCCTTGCTTGCAGCGCCGCCTCCTTGCCAGCGACCCTCCTTCACGCTGCTCGGCCTCGCCTATCCAGGAAGGTAATCCACACCCGACCCCCATCATCCTCCTCCTTCCACACCCCACATGCCCTAACCACGGGCGCGAGCGTGACACCTTCCACCCAAATCACTGACCCCTCCACCAAATAAACGCCGCCCTAAGCCATGGTGCACGTAGTATAGCCAGGATCTCAAGGAGCATTTGGCAGCGGTGAAGCAAATCGCGGCCGCACGCGCGGATGAGGTCGCGATGGCTGCCATTCGTGCTGACCCCCAGATCTTGAAGGAGCACCTTGACATTTGCTAGCTACGCCGGTTAAGCATGCTCGGTTTACCCGTTGCGTGTGCTGCTCCTGCCTTTCCATAAAAAATTCTAGTGAATTGTGCTATCTAATTTTACCATGCAATCTGTTGCTCTAGTATAGATGTTTTATATGTCGTGCAGTGTGGTGCTCACTTATTAACTGTTTTGTTAATTAGTTGTCGTCTTCAGTTAACTGTTTGGTCAATTCTGCAAATGTGATGTTCAATTCTTGAGGCTGCAATTTTGTATTGTCTTCCATATGAGAAATAAATGCGAATTTATCTTTACAAAATACATGAGAAATGAATACAATTGCTATATTTACAAGTTGTCAAGCATGCTTGGTTTGGTTATACATTGTGCAATGCGGTGCTCAGTTAACATTTGGTTCATTTGTGTTGTGGTGTTTAGTTAACTGTTTCGTTCAATTTTGCAATGCGATGTTCAATAGTTGTGGGTGCATTCTGTTATTGTATACCATGTGAGGAATAAATTGAATTTGGTTGTAGTAAATACATGAGAAACAAATACAATTGCTACAATTGGCTGTAGTTAACTGTTTGGTTAACTGTCTGATCTTCCATTAGGAGTATGTTATATTGTGCAATGTGGTGCTCAGTTAATGTTTGGTTCATTTGTTGTGGTGTTTAGTTAACTGCTTGGTTCAATTCTGCAATGCGATGTCCAATTGTCGTGGGTAGAATTTTGTATTGTTGTGCATGTGAGGAATAAGTCGAATTTGGCTGCACTTAATACATGAGAAACATATACAAGTGTTATATTTCCTAGTTCTTAATCATGCTTGGTTTGGGTAAATGGCTTTTCCGTGTGGCTTGAATTAATCTGATGAATCTGCAATGTGCTTATTTTTCATCAACATATTTTACTCATAGCATGCGAACCCTTACTTAAACTGATGACTAACTACCTTATATGTGTTGCAGGGAAACAATGGGAAGCACTGAGGTTTACAATCGAGGTTAGCACGTGCATGGTCCGTTGTCTAATAGCACATTATTGTGCAATTGCAGGAACCATTCTAATACTTAGGTTTTCAACAATTTGGTCTTGCACATGTAGGTCCTGCTGTTAGAGGTTTTGACCCACTGTTCGACCGTTTTTGCATATGGGGAAATGAGTTGTCCATGAATATCAGTCAAGTCAAGAAACTCAGAAAGATTGTTAGGATAAAGAAATTAGCGACAAAAAACAACAAGATCTTTGTCTGCACAATGAAGAATACATCAGTTCACTACAGGATGGTACTAACTATTATACCTTGCCTTTTTTATTCCTTTGCCCCATTTCCAATATAGAGAGGATATTTATGCACATCCTTGTCTTCATGCCTTTCCAAAGCAGTTCACTGATGATTACCTCTCAAACCACCTGTATGTCAGGAGGCGAGGAAGGTATTCATACAACACCCACGGTTCAATATTGTAGTGTTCCTGAAGAGGTCGAAGGATGGACGGTCAATCATCCACAGACACTGGCCTAAAGTTACAAAGGCCTTCAACATCAATGAAGGCTCAATATTCTTCTTCTGCTTCAGCAGTTTTCCAGATGAGATACATCTGTCTATGCACCGTCTATTGTGCTAATTTCGAAAGGTTATAGATGTTGCATGTGAAACTTGGTCCTGGTGTAGTTGTGTACTGGGTAGCTGAGTGCTGAAGCTATATGATGTTGTAATCTGATGTATTTCAATTATGAAAATGAAATATATTGTGTGCTTAACATGAAATGTCAATTAGATTAATAAATGGATTATGGATAATCAGATAATTAGCCTGCTAATGGCGAATTAGCCTGCTAATTGGGTTTTGCTATTGCAAACGGTTGTTGAAAAAATACCGTGGGCGATGACCTCAGGCAACGCACACAGTTTCTAGGAATAAACCGTGTTGGTTCAATGAACAATCACACACGACTTTCTCTTGAAAACTGTTTGCGTTAGGCCACCTTACGCAAATGTTTACCACATAAAAACTATGTGATGGACAACCTTTGCCACATAGTTTCTTCCACGGACCGTGTGTGATACATTCAACAACTCAAACGACTTAACGGGAAAAATTGTGTGTGATGTACCTGTGAACGGAAATGTTTTCCTTGGAGCGACTGTGTGGGATGTACATACGAACGGAAACGTTTAGCGGGGACTGACTGTGTGGGATGTACTTGCGACCGGAAACAATTTCACTGTATAATTGTATTTTTTGGCTCTACTGTACGTATTACCGTATTTGAGCGCTTGCCGGTCTCACACAACCTCATTTTGCCGAGCGTGTGTGCCAGGAGGGCATTTCCCCGACGGTTTCTGGGTCGTGTGGGAAGGACCCCCCTATCGCTCGCACTCACTTGGCGACGGTTCCAAATGCCGCCGCGGGAAGGGGTTAAAACCCGTTTGTTTAGCAGCTCGCTGTACTAGTGAAACATCATCTCTGTTTATTGCAGAGACGTGTATCAGGAGAACAGCGGGGAGGTGTTGCCAAAACTTTGCGTCAGATCTAGAGCAGAGCATGGGAAAACGAATCCAATCAACACATACTCTGGTGGGATTAGGACCTATCTGTACCTATTAGCGTGTAGGTTGCATGGGCGTAATAAAATTGACAAACTAGATTAACTAATGAATATACATGCTGAATTATATATATATGGTGAGTTTAGCAGCTAGGCACGATGAGTGATCGTGCATGGATGTACACCGGTCACACTAGTCAGAAAGACATGACCACTGAGTGGTTAACAAAAATCTAGGGGTTTGTGAAAGCCGCATTTGCAAATGGCCAGAGAAAAACCTGGTGCCCCTATGCTAGGTGCGACAACTTTCAACAGAGGAGAGAGGATGAAATGGCTAAACACCTGTGGAAGTGGGGTTTTACGCCTGATTATACGGTGACATTTCATGGTGAGTCTGCCCAACGTACCAGAGCTGAGGTGGTTCGTCATCGCATCGACGAGCAATGGTGCCGGGATCGAAGACATGGTGCAAGACTTCGATGATGCTCGGGATTCAGACTATGAGATGGAGGAATAGGCCTTCAATGAAATGTTGGAGTCTTCAAAACGTCCTATCCACGAGCATACTGAGCTTTGTCAGTTGGATGCCATCGCACAAGTAATGGATCTGAAGGCTCAATTCAACTTGGCTAGAGAATGCTACGACGCTATGATGACAGTATTTGGACGCTTTCTACCCAAAGGCCATGTAATGCCTGCAAACCTATACCAGTCGAACAAAATCCTCTGTGCACTTAAGATGCCCTACGAGAAGATAGATGCCTGTGAGAAAGGATGTGCCTTATTTAGCCTTGCGTATGTGTACTTGAATTATTTTACCATTAACTCTTCCAGGTATTTTGTGGTCGACAACGGTGTGGGTGAGAAGAGGCAGACCAAAATTCCCGTTAATGTTCTTCGGTATCTGCCAATTGTACCAAGACTTCAACGTCTATTCAAGGTTGAAGAGACGGCCATACAGATGACATGGCACAAAATGGGCAAAAGAACAGAACTAGATGCAGATAGGAATCAGATGATGGTACACACATCGGATGGTTCTGCATGGAAGCACTTCGATGCATTACATGAGCAAAAAGTGGCAGATCCAAGGCATCCTCGAGTCTGCACGCATGGATGGGTTCAATCCGTTTGGTCTGACGACAACCCAATACAGTTGTTGGCCTGTCTTTTTCATTCCACTCAATCTCCCCTCGGACAGATTAAGCAAAGAAAGAACATTTTCTTGA
The DNA here is from genome assembly GCF_002575655.3 of Aegilops tauschii subsp. strangulata. Classification (NCBI taxonomy): domain Eukaryota; kingdom Viridiplantae; phylum Streptophyta; class Magnoliopsida; order Poales; family Poaceae; genus Aegilops; species Aegilops tauschii. The sequence goes on along the minus strand of NC_053040.3, from coordinate 254,292,417 downwards.
CGTTGATAATTCCAGGGCCCAACTATCTGGGGAAGAATATGAATGTGTACATGCAACCGCTTAAGGATGAATTGCAAGAAGCTTGGGATGATGGGTTCAAGACATACAATGTTGCTAGCAAATGAAACTTCATAATGCGTATCTGGTACATGTACTTGATGCATGACTTACTGGCGTATGCGCTATTCGTTGGCTGGTGTATGCATGGAAGGTTCCCGTGCCCCATATGCAAGGCAGCTCTTCAGTTTCATTGGCTGCAGGCGGGTCGCAAGTATTCCTGCTTCGACTTGCATAGACAGTTCCTGGATCCTGGCCATAAGTGCAGAAAAGACAAGAAGAACTTCACCAAAGGTAGAGTTGTCAAAAACTCTGCACCACCTGCGTTGACTGGCCAACAGATCCTGGATCAGTTAAACGCTCTTGAGCCTGATCCAGAGCGTCTAGGGTATTTCAAAGGGTATAAATCGGAATACGCCTGGACTCACAAGACATGCTTGTGGGATCTGCCTTAAAAGACCTCCTTCTTCCACACAACATCGACGTGATGCACACTGAAAATAATACCCGCGAGGCCCTTTTTGGTACATTGTTCGACATAGATGGGAAGTCAGAGGACAATACTAAGGCTAGAGTTGATCTGCAGACTCTATGTGATAGACCGTTACAAAACATGTGAAAACTGAAAGGAAAGCATAACTGGATGAAGCCAAAGGCCTGGTTCAATCTTGTAAGGCCGACTATGAGGGAAATTATCTTGTGGGTGAAAATGCAGTTGATGTTCCCCGATGGGTATGCAGCGAATCAAAAGAGGGGAGCGAGTCTTGAAAAATTGAAAATATTTGGTCTCAAGAGTCATGATTGGAGGCACGACAATAGAATGGTAATTGATTTTCACAAATTGAATAAAGCTACTAGAAAAGATCATACCCTCTACCTTTTATTGATCAAATGCTAGAAAGACTATCCAAACATACACATTTTTGCTTTCTAGATGGTTATTCTGGTTTCTCTCAAATACCCGTGTCAAAAGATGATCAAGAGAAAACCACTTTTACTTGCCATTTCGGTACCTTTTCTTATTGATGTATGCCTTTTGGTTTATGCAATGCACCTGCTACCTTTCAAAGATGTATGACTGCTATATTCTCTAATTTTTGTGAAAAGATTGTTGAGGTTTTCATGGATAATTTCTCTGTTTACGGAACTTCTTTTGATGATTGCTTAAGCAACCTTGATCGAGTTTTGCAGAGATGTGAAAAAACTAATCTTGTTTTGAATTGGGAGAAGTGCCACTTTATGGTTAATGAAGGTATTGTCTTGGGGCATAAAATTTCTGAAAGAGGTATTGAACTTGATAAAGCTAAAGTAGATGCTATTGAAAAGATGTCGTGTCCTAAAGATATCAAAGGTATAAGAAGTTTCCTTGGTCATGCTAGTTTCTATAGGAGATTTATTAAAGACTTTTCTAAAATTTCTAGGCCTCTCACTAATCTCTTACAAAAAGATGTTCCTTTTGTTTTTTATGATGATTGTGTAGAAGCATTTGAAATACTTAAGAAAGCCTTGATTTCTGCACCTACTGTTCAGCCACCTGATTGGAATTTACCCTTTGAAATTATGTGTGATGCTAGTGATTATGCTGTTGGTGCTGTTCTAGGGCAAAGAGTTGATAAGAAATTGAATGTTATTTGTTATGCTAGTAAAACTCTAGACAGTGCCCAGAGAAATTATGCTACTACAGAAAAAGAATTTTTAGCAGTTGTTTTTGCTTGTGATAAATTCAGATCTTATATTGTTGATTCCAAAGTAACTGTTCACACTGATCATGCTGCTATTAAATATCTTATGGAAAAGAAAGATGCTAAGCCTAGGCTTATTAGATGGGTTCTCTTGTTACAAGAATCTGTTTTGCATATTGTGGATAGAAAGGGAGTTGAGAACCCAGTTGCAGACAACTTGTCTAGGTTAGAAAATGTTCTTGATGACCCACTGCCCATTGATGATAGCTTTCCTGATGAAAAATTATCTGTCATAAGTGCTTCTCGTAATATTCCATGGTATGCTGATTATGCTAATTACATTGTTGCTAAATTTATACCAACTAGTTTCACATACCAGCAAAAGAAAAAAGTTTTTCTATGATTTAAGACATCACTTTTGGGATGACCCACACCTTTATAAAGAAGTAGTAGATGGTTTTATTAGACGTTGTCTAGCTGAGCATGAACAGGGGCAGATCCTACGCAAGTTCCACTCCGAGTCTTATGGAGAGCACCACGCTGGAGACAGAACTGCACATAAGGTATTGCAATCCGATTTTTATTGGCCTACTCTCTTCAAGGATGCTCGTAAGTTTGTCATGTCTTGTGATGAATGCCAAAGAATTGGTAATATTAGTAGACGTCTGGAGATGCCTATGAATTATTCACTTGTTATTGAACCATTTGATGTTTGGGGCTTTGATTTTATGGGACCTTTTCCTTCCTCTAATGGGTATACACATATTTTAGTTGCCGTGGATTACATTACTAAGTGGGTAGAAGCTATTCCAACTAGTAGTGCTGATCATAACACTTCTATTAAGATGCTTAAAGAAGTTATTTTTCTGAGGTTTGGAGTCCCTAGATATTTAATGACTGATGGTGGTTCACATTTTATACATGGTGCTTTCCGTAAAATGCTTGCTAAATATGATGTTAACCATATAATTGCATCTCCATATCATCATCATCTAGTGGTCAAGTAGAATTGAGCAATAGAGAGATTAAATTGATTTTGCAAAAGACTGTTAATAGATCTAGAAAGAATTGGTCTAAGAAACTTGATGATGCATTATGGGCATATAGAACTGCTTATAAGAATCCTATGGGTATGTCTCCGTATAAAATGGTTTAAGGAAAAGCATGTCACTTACCTCTCGAACTAGAACATAAGGCATAGTGGGCTATTAAAGAGCTCAATTATGATTTCAAACTTGCCGGTGAGAAGAGGTTATTTGACATTAGCTCGCTTGATGAATGGAAAACCCAAGCCTATGAGAATGCCAAGTTGTTTAAATAAAAGGTTAAAAGATGGCATGATAAAAGGATACAAAGGCGTGAGTTTAATGTAGGTGATCATGTTTTGCTATACAACTCTTGTTTAAGATTTTTTGCAGGAGAACTTCTCTCTAAATGGGAAGGTCCTTACATTATCGAGGAGGTCTATCATTCTAGTGCCATCAAAATCAACAATGCTGAAGTCACAAATCCGAAGGTGGTAAACGGTCAAAGAATTAAACATTATATCTCAGGTACTCCCATAAATGTTGAGACCAATATTATTAATACTGTAACACCAGAGGAGTACATAAGGGACACTTTCCAAAACGTTTTAGACTCCGAAGAGGAATCGGTATGTGGTACCGTAAGTAAAACAAACCCAAAACGTTTCCAATGATAATTTTTCTCTGTTTTGGAATATTTAAAAAATAGGAAAATTAAAAGTAGTCCAAAGAGCGCACGTGGCATCCACAAGGGTGGAGGGCACGCCCTACCCCCTGGGCACGCCCCCTACCTTGTGGCCACCTCGTGTGCCCTCCGGACTTTGTTTTTTTGCACGATACTTCTTATGGTTGGTAAAAATACATTATATAATCTCCCGAAGGTTTTGACCACCGTACCACAACAATATCCCCTGTATTCATTTTGAGCTATTTTCTATCAGAGTTTTCAAGGCCGGGCATCATGTTGTCGCCCTCCTCCAACAACACGGGCGATGATGCTTGGCTAATGAAGATAGAGATGAAGAGAGAAGAACTTGCGGAAATCAACGAGGGCGATAAGATCAAGAAGGCCGTGCAAGATCAAGCTCCGGCAGCAGAAGAAGAAGACATCCTTCAACCATACTACAATCGTCTTACCCCTACTCAAATTGAAGCTTTCAAGATCATTGAAATAGTTCATGTGCAAAATAAGTATCTCACTCGTGAAAAATTTCTGTTGCAAGAGCATATCACCGCACTCAAGGGCATTATTCGTAAATTGGAGCATCTCCCATGCTCGATGTGTGGCAGTACTTCATCGAAAACTCCTTCATCACCACCTCCGAAGAAAGAGACATAAATACATGGGTATGGACACTCCCCTTGGCAACTGCCAAGCTTGGGGGAGGTGCCCCGGTATCATATCACCATCACACCTTTATCTTTATCGTTTTTCTTAGTTCGATTCTTTTGGTTATATCTTGATCTAGTAGAATAAAGTTTTAGTATGAGCTAGCTTTGAGTTTTGTTTCGATCTCTATCTATGTAATCGAGTCCTTGAGTTATATATAATAAAGAGTAGTTTTGAGTTGAGGGCTTTGCTATTTTGCCATGATCTTGAGGGAATTAAATAAAATAAAGAAGAGAAAGAAATAAAAAATGATATATTGATCTTATGCAGAGTAATGACTTCACATATAAAGAGTATGATGAATAAAATGTGTTGAGAGTTGACAAACATAGTTTTGGTCATTGTTGCAATTAATAGGAAGTAATAAAGAAAGAGAGGCTTCACATATAAATATACTATCTTGGACATATTTTGTAACTGTGAGCACTCATTAAAATATGACATGCTAAAAAGTTGATGTTGGACAAGGAAGGCAACATAATGGGTTATATTTTCTTATATCTGAATAGAAGTTATATTGTCATGGATCATCCAACATGTTGAGATTGCCTTTCCCCCTCATGCTAGCCAAATTCTTTGCATCAAGTAGAGATACTACTTGTGCTTCCAAACATCCCTTGAACCAGTTTTGCCATGAGAGTCCACCATACCTACCTATGGATTGAGTAAGATCCTTCAAGTAAGTTGTCATCGGTGCAAGCAATAAAAATTGCTCTCTAAATATGTATGATCTATTAGTGTGAAGAAAATAAGCTTTATACGAACTTGTGATATGGAAGAAATAAAAGCGATGGACTGCATAACAAAGGTCTTTATCACAAGCGCCAATATAAAGTGACGTTCTTTTGCATTAAGATTTTTTGCATCCAACCATAAAAGCGCATGACAACCTCTGCTTCACTCTGTGAAGGGCCTATCTTTGACTTTTATCTTCTTCCCTTATACAAGAGTCATGGTGATAATCAACTTTCCTTTTTACACATTTTCCTTTGGCAAGCACTCTGTGTTGGAGAGATCCATATATATATATATATATATATATATATATATATATATATATATCCACTCGGATGTAGGTTATCATAAAGTATTAAAGTATTATTGTTGACATTACCCTTGAGGTAAAAGGTTGGGAGGCGAAACTATTGGCCCCTAACTTTCTCTGTGTCCGATTGAAACTTTGAACCCAAAAGTATCGCACGAGTGTTAGCAACTGTGAAAGATTAAATGATAGTTGAGTATGTGGACTTGCTGAAAAGCTCTTATATTGACTCTTTCCGATGTTATGATAAATTGCAATTGCTTCAATGACTGAGATCATAGTTTGTTAGTTTTCAATGAAGTTTCTGATTCATACTATATCTTGTGAACGAATTGTTACTTTAGCATAAGAAACTATATGGCATTATATGTTGTTGTTCTAAAGATGATCATCATGCCCTCATGTCCGTATTTTATTTTATCGACACCTCTATCTCTAAACACGTGGACATATTTTTCGGTTTCGGCTTCCGCTTGAGGACAAGCGAGGTCTAAGCTTGGGGGAGGTTATATGTCCATTTTTCATCATGCTTTTATATTGATATTTGTTGCATTATGGGCTGTTATTACACATTATATCACAATACTTATGCATTTCCTCTCTTATTTTATAATGTTTACATGAAGAGGGAGAATGCCGGCAGCTGGAATTCTGGACTGCAAAAGGAGGAAATATTAGAGACCTATTCTGCACAACCCCAAAAGTCCTGAAACTTCGTGAAGAATATGTTTGGAATATATAAAAAATATTGGGCGAAGAAAGTACCAGAGGGGGGCCACCAGCCAGCCACAAGGGTGGAGGGCGCGCTCTACCCCCTGGGCGCGCCCCCCGTCCTTGTGGGCCCCTGGCAGGCCCCCGACGCCCATCTTCTGCTATATGGTGTGTATTGCCCTGGAAAAAAATAGAAAGGGCGCTTTCAGGACGAAGCGCCGCCGTCTCGAGGTGGAACATGGGAAGAACCAATCTAGGGCTTCAGTGGAGCTGTTCTGCCGGGGAAACATCCCTCCGGGAGGGGGAAATCGAAGCCATTGTCATTACCAACGATCCTCTCATCGAGAGGGGGTCAATCTCCATCAACATCTTCACCGGCACCATCTCCTCTCAAACCCTAGTTCATCTCTGGTATCCGATCTCTGTCTCAAAACCTCAGATTGGTACCTGTGGGTTGCTAGTAGTGTTGATTACTTCTTGTAGTTGATGCCAGTTTGTTTATCCGGTGGAAGATTATATTTTCAGATCCTTAATGATAATTAATACTCCTCTGATCTTGATCATGAATATGCTTTGTGAGTAGTTACGTTTGTTCATGAGGACATGGGAGAAGTCTTGTTATAAGTAATCATGTGAATTTGGTACTCGTTCGATATTTTGATGAGATGTATGTTGTCTTTCCTCTAGTGGTGATATGTGAAGGTCGACTACATGACACTTCACCATTATTTTGGCCTAGGGGAAGGCATTGGGAAGTAATAAGTAGATGATGGGTTGCTAGAGTGAAGGAAGCTTAAACCATAGTTTATACGTTGCTTCGAAAGGTGCTGATTTGGATCCATATGTTTTATGCTATGGTTAGGTTATTCTTAATTCTTATTTCGTAGTTGCGGATGCTTGTGAGAGGGGTTAATAATAAGTGGGACGCTTGTCCAAGGAAGGTGAACACCCAAGCACTGGTCCACCCACATATCAAATTATCAAAGTAATGAACGCGAATCATATGAGCATGATGAAAACTAACTTGACAATAATTCCCATGTGTCCTCGGGAGCGCTTTGCTTTATATATGTCACGCCCAAGATGCGACCCTATCCTAAAGGAACACGAAGGTCCCACCAAGGACATCTTGAAGACGCTTTTGCAAGGTGGATATCATTACATCAACATTACATAATAGATGGGGATACATACAAGGCATACAAGTGCCGCAACAATACATCAATATACATGAGAACAACATCCGACAATGGATGAAACATAAACAGAAACTCAAACAATATCCACCCTGCTAGCCCAGGCTGCCGACCTAGAGCCTATCCCCTGAACGAAGAAGAAGCAGAAGAAGAACTCCGAAAACAAGTAAACATCGCTCTCGCGTCATGATCATCGCATAACCTGTGCCTGCAACTGTTGTTGTAGTAATCTGTGAGCCACGAGGACTCAGCAATCCCATTACCATGGGTATCAAGACTAGCAAAGCTTAATGGGTAAGGAAGGGGTAAAGTGGTGAGGTTGCAGCAGCGACTAAGCACAATATGGTGGCTAATTTACGAAACAAGAGCGAGAAGAGGAGCTAAGCAAACGGTCGCCAACTAGTAATGATCAAGAAGTGATCCCGAACTCCTACTTACGTCAAACATAACCCAAAAACCATGTTCTCCTCTCGAACAACACCAAAAAGAGACAATCACAGTTACGGCAGTTGGTGTAATTTAGAAGAGTTTACTTCAAGTTTACTACAATCGGATATTAACAAATTCCCATCTGCCACATAACCGCGGGCACGGCTTTCGAAAGTTCAAAACCCTACAGGGGTGTCTCAACTTAGCCCATGATAAGCTCTCACGATCAACGAAGGATATTCCTTCTCCCGGGAAGACCCGATCAGTCTCGGAATCCCGGTTACAAGACATTTCGACAATGGTAAAACAAGACCAGCAAGACCGCCCGATGTGCCGACAATCCCGATAGGAGCTACACATATCTCGTTCTCAGGGCAACACCGGATGAGACAGGCTACGAGTAAAACCAGACTTCGAGTTTCCCCAAGGTGGCCCCGCAGGCGGCTCGGTTCGGACCAACACTTAGAGAAGCACTGGCCCGGGGGGGGGCTAAATAAAGATGACCCTCGGGTTGGCCGACCCAAGGGAAGGGGTAATAGGTTGTTAGGCAAATGTAAAACCAAGGTTGGGCCTTGCTGGAGGAGTTTTATTCAAAGCGAACTGTCAAGGGGTTCCCATAACACCCAACCGCGTTAGGGACGCAAAATCCGGGAACATAATACCGATATGACGAAAACTAGGGCGGCAAGAGTGGAACAAAACACCAGGCATAAGGCCGAGTCTTCCACCCTTTACCAAATATATAGATGTATTAATAATATAAGAGATATTGTGATATCCCAACATAAACATAATCCAACATGGATCAATCTTCATCTTCACCTGCAACTAGCAACGCTATAAGAGGGGCTGAGCAAAGCGGTAACATAGCCAAACAACGGTTTGCTAGGAAGGGTGACAAGGTTAGAAGTTCATGGCAATTTGGGAGGCTTGATAAGCAAGTGGTAGGTAACGCGACATAGCGATAGAACGAAGCAACTAGCATAGCAATGATAGTAGTGAGATCCAGGGTAACGGTCATCTTGCCTGAAATCCCGCTAGGAAGAAGAACGAGTCCATGAAGAAGATGAAGCCACGAAGACGAACCAAGCGTAGTCGAACGAATCCTCACGATCGCAACGAAACAGGAACTATTGAGAAGAAGCACACAACATGGTAAACACACCACACATGAACAAGGCATGATGCTCAACCAAGTATGATGTATGACAAGGCTACATGAAGCTACTCATGGCAAGAGATGAGGCATACAAGAGCAACACATCAAAGCAACTTTAAATGAGGCTGGAAGCAACATATAACAATTCCGGTAAGTCCTCATATGCAAATTTCGAAATTGGTCCAGATCTGAATAAACCTTATGTTCAAGTTGTTAAACAGCAAGTTAGGATGCACCAAAATGATCTACACAAAATTCTAGTCAAGTTACATATAAAGTTCATTTAATTTGGAGCTACGGCCTAGAAGATATGAGCAAAACAAGTTAAACATGGCATTGATGCAAAATGCATTCAAACATCAAGCAAACACACTCAAAACATGGATGCAACAAGATAACATGAAACTACATGCAAAACTAAGCAAGTTTCATGTAGAGCACACTCAAAACGGAGCAACGGTTCAACACATACACATGAAACAAGTTTAAAGGACAAGCTGTCTAAAACAGCAACTAGACAACTTGCAAGTATCAAATCAACATGCTACAGCACCCCAACATGAAAACAAAAGGCATGGACGTGATTTACAGGTAAAGCATTATAAAAAATGAATACTGATCTATCTCCAGAAATCACAAGAACATGCTCAAAAGGACATGGCAAGTTTGCAAATAATAACAGTTTCACAGACTTAGCAGAAATCACTGTGCATGGCAGAAATAACATCAGGTTGCAAAGTTTAGAGCTATAAAACAACATGTTATGGCAAGCTATCATGGCAAAAAAAGGCATGGCATGCTAACACTAAAGACAAAGAACAAAACTTCCTGACTGAACATATTCCAAAGATCAACAAAAAATATGGTAGGATCCATGCAAACATGGCAAATGATATGACAGATTCAGACTGGGTGAAAATAACAGCACATGGCAGGAACAACGATAAGTAGACATGTTGGTGAGCTTGTACAACTCACTACAGAGCATTACATGGCATGGTAAGGTATCCAAAACTAAGAAGGCATTATTATGAAGCTAAGCATGGCAAGTACAAATCCATAGGACACATAAAACACTAGCAAAACACATGGCAAAACTGAACTTAATGTTAACAGGCTGACAACAACATTATTTAGTAAGTTTAAAGCATGAGAACCACAAGCTACAGCAGGCTAGAGAAGCAAAACAAGGCATGGATGGATAGAGCATCACATGTATAGAAAAATATCCTTAGTGAACATCTCCAGATTATGCATGGAACTCATGGTAGCAGCAAGCAAAGATAGCAACATGATATAACAGTTTCAGCATTGACAGAACATTAACAGCAAGTAGCCCACTTCACGAGCTTGATGCACTCATCACAAGGCACACAAAAATACATGGGTTGCACCACTGCAAAGATAGCATGAATATGCTCCTAAAATATGTAGACATCAAGCTCAAAGGATGCACACACAAAATGCAACAAAAATGACAAATCATCAAGTTATATCAAGTTTCAGCAGTTAACATCATATAGCACTCTTGCTACGATGATTTGGGCATCAAGATGAACTCAAACAAGCCTGTCACAATGGAACTAAGTGAAGAGCATCTCATGGTGAACATTCTAACATATTATATGCATGAATCCGAGCTATATGCATGGAGTTATGATTGTGATGAACATGGCCTGAAAATAACAGAGAGCTCCGGGACTTGGTGGAATTTCACCTCCGCGGAAGTCAACGCGGGACGGAGCGGTACAGGACGAGGCTGGGCGTTTGGATGAGATCCCGGTGGATCTCGTCCCGATCCACCGGATCCGGCCGGCAAACTCCAGCGAGGAGGGCGGCGCCGACGACGAGGCGCGGGGACGTCGGGGAAGAGCGGGGACGGCGCCGGAGCTGGGGGAGGAGGCTGGAGAAGGGGCGGGGGGAGGCCGGAGAAGGGGCGGGGGGAGGCCGGAGAAGCGGGGCGGCGAGCTCGGCGAGGCTAGACGGCGGCGCGGCGGATGGTCGGCGCCGGAACGGGCGCGGGGCTCGTGCGCCCGCGGGAGGCGGCGGCGCGACGACCCCGGCCGCGGGGGCCGGATCTGGGCCTCACGGGCCCGTGCGGTGGAGGGGAGCGGCGGCGGAGACGTGGCGGCGCAGGATTGGTCTGGGCGGCGGCGGCGCGAGTGTTCGGCGGGGCACGAACATGTCCGGCGGCGGAGAGGGACTAGGCTAGGGTTCATCCGCGAATTTCGGAGGGGGAGGTCTATTAATAGGTGAGGGAGCTAGGAGTGTCCAAATGGGGAGTGGTTTTTGCCCACACGATCGTGATCGAACGACCGAGAGCATGGAGGGGGTTTGGATGGGATCATGGGCTGTGGTGAAGGGGGTGCTGGGCTGCAAAGAGAGAGGGGTTTCGGGCTACGCGGTTAACCGTTGGGGCGTCAAACGACCTCCAAATGGAACGAAAATTGACAGGCGGTCTAGCTACTCTAAAACAACACTGCACGCCAAGTTTCATCCAATTCCGAGAATTTTTTTATGCCACTCACGACACGAGGTCTGAGAGGTGCAACGGGCGTGTGTGAGAGTGTCGGAACGCGAAACGGACAACGGGGAAAAAAACCGGATGCAAGTTTTGAAAATATGAGGATGCAATGCATATGATGACATGGCAAAATGCAACACGCAAGCAAAAGACATGGCAACGCCGGCGAATAACTGGAAGACACCTGGCGCATCGGATCCGGGGCGTTACAATATAAGAGTTCATCCAGGCTTGTCATTTGCTACAAAAAGGATGGCCACCTTGCTGCACCTTGTTTACTTTTTTACTTGTTACCCATTACGAATTATTTTATCACAAAACTATCTATTACCGGCAATTTCAGTGCTTGCCGAGAATACCTTGTTGAAAACCGCTTGTCATTTCCTTCTACTCCTCGTTGGGTTCGACACTCTTACTTATCGAAAGGACTACGATAGATCCCCTATAATTGTGGGTCATCAATGTCGTGGCTTTATTCCTGAGGATGAATGGCTAGTACTGGCAGAGCTGAGCTATTTCTTCCGTGTTCTTTGTGCGAAAGAACTATCGCCTGCCGTGATAGATGACATGGAAAACTTTGTGCTGGAGTTTCTCTACAAGTTAGAGAAGATCTTTCCACTGGGCTTCTTTAATCCAATGAAGCATTTGATTTTACATCTCCCGACCGAGGCAAGATTGGGGGGGGGGGTGCAAAATCATTGGTGCTATGCAACTGGGAGGATGTAGAAGACGCTTCGAGCAAAACGTAAAAATACCATAGAATTGAAGCATCGATGGCCGAGGCATTCATTAATGAGGAGGCGGCAAACTTCGTGACAACACACTAAGAAGCCAGAAATCATCATTTGCATAATCCGAAGCCTCGGTACAATGCTAGCAACCCTAAAAAAGTTGGATCCAACGTCAGCCTATTCAAAGGGAAGCTCGCACTAGCCGGTGCTTCGAAACCAATAACGTTGGATGTCGAAGAATGGCAGACCATTTCGTTGTATATCTTCAACAACTTAACCGAAGTGCGGCCGTACATTGAGTAAGTTCTTAGTACATTGTTTCGCAACTTCTAATTCCTTTGAAGTGCTCTTATTCCGGGATATTTGATACAGTCGATACATCGCCAAATTCTTGGATGGAGAGGTGATCATAAAGGATTCCATTGAAGAGTATGAGCTTCTAGCAAAGCATGGAGGCGGCTATCCCGGTTTCATCTCAAATAAAGGGTAATTACCATTAATAGACCATTTCACTTCTTGGTCTTATTTGCGGCTAACGCAACAATCCTTTCGTATTAAACTTGTAGGCTAATTCAGAATCTATGAACGCCGAATTGAGACAAGCCGCTAATGGTTTTGAATATTAGGTCCATTCATTTGAGAAATACGACATCAACGAGTATCACTTTTGTACCTTTGGCAAAGAGCTATCTATGGCGGACCAAAAATCTACAAATTGTGGTGTCTTTGCTATCGACGAAGGAGGTACCGAGTATTATGGAAGAGTTGAGGCAATTTATGAACTTTTATTCTATGGTGAAAACCCACCGAACGTCGTTGTGTTCAAATGTTATTGGTTCCAGCCGAAGGAGACTAGAAGGACACATGAACATATAGGGCTAGTTGAATCAAACAAAGCACACATTTAGATGTTCCCGATGTCTATATTATGGCTCAACAGGTGACCCAAGTTTTGTATCTACCGTGGGCATGCCAAACTAATACAAATCTGAATGGTTGGGGTGTCGTTTATGAAGTGCCGCCACGTATTAGACTACCTCCCCCCAATGAAGAGGATTATGAACCTCACACTGACCCAGACACATATGAAGGAGAATTCTTCCAAGAAACACGTCTTTCCATGAAATGTTTCAAGGACCGCTATACTTCACCCCAGAACATGGAAGTAGATAGCGATAGTGAATCCGGCTTCACCCCTGAGCCAGAACAAGAAGAGCATGAACAAGAAGAGGTTACTATTGCGGATGACCTGTTAATGCTTGACCGATTACAGAAAGGCCTTCCACATGTCGATGCCGCTGAACCCGATGAGCACGCCATTCATGACAACACATGTGATAGTGATGATGATGGTGCATCTATTGATCCCGGAGCATATATAGACAATCTAGACTATTATTAGTTTGTATGCATCCCAACTTAAATTATATACATTTTATTATTCATGTCATGTATTCAATTTTTATGTTGTACTAATTTCGTTTAGCCTTTGTCATGGAAGGTGCTGAAAGATGGTGGGCGCAGGTCCAGAGAACTCCGTGGGTACTTCTTCGTCGGTACCCCGTGGGAGGGGTACTTCCATTCCACCCCTACATCTTTGGAGAGCGTTGATAGAAAGTATGGGGACACCGCCAGCGGGTGCTTCTTCATCAGTGTTGTTACCCACCGGGAGAGGAGGTTGGGGAGGACGTGGCCGCGGGAGAGGCAGGCAGGCTGCTACGCCTTCCTCGCCCCCACCCTCGGCTGATTCACCTGAGCACATGACTGCTAGGGTGGACCTGTCTGGGGTGGAGGCTATGGGGACTCCGGACCACGAGCCTCGGTTGGATGGCCCCTTGGCCCACGAGACTCCGATCCTGAGGCTTCGGCCCATGACACTTGGGCCACGAGACTCTGGACCAGGCTACTTCCGAGGAGACGTCCGGGTGGGGTACCTGCCCGGATCCGCCTGAGGGGCCGAGAAGCCATGTTGATGGTGGCGGGGATGAGTTTACCGATAGTGAGGGCGAGGTGGTTGAGGGGGGCACCATGTACTAGTGTGGTGGTACACAGCTCCCGACCTTGCCGGCGACCCGCGAGGAGAGGCCGGTGATTAGGCTTGATGGAGAGAAGTAAGTGCATTTACTCTTTTTGTTCCTTTTGCCTTTGTGTTTCTTCAAATATCTAATGTGTTAGCCTTGTCATACTGCAGGGGTTGGGTACACGCCAAGGAAGTCCGCAGGCCCAACAGCGTGCTTAGTGTGATTTGCCGGCAAATTTCCCGCGGTTTGTCCCGTTGCCCGATGAGGGCCAGCTTTCACAGCTAGGATTGAGCTGGCAGCACTACTTGGCTGCCCAGGCCCCGCCGAAGCAAATGATCGACGGTGTCTTGTGCCACACGAGGGCTGAGATGGTGGTCTGAATCTTTTGGGTAATTTCTCCTTTACACAATTAAAAATTAACAATAGCTAGTTATTATACTAATTAGTGTTGTCTCGTTTGATTGCAGACCTTCTACAGGTGTGAGGAGGGATACGAGGAGGATCAGCAAAGTTTATCGATAACGAGTGCAAGCACCTACTACAAAACTTACGACGCGAGGCTCGGCCGCAGACTGTTCCAGACTACTACGCCAAGCGTGCTATTAAGAAGGAAAAGTCGTAGTGCCGGGCTAAGTTTCTGAAGAAGGAGCAGTACATGAAGGTAATTACCTATTCTTATGGCACTGTACTTAGTTTCCTTGATCTGATTCGTAGGCGTAGCGTTCATATTTTCTCTTTACTAACTTAGGTGCCCCCGAGATGGTGTGCGGATAAGATGGAATGTTGGGAGGCGTTGGTGAATGAGTGGTGCACAGGCCACTGGTGAGCTGTCCACGACAATGCCAAGGACCGGCATGCCCAAATGGTTGGTGTGCCACACCATCAAGGCAGCGCCAACTTATATACATTTGGGCGGAACTGGGTATGTGGCTATCTTGATCCCTTTACTAATACTTTTTCCTCTTTCTTAGGCGCGACACAATAACACGGAGGTGCCTGAGGTGTAAGACCTCTATGCCATGGCCCATACTGCCTCGTACAAGAAGGCCAAGCCATTCACCGATTCTGACCTTGATCATCCAGAGAATTTCACCAACATCTCCTCCCACCACAAGCTCATGAGGTACAACCAGGAGGGGAAGGTGAGGAAAGGGGGGACTTTAACCCGAGCGAGCATCCCTTTGATCCAGAGCTCATGATGATATCTTGTGGCGGGAGGCCCCATGGCTCATTAGCCATTGGAGTTGGATTGATTCATTGTCCTCTCACTCTCCTGCAGATCAAGGCGCGCCAAACGAGCTCCTGTCCTGAGATAAGGACTTGTCCACGGGCAGTCGATCTCGCCATCGAGGTTAGTTATGCGGACTCAGATATCTTTCCTCCATTACATTGTGTGTGTGGTCATCGGTGATTACAATGCTAACGAGGAGTGGTGTTGCATGCTGCTCTTCAGAAAGAGAGAGAGATGACCCAGTCACTTCTGGAGGATAGGGACCGGGTGGCGGCAGAGAATGAACTACTCGCGAAGGAGAAGATAGCTAGGTTGTTGGAGGAGGAAAGGGCATGGAATGACGCAGCTCACCAGGCCATGTATGAGCTCATCGTGGTAAGTTTCTTCTGCATATTAGCCAAATCATGCACGTAATGTTCGTTTCATTACTAACTAATATGACCGGCTTGTCAAAACCAAATGTGCAGTCTATGTGCGAGAAGACCAATCAGGCCCCTCCGCCGATGCTAGTCATTACTAGAGCGGGAATGGTGAGTTTCATTTGAATGGTCATTATTTACTAGTCTTAACATTTGAGTGTCATCATGCTAATGAGAACTTTGCAAATGATCTTTGGTGCAGCATAACTCCGGAGCCGCATCGCACACCCCTTCTCTAGGTGAAACCGTCCCGAGGAACCCCGGTGCTTGACCTCCGTTAAGTTTTCTCTAGTGTTTTTCTTAACAAATGCATACTTAG
The DNA here is from genome assembly GCF_002575655.3 of Aegilops tauschii subsp. strangulata. Taxonomy (NCBI): domain Eukaryota; kingdom Viridiplantae; phylum Streptophyta; class Magnoliopsida; order Poales; family Poaceae; genus Aegilops; species Aegilops tauschii. Next base: position 254,276,481 of record NC_053040.3, on the reverse strand, counting down.
CTTTGTACAAGCTTGTTAGCCATATTATGCCACATACTTAGTTTATTTCCCCCAAAAAAGACATACTCAGGTAATTATCCTCCAAAATGACATAATTAGCTTATTTAGTTCATTTATGACATAATTAGCTTATTCATTTCAAAAATGGCATAATAACCTTGGTTAGCTCATAAATGTCATATACTTAGCTTATTTTCCTCCAAAATGGAATAATTACCTAAGTTAGCTAAAAAATGACCTATACTTACCTAAGTTGGCTCAAAAATGGCATAATTACCTAGGTTAGCACAAAAATGACCTATACTTACCTTATTTTCCTCCAAATTGACATAGTAAGCTTAGTTAGCTCAAGAATGGAATAATTACCTAAGTCATCTCTAAAATGACACAACTAAGGAATAAGAAGAAGAAAACAAGGAAGCGGAGAAAAAAAAGAATAGAAGAAGAAAGAGAAGAAAAAGAAAGAATGGAAGAAGAAGTGAGAAGGAAAAGGCTAAAAAATTTCTTCATCATCATCATCATCATCATCATCATCTTCTTCTTCTTCTTCTTCTTCTTCTCCTCCTCCTCCTCCTTCTTATTCTTCTAGTCTTCTTCTTCTATCTTGCTTACTCCTATTTTTGCAGATTTGATTCACTTCATGGAAGCTGGCATTGTTGGACTACTAGTTTTAGTTTCTGTTTTAATTTTGTGTTAATGAACTCCGTGAAAATATGTATGTATATATGTATGTATGTATGTATATTGATGAACTCCATGAAATTATGTATGTATTGGACCTTTTAATACCCTATGTGTTGTGTTGCGTTGATGGACTACTAGATGTTGGATACATGGCCTGCTATATATATATGTGTGTGTATGTATATATATATGTATATGTGTATATATATATATATATATATATATATATATATATATCATATTTTGTGTTTTGGAAATGTAGGGAAATAACAGAAAACAAATAAAATAGTGGCAATACAGGTGATTTGCCGTTTGGCCGCGGGCGACAAAGCCCTTTGCCGTTGGTGGGCGGACGGCAAAGGGGACACGTGGCAGCAACCTATGCAACCTGCAATGGTACAACGAGGTGCTATACAAACGATTTTTAACCCCTTTCCGTGATGAAATTTGGAACCGTTGCCAAGTGAGTGTGGGCAATGGGGGGTCCTTCCCACACGACCCAGAAACCGTCGGGGATATGCCCTCCTGGCACACACACTGGGCAAAATGAGGTCGTGTGCGACCGGCGAGCGATCAAATACGGTTATACATATAGTAGTGCTAAAAAGTACAATTATATAGGGGAAATCATTTTCGATCGTAACTACATCCCACACAGTCAGTCCCCGCTAAATGTTTCCGTTCATATATACATCCCACACAGTCACTCCAAGGAAAACGTTTCTGTTCGCAGGTACATCACACACAATTTTCCCCGTTAAATCGTTTGTGATAGCGTTGCCATTGCACACGATATTAACAATTTTATTGTTTGCGCTATTGAATGCATCACACAACGGTGCGTAGAAGAAACTGTGTGGCGAAGGTTGTCCATTGCACGCAGTTTTTATGTGGTAAACGTTTGCGCAAGGTGGCCTAACGCAAACAGTTTTCAAGAGAATGTCGCGTGTGATTGTTCACTGATCTAACACGGTTTATTCCTAGAAACTGTGTGCGTTGCCTGAGGTCATCGCCCATGGTGTTTTCTGAATAACCGTTTGCAATAGAAAAACCCAATTAGCAGGCTAATTGGCCATTAGCAGGCTAATTGCCCTATTATTAATAATCCATTTATTAATACAATTGACATTTATATTAAGCACATAATATATTCCATTTCCATATTAAGGAAGCAGGATTTCATAATTGAAATACATGAGAGTACAACATGATATAACTTCAGCAGTCAGCTACCCCATTACACAACTGCACCGGCACCAAGTTTCACATGCAACATCTAGAACCTTTCGAAATTAGCATCATAGACGGTACATAGACAGATGCATCTTATCTGGGAAACTGCTGAAGCAGAAGGCGAATATTGAGCCTTCATTCATGTTGAATGTCTTTGCAACTTTAGGCCAGTGCCTGTGAATGATTGACCGTCCATCTTTCATCCTCTTCAGGAACACTTCAATATTGAACCATGGGTGTTGTATGAAAACCTTCCTCGCCTCCTGACCATAGAGGTGGTTTGAGAGGTAATCATCAGTGAACTGCTTTGGAAAGGCCTGAAAACAAGGATGTGCATAAATATCTTCTCTATATTGGAAATGGGGCAAAGGAATAAAAAAGGCAAGGTATAATAGTTAGTACCATCTTGTAGTTAACTGATGTCTTCTTCATTGTGCAGACAAAGATCTTGTTGTTTTTTGTCGCTAATTTCTTTATCCTAACAATCTTTTTGAGTTTCTTGACTTGATTGATATTCATGGACAACTCATTTCCCCATATGCAAAAAGGGTCAAACAGTGGGTCAAAACCTCTGACAGCAGGACCTACATGTGCAAGACGAAATTGTTAAAAACCTAAATATTAGAATGGTTCCTGCAATTGCACAATAATGTGCGATTAGACAACGGACCATGCACGTGCTAACCTCGATTGTAAACCTCGGTGCTTCCCATTATATCCCTGCAACACATATAAGGTAGTTAGTCATCAGGTTAAGTAAGGGTTCGCATGCTATCAGTAAAATATGTTGATGAAAAATAAGCACATTGCAGAACCATCAGGTTAATTCAAGCCAAAGCATGATTAAGAACTAGGAAATATAGCACTTGTATATGTTTCTCATGTATTAAGTGCAGCCAAATTCAGTTTATTCCTCGAATGCACAACAATACAAAATTCTACCCATGACAATTGGACATCGCATTGCAGAACTGAACCAAGCCATTAACTAAACACCACAACAAATGAACCAAACATTAACTGAGCACCACATTGCACAATATAACATACTCCTAATAGACGATCAGACAGTTAAAGAAAACAAGCATGCTTAACAACTTGTAAATATAGCAATTTTATTTGTTTCTCATGTATTTAGTACAGCCAAATTCAATTTATTCCTCACATGGTATACAATGATAGAATGCACCCACAACAATTGAACATCGCATTGCAGAATTGAACCAAACAGTTAACTAAACGCCACAACAAATAAACCAAACATTAACTGAGCACCACATTGCACAATATAATATACTCCTAATAGAAGATCAGACAGTTAACCAAACCAAGCATGCTTACCAACTTGGAAATATGGCAATTGTATTTGTTTCTCATGTATTTAGTACAACCTAATTCGATTTACTTCTCACATGGTATACAATAACAGAATGCACCCACAACTATTGAACATGACATTGCAGAATTGAACCAAACTGTTAACTAAACACCACAACAAATGAACCAAACGTTAACTGAGCACCACATTGCACAATGTATAACCAAACCAAGCATGCTTGACAACTTGGAAATATAGCAACTGTATTCATTTCTCATGTATTTTGTAAAGATAATTTCAATTTATTTCTCACATGGAAGACAATACAAAATTGCAGCCTGAAGAATTCAACATCACATTTGTAGAATTGAACCAAATAACTGAAGATGACAACTAATTAACCAAATAGTTAATAAGTGAGCACCACACTGCACGATATATAGAAAATATATATACACTAGAGCAACAGATTGCATGGTAAAATTAGATAGCACAATTCACTATAATTTGTTAAGGAAAGGCAAGAGCAGCACACGCAACGGGTAAACCGAGCATGCTTAACTGGCATAGCTAGCAAATGGCAAGGTGCTCCTCCAAGATCTGGGGGTTGGCACGAATGGCAGCCATCGCGGCCTCATCCACACGTGCGGCCGCGATTTGCTTCTCCGCTGCCAAATGCTCCTTGAGATCCTGGCTATACTATGTGCACCATGGCTTAGGGCGGCGCTTATTTGGTGGAGCGATCGGTGATTTGGGTGGAAGGTGTCGCGCTCGCGCCGGCGGTCGGGGCATGTGGGATGTGGAAGGAGGAGGAGGATGGTGGTCGGGTGTTGATTAACTGCATGGATAGGCGAGGCCGAGTAGCGTGAAGGAGGGTCGCCGGAGAGGAGGCGGCGCTGCAAGCAAGGAGTGAAGGTTTCAACTTGGAAAGGAAGGCGGAAACAGGGGAAATGTGGCTTTTGGTAAGGGGGAGGGGGTGGGGAGGTAGATATTTCCATGGAAGCTGAAAATTTGGAATCGGTTCAGCAAAAAAACTGGCGCGCAAAGTGTCATCACACACGGTCCCTTATCAGAACTGTGTACGATATGTGAACATCACAAATGATTCAGATAGCTTAACCCGTGTGTGATGAGTTTTCAACGTCAAAATTTTTGGTTCGAATTACCCTGGTTTACAGTGGTTATCCACGTCATTGCATAATTCGGTACACAAAGGAGACTACAACACACTCACACTTCTTAATCGAGCAAGTTCAGCAATTAAACAGAGCTAGCTGACCTAAACATTACTCTAACGAATTAAAGATCAGCGCTCTTAATTAAACAAAACAAAGAGTACTACTACGGCTGGTGCTCATCGATCTCCACCGCCGCCTCCATATGCAGCTCGCGCCCGACAGTCTCCTGGGGAAGGGGCTCCATGGCATCCATCACACTATACTAGGCAAGCATCTCACCATCCGCGTCCGCCATCTCTTTCGAAAAGGCCGCCACGAGCTGGGCGTGGGCGGCCGCGATCTGGGCTTGCACGGGCTCCGTCGTGGTAAGGTATGCAGCAGAGGAACGGACGACTGCTCGAACGCTCTTGGCGATTGCCAATTCTTCGGCAGTGGGTTGCTGACCGTTGTCGGAGAAGCTTCATTCGATTTCTGCGATGACCGCCACGAGCTGGGCGTGGGCGGCCTCGACATGGTCGTGGGTAGCCTCCATCAGGGCTAAGGCTGCCGCTGCGAAACAGACAGCTACTGTGCCACTCTCGCCAGTTGCTATCCCTGAGGCAGATGTTGCTGCCGCCACCTGAGAAGCAACACTGGCCGTTTGGGCTGCCCTGGCTGCCCGGTCGCAGATTCTGGCCGCGCTCATGCACCTTGTTAGAACGCACATGGCGGCTGCGGCCAAGCTCTCGTCGGAGTGGGCCGCCGAAGTTGCCCTCATGATGCGGGTCCACGTCCCCATCTTTCACCGGCGACGATTGAACAGTGAAATGATATTTGGGGAGCGAGCTAGTGTGCTTGACACGCCGGCTGTGGACTGTAGCCGATGCACCTTCTCGCGTAAGCCATAGGCGTACTACACACCGACGGTGCTCCAGGATATTTTGTACTGCATCTCACACGATTGGTGATAATAAACTGTGTGGGATCTACTTGATTTGAATTACATAATGGGGTCACAGCGGCAATGGACGGTATTTGAATTGCTAGAACTTTTATCTGCAGTGAACATGCAACTATATGTGTGTCGGAAAAAATTGGAATTATTCAGGGTTTGTATGGACATTTTATACATAAAATTGGTTTTCTAGCCATTTTCAGGTGCACAATTCAAAATTAAACTACATGCACATGCTCCAGTGCACCAACATGGGTTGTAAAATCATATATGTGTCCATGGGTTTATGCTTATGTCCCATGCAAGAAAGGGGGTAAATTTTGAACACCACGACACAGTGGCTCTCCGGCAAACATTGAGGTACTTGCTTTTGTAATTCTAGTAAATCCAAAACTCCTCTGAAATTCATGAAACTTGGCATGCTATCATGGAGCGGCCATTAACATGCCGTGGTAAATTTTTTGTCCCATTTGGGGCAGGTTTGGGTATAAGCTTATCACAAATCAAAGCTTCTCACAACAAGCCTGATGGTTTCGGTAGGGAACGTGCCACCTTTGGGGACGAAACGATATCCGTTGCTTCTTATTGCTTTCAAAAAAATTCTAGTGTCAACATAGAACAACAGAAGTGTTGTGTTAAATTTTGGAATTTTTTGGGGTTCGTTTGGACATTTTTATACATTAGCTGGGTTTTCTAGGCATTTTATGTGGATAATTCAAATTTTAACTACATGCACATGCTCCAATGCATATAAATTGGTTGAAAAATCAAATCTGGGTCCTTGGGTGCATGCTTAGATCCCATGCAAGAAATGGGAATGAATTTCAAACACCCTGCCACCGTCTCTCGGCCGCAAACATTGAGATACCTGGTTTTTAAATTCTAGTAAATCCAAAACTCGTCTGAAATTCATGAAACTTGGCATGTTATCATGGAGCAGCAAGAACATGCCATGGTAAAATTTTTGTCCCATTTGGGGCAGGTTTGGGTATAAGCTAGAGCTTGTCACAACAAACCTGATTGTTTCGGTAGGGAACATGCCACCTTTGGGGACGAAACGATATCCGTTGCCTCTTATTGCTTTCCAAAAAAATCCAGTGTCAACATAGAACAACAGGAGTGTTGTGTTAAATTTTGGAACTTTTAGGGGTTCGTTTGGACATTTTTATACATTAACTGGGTTTTCTAGGCATTTTATGTGCATAATTCAAATTTGAACTACATGCACATGCTCGAGTGCATATAAATTGGTTGAAAAATCAAATATGTGTCCTTGGGTGCATGCTTAGGTCCCATGCAAGAAATGGGAATGAATTTCAAACACCCTGCCACTGTCACTCGGCCGCAAACATTGAGATACCTGGTTTTTAAATTCTAGTAAATCCAAAACTCGTCTGAAATTTGTGAAACTTGGCATGCTATCATGGAGCGGCATCAACATGCCGTGGTAAATGTTTTGTCCCATTTGGGGTAGGTTTGGGTATAAGCTTCTCAGAAACTAGAGCTTCTCACAACAAGCATGATGCTTTCGGTAGGGAACGTGCCACCTTTGGGGATGGAACAATATCCGTTGCCTCTCATTGCTTTAGAAAAATCTAGTGTCACCATAGAACAACATGAGTGTTGTGTTAAATTTTGGAATTTTTCGGTGTTCATTTGGATATTTTTATACATTAACTGGGTTTTCTAGGCATTTTATGTGCATAATTCAAATTTGAACTACATGCACATGCTCCAGTGCATATAAATTGGTTGAAAATCAAATCTGTGTCTTGGGTGCATGCTTAGCTCCCATGCAAGAAATGGGAATGAATTTCAAATACCAGGGCACTGTTGATTGCTGGCAAAACATTGAGATACTTTGTTTTTAAATTCTAGTAAATCCAAAACTCGTCTGAAATTCATGAAACTTGGTATACTACCATGGAATGGCACCCGACATGCTGCGCTATTTTTCGTACCCATTTTGAGAAAAGGCGCACTCGAATAACAGCCAACAAAGCCAGTTTGAAATAATAGCTGTCACATTAATATCTCAAACGTTTGTATAATTCAAATCGTGTGCCTTCTGTTAACCATTCACGTGACGCTATGTGTCTTGGTTTTAATGGCTATAGGAGGTGCCGTGCGAACATCTGTTTGACTGAACGGGAGGCGTGCGAGCGCAGTCCGGTGCACAGGCTGACCGAGAGGCATACAAGCTGTCCTCGAATGTGCAAGCTCATCGGGAAGCGTGTGAGCTGTACACTGCGCAGGCTCACTAGGAAGCGAGCCCTTTGAATTCCATGGCCGCCCGCCTTCCTCTCCATTAATGGTGCCTAAGCCGCTGTTTAATATGGGCGGCTTTATTGTTCGCCTCCCATTCCCCTTCCTCTCGCAGACCTCCACCAACGCCATGGAGCGGAATGATCATCTGCCACTAGTCTTCAAGTTTGGTGAAGTCGACTCTGAGCCGGAGGAGATAGAAAATAAGGAGGAATTGGGCCTCATGGACATGGCCCTGAACGAGCTGGCCGCGGCGGTTGCCGCCCCCGCTCCCATCCCAGCTCCCATCCCCGCGCCCGCGCCAGCGACCATCCCCATAGCATTGACGGGCTGGTCGCCGAGCACTATCGCAGAGCTGGAAGCCGCGGGCGTCAGCGAGGTCTCCACCGACCCGCGCGAGCTTGTGTACATGCCAGCGCCAGTGCCCATGCCTATGCCCGTGCCCGTGCACGCCCCTCCACCCATCGCGGCGCCGGTCCCCGTGGGTTTGTCTGCACTGCCACGCCCGTGCCAGTGCGCATGCCCCCCTCAGTGGCCAGGGACGCCACCGTCGGCCGCTACCTCTCAGCGCCGCTAGTTGCCGTCCTCCCGCGCCCCGCCCGTCGACCGCGCGATGACATAATGTTTGATTTACATGGGAATAACATTGTGTGCTGCCTTCAAGACTTCAACAATGACATCCTGGAGGACGACAACGACAATGACGGTGCGGCACGCCGCCTCCGCCGCCGCCAGAAATAGTTTTTTGGGGGTTTAATATCGTATCTCGATGATATGAATATAAATTCGCAGTGTGACTGAATGAAAGATATGGTTTGAACGAACTTGTGTTTTTCTCCCTTATTTTACAGACTTATCAAACAATTTTCTTTAAAAAAACGTCAATGGTTTTTAAATATAAACACTCATCACAAACATTTTAGTTAGAACACCCATATGCAAACCGACAGCTTCCCCAGGATGCCAAGGGAAAATGTGCCGAGTAGGATTTGTGCAGCTCTTGATTGCAAACGTTTTAGGTAGAACACTGGTATGCAAAGTGAGAGCTATGGTCTTCCACCTTAAGTCAAGGGAAAATTCGCAGTGCAGTATTTGTGCATCTCTTCAACGCAAACGGTTCAGATTGAATACGGTATGCAAATTCAGACTTCGGCGCTAAGCCAAGAGAAAATGTGTCGAGCAGGATTTGTGCACCCCTTCAACGCAAATGGTTCTTTTGGATGACCTGTGTGCAACCACGTACAAACAATTTGGTAAGATTTTCATCTGCCATATTGGGTATCTTGCCATTTGTCAAACTAGAAAGATTGACATTTGTTGATCTAGTAACATTGCCATTTGTCAACCTTGTAACACTGCGATTTGTCAAAATATGCAGCTAAAAATCACTAGCACTATCTAATTTTTGCGACTAAAATTCAGTAATTAAGCATAGATTTCATTCATAGGTTAAGTAGTTGTTCTTTATACAAACAGTTCAACTCGACAGCTGCCGGACAAACTTTCCCCCAATTGTTGCCAACCACGTACTGAAATAGCTAGTTCAACTATATATACTAGTTAATTTTAAGTACGTTGTACAGTTCCACCACATCTATAGTCAGATGAACTGAACAAAATAGCCCCTAAATACTACTACGGAGGGGCTTTGTACTACTTCTGGCAGCCTCCCCTCTGCCAAGCACGCTTAGTAAGAGGCAGAGGTGAGGGAGCCTACCGACAAGATGGACAACTGCAATACGGTGCCTGCCGCTGCTTAACCTTCAACGACCCTCAGCTCGAACGCCCTCTGCCGCTCTAGATGACCCCTCTTGAAGCAGTGATTCTCCCCATAGATCTCCTGATTCCTCGCCTCTAAGGCGGCGTGTGCCACGGCCATGGCGGCGGTAAGGCTCTTTGCAAGCTTGACGAGGCGCTCCTCCTCCTCCCACAGGAACTCGGTGTTGCGCGCAAGGTCACTGACGGACGTGCGGGCTGCCAGCTCCGCCTCCCGCCTTCGAGCGGCGGTGGCGGAGCGGGTGATGACCCCGACGGTCGGCGGTGGGCTGGCGACCACATCTGCCGACGATGGGGTGGCTGCCACGACCACCATCTCCCGCCTTCGGGGCACGGTGGCGAAGCGGGTGATGGCCACGATAGCCGGCAGTGGGGTGGCGGCCACGACGGCCACCTCCCGCCTTTGGGCCTTGGTGGAGGAGCGGGCGATGGCCCTGGCTTTCAACGGTGGTGTGGCAGCAACGGCAACTGGCAACAGTTGCCGACAGGATTTCCCTTGCTGCGCATCGACCAGATTGTGGAATCCACTTCAGGTTGTGATTTTCTCTCCTTCCTGGACGCATACTCTGGGTATCACCAAATCTTCATGTCCAAGGAAGATGAAGAGAAGACGTCGTTCATCACTCCATGTGGTACGTACTGCTTTGTTCGCATACCATTCGGATTAAAGAGTGTCTGGTCCACTTTTGCAATGGCAATCCAGATTGGTTTTGAGCCACAGTTGCACAGAAATGTAGAAGCCTATATGGATGATATTGTGGTCAAGACTAAGGATAGTGCCACCCTTATTCAGGATTTGGAGGAGACATTTGTTAATCTTCGTAAGATCAATCTGAAGCTCAACCCGGAGAAGTGTGTATTTGGTGTTCCCTCCGGCAAGTTGCTTGGGTTCTTTGCATCCCATCGTGGGATCGAAGCCAACCCTGACAAGATCAAGGCCATCGATAAGATCCAAGCGCCAAGGACAGTTAAGGATGTGAGGTGTCTGACAGGATGTGTTGCCGCACTAAGCAGATTCATCTCCAAGTCTGCCGAGCACGCCCTGCCGTTCTTCAAAATTTTGAAGAAGGCCGGTCCTATGAAGTGGACCCCAGAAGCAGATGCAACTTTGCAAGAGTTGAAGGCCTACTTGTCCTCTCTGCCTACCTTGGTCGCTCCCAAACCCCAGGAGCTGTTGTTGCTATACTTGGCAGCAACCAACCAAGTGGTCAGGGCGGCCTTGGCAGCGCAACGAGAAGTGGATGAGGCAGAAAGTGAGCAGAGACCGACAGAGTCAGAGAAGGATCAGGACAGCAATGAGCATGGCAACGAGAGCAACCCCAAGGACGCAACAAGGAAAAAAGTGGTGCAGCACCCAGTGTACTTCGTCAGCTCCTTGTTACACGGGGCTGGATCGAGGTACTCTGGCGTGCAGAAGTTGATCTTTGGTCTCATTATGGCCTTAAGGAAACTTCGCCACTACTTCCAAGCCCATGAGATCACGGTTGTTACTCGTTTTCCGTTGCAAAGGATACTCCGAAACCCTAAGGCTACCGGCAGAATAGTGGAGTGGGCTTTGGACTTATCTAGCTTTGGTTTGAAGTTTGAGAGCACGTCAACCATTCAGAGCAGGGCGTTGGCAGAGTTTATTGCAGAATGGACACCAACCCCTGATTAGGAAGTGACAGAGAAAGTTATCCCCGACAAGGAATCGCCCCAAGAATGAATTATGTATTTTGATGGTGCTTTTTCCCTACAAGGTGCAGGAGGTGGCGTGCTTCTTATCGCCCCTCCAGGGAGCACTTGAAGTACGTCATCCAAATGCATTTTGCCCGGGAAGAAGCAACCAACAATACAACTGAGTATGAAGGGCTCCTTGCCGGGCTCAGAATTGCCGCTGAATTGCGAATTAAGAAGCTGATCATTCGAGGAGATTCACAGCTTGTGGTGAGATAAGTCAACAAGGATTATCAAAGTCCATTGATGGAGGCATACGTCGAGGAAGTGAGGAGATTGGAGGAGCGCTTTGATGGATTGCAAACAGAGCACGTACCCCGTGCGGAAAACAGCATAGCTGATCATCTGCCAAAGTGTGATGCACAGAAGCTTCCTGTGGAACCAAGGACTTTTGTTCTCCATCTCACTCAGCCCTCCGTATCCCCAGCAACAATGGCCCGGAAGAGGAGAAAGTTAGACTACGGTAAGCCTCTCCCGGTAGAGTCGTCCGCTCCTAGCAGAGACCCTGCAAGAAAGAACTCCTCACAGCCTACCGGACCACCCCATCCAGCCGGGCCCATGGACCCCGCGAACGACGCTGGTGCTCCCGCAGCAGAGGAGGTGCCGCTAGTCCTCGTTGCCGAGCCCCAGGCTCGAACTTGGGCAAGGGACATTGTCCACTTCCACCAAACCGAAGAGCTTCCCGGTGACCAAGATGAAGCTCAAAAAGTAGCCCGGATGGCCGGTATGTATCAGTTTGTCGATGACACTCTGTACAGAAGGAGGCCCAACGGTGTGAAATTGAAGTGTTTCTGCCGGGAAGAAGGAAAGGAACTGCTGGCTGAGATTCACAGAGGAATGTGCGGCTCCCACATTGGATCAAGGGCATTAGTTGGGAAAGCATTCCAGCAAGGATTCTATTGGCCCACAACGCTCCAAGATGCGGTCGAGCTAGTCACGAAATGTGAAGCCTGCCAGTTCCATTCCAAGAAAACACACCTGCCTGCCCAAGCTCTTCAAACAATCCTTTCTCATGGCCATTTCCGGTCTGGGGGCTCAATATCCTCGGCCCCTTCCCCTGAGCAATCGAGGGCTTTGAATTCTTGTTCGTTGCCATCGACAAGTTTACAAAGTGGCTGGAAGTGACTACCGTGAGAAGGTGATAGCTCGGTCAGCTATCAAGTTCTTGAAAGAATTGGTGTGTCGTCTTGGAGTTCCGGCAAGGATCATCACTGACAACGGCACCCAGTTCACGAGCCGCGCCTTCATGCAATTTGTTCTTGCCCTCGGATGCAAGATCTCATTTGCCTCTATGGCACACGCCCGAAGCAATGGACAAGCTGAGAGGACGAGTGCTGAAGTGCTGCGTGGACTCAAGACAAGAACTTTTGATACGCACCAGAAGCACGGCAGGCGGTGGATCAAGGAGCTGCTGGTATTTCTCTGGTCCCTCGGAACGACACCAAACTGACCTACCGGGAAGACTCCCTTGTCCCTGGTCTATGGGGCAGAAGCATTTATCCCCACAAAACTCATTTATGGGTCGCCTCGAGTGCTTGCCTATGATGAAGTAGCACAAGATCAACACTGGCGTGACGATGGTGTGCTACTCGAGGAGAACCGTCTCCGGGCTGCTACGCGTGCTGCACGCTACCAGCAAGCCCTGCGTTGCTATCATAGCCGCAGGGTTCATGCCCGGTGTTTCGAGGAAGGTGACCTTGTCCTTAGGCGCGTTCAGTCCGCCAAGGGTACAAACAAGTTGTCACCAAAGTGGGAAGGCCCTTACCGGGTAGTATGAGTCTCCAGACCTGGCGCAGTCTGTCTGGAGACCGGAGATGGCACTCAGTTGCAAAACTCATGGAATATTGAGCATCTCTGCAAGTTCTACCCGTAACGCGCAGCTCTCGGGCCCTGCCCGGCAACCACCCTTTTGTACAGGCCTTGCCTCAGCTGCATGTAACCCCTTGTACAAAGCATTTGCATATGCATATAGATAGGATCGCATCCTGCATTCATTCTCATCTGCATAAAGTTTCAGGTTCCTGCCGAGAACTTGGCTTCGACAAGGCGTTGAGAAGATTGCGTGGCACAACGATTCCCGACAAGCCAAGCAGATAAGTTCTACCTCCTGTTTGTTAGTGTTTTGTAAGCTATAACTTGTGCATAAGAAAGCCTCGCCACCCTTTTGAGACTTAGGTGCTTCCACCCATGACTCGAACGTTGCTTCAGTCAGGATGGTCACAGTGGCCTTTGGTAAAAAGAAGTTACGGGGGACTTGTCCCTCTGTTTGTTCCCCGGCAGACACAGCTCTTCGCAGACAAAATGGGAAACGACAGGATAGCCTATCGGGGGAAAAAACTCGTTTATTTTTATTAAAGAGGCATCTCACCTCTGCATGGGCATACACATGCACGGGTTCCCGGCAAGGTTCATCTTTTTCACTAATATGCTGATACAAGTACAAGCATTAAAGAACACAAACATGGACTCGAGATGTTACATTATTTGAATTAAAAGTTGGCATGTGTCTACAGGTTTAAGATTGAAAAAAGATAAGTGCTCCGTAATGCCCTTTATTGTCCCTCTCGTCCTAGGCACGACCCTCGAAGGTGAGGAGGGCAAAAGGAGCGCCTGGGCGGGAGCCCAGCCCGCTCCCATCGGGCTCTAGGAGAGGTAGCCCAGCGGGAACGGGAGCGCGAGGGAACACCTCGATGGATAGCACGGTTGAGGCAGCCCCGTCGACCACTGCCACCAGGGCCAGTAGGATTCGGCAGGGCTAACGGAGCTGCAGCCCGAGAGGAAGCCTGCCGGGGTCCAGCTGGAGGACTGGTGGAGAAGCCCGGGAGCACCATCCACACCTCTGCATCGAACTCCCTAGCAAATCACATTGCCGGGGAGGAGATGCAGATGCAGATGATGGTGCTACCGCCTGATGAAGATGGCGCGGGCGGCGATCAGCCGGAGTCAGAGTCGTCACTCCCCCGCCCGCTGCCGTCGTCATCGCCATCATTGTCCTCCTCATCGCTCCCGCTCAAGGAGGAGCTTTCCTCGTCAATTGAGCTCTCTACTCAGCACCCTAAGCGAACTCCCGAGCGCCCGGAGATCTTGAGGGAGAGAAGGCCGCTCTCCTTTAATTTGAACTGGAGAACGTGCCCCTCTGAGATGCCGTGGGCATGAGCGAAGGTCTTCCAACCACGACGGAGATACATCACATGAGGGGCGGGGAAGTCGACATCGACCCGCATGTTGTCGTTCCCGTAGCCCCTCATGTGCAACCTCAGAGCGGGTGGTTGTTCGGGCTCCATTTCCCGTGCGAAGGGAGTTGGAAGGCGAAGATGACCACACAGGGGCTTGTATAGCCTGATGATGAACTCCCGAGGCTGGTCACCAACGTGGCCTTCCATCGGAGGAGGATGACGGTGTCATGGACTAGGGGGTACTCCCCACATCGTCTCCCGATCAGTTAGATTGGGCCGAGGACCCCCATGGCCGTTTACTCATGGGCCAGTTCGGACAGCCGATGCATACACGAGGAAGATTCCACAAGACTTGGTGATCAAGACAAGGACTTCTGTTCACCGACGTATTCGACTAGGACTCTTGTTATCCTAGGCCTCTGGTACATTATATAAGCCGAGGCCGGGCTAGTCGATAGGGATATGCTAGATTATTATGGCATCAATCATCATACCCCTAGGGTTTAGACCACAACATATGATCTCGAGGTAGATCGACTCTGTACTTGATACTCCATCAATATAAACAAGAGCAGGATGTAGGGTTTTACCTCCATCAAGAGGGCCCGAACCTGGGTAAAACGTCGTCTCCTTCGTTCCTATTACCATTGATCCGAGAATCGACAGCTCAGGAGCTCCTACCCCGAGATCTGCCGGTTTTGACACCGACAATGGTGCTTTCATTGAGAGTTCCGTTGTGAGATCGACAAAGGATCAATGGCTCGCATACAGATCAACTGCGACGTCGACATCTTTGTCGCTGACTCGACTGGTCACCTTGGCTTGACCGAGGATTGTGCCCTGCCTCCGATCGTCATGTTCGGACGAGGCCTTCATCAAACATCAACTCCGATCTCTATCATGATCATGGAGGAATCATCCTTGTAGCTTGGGGGATCAACGTCAACATTGCCCTCGGGCGACCATGCTGTTCTTCCGGACAGCAAACTTGTATCCGCTGCCACCACCTCCTCGATCATCGTTTTGACAATTCCTTCCGTGGAATTGTGCGGAATTGAGTCTACAATAACCCTGTAATATTTCATCGCGTTCCGATGGAGCAATCTCCACCGATCTCCGATATACCGGAGCCCTATCGAGTCTGGACGGGAATCAGGACGAGTTTAGGGCGTGGTCTCCATAGCCCAGCTTGGAGGTTATGTGGACGATCCAACCAATCATCTTCTACGGAATTTCCATATCTACCACCTCTCAAAATTTCAGCTCGATCCGACCGTTCAAACTCCGGGAACCTTCCGATTAGTGCATCACTTTTCGGATCTATTTTCTGCGCGAATACGAATCCGACCTGAGTTCATCTCTTTTCATGAACGAGATATTGGACAACCTTTTTGAAGAATCTCTTTCTAGGGTATTGTGTTTTGTTTCCGAACACATGCTCACAAATTTTGCTCCTTTTCGAAGGTAATCTTCACCGTCACACTGGTGTCAAACCAGTCCAGCAATATTGCTTCACGGATGCCGACCTGCACTAGACACGTCATCGCTTTGTTGAGCCGAGCTCAACTTCTTCGGATCATCATCTCAGCGAGCCGAACCAGAGTTCGGAATCGCAAAGGATAAATCATCACCAACATCGCCACCCCATGGATCACACGGAGCGGGCACACCGGCATCGCCGCATGGTCACTTCATCAAGCCGGCATTGACCGCGTCACAAGTTACAACCTGCGTCGGCATGGCTGCACTGTTGCTTCTTCAAGCCGATGTTCATCTCGCCGAACTGTTTCAACACCTCGGCTAACACGACAGCTGCAACGTCTCCTTACCAGCCTGCTCCGTCACCTTGGCTGGACCGGGGGCTTCACCATATATTCAACAAACCTACTCTGGTGACTTCGGCGTCACCAGCCGACATGCTTCGACTGATCGGCTGACATGGAGGCTTCAACACCTCGGCTGGACCGAGCACTTTGCTATTTCTTCATCAACATACCCCGGTGACTTCGGCGTCACCAGCCGACCAGCTTCGTCACGTTAGCTGGATAGGGGGCTTTGCCTCGGTGAGCCAACCTTTGCCAGCATCGCCATGTCGTCTCTTTATCGCCCATGAGGCAATAGGTGTGCGGATCGAGTCCCAATTTTGGGAGCCACCTTTCTTCGGATGGCTACAACAAATAAACCAGGTGCTATTAATCCTAGTAATTTTTGCTTGTTTGGGTTTATTTTTCCCAAGGAATTATTACTCTGGTTTGTTCCATCATCTGTACATAGGTCTATCAAATGGTGGCCGCATTAACGACGGTCGCGTGATGGTTCGGTCAGTTTTCATACACAGTTCGGTGAACGCCGCATCCGGAACTCGGACTCACCGATGAATTCAGGCTTTGCCACGCCTTTACCGCATAACGCTGACGCGCTGCATCGACATTGACTTCGGTGCCAGGCCACGTATCTTTAAATAAATTATTTTTCTTAACTTAATTACACGAGGATTTTTACATATTTATATTATTATTGTTGGACTGCGCTATTTTACATGTGTAGGTAATCGACTTCGACTGCGTCACGCGGTCACTTCGGCAAGCCGACGTCGTCATCCCAATTAGCCTAAATCGGCTCACGTGATCACCTTGTAGGTCAAATTGCCATACCGACATGTTCGGTTGCCTCGGGACTGCGGCATCACTGAGGGAGCTCTACCTCATCAAGTGTAAATGATCTGGGTTGGGTAGTGTTGTCACCTTGGCGTACAGACATACCACGTCACCTCGGCTGGACTGGGGCCTTCGTCCTCACTTCATTAAACCACGCCGGGGACTTTGGCGTCACTCTGCCGGCCGCATTGGCGGTGCTATGTCACCACTCCGGAGTGCCGAGCTCTTCGCTCCGCCATCTTGGGACCGGCTTGGGGGATGGAATCTTGTCCCACATCAAGCTCGGACCGCGTCATGAATGCCGAACACATTAACCAGCTAAGTCGCTTTCATGCTCAAAAACTATCAGTTTTCAATTTTGTTTGGTTCGACCAAGCATTATACTTTTTTGGCAAAAAGTTGTTTGTGAAAAACTTCCTTGTCAAAACTTTGTTTGTGACACACAAATTCAAATACCCCATTTACTTGGGGGCTTCCTTTATGAATCCTTTCCTCTTGCATATGATTATACTTGTATGGCTTTGTTCCTTGTTCGTGTATTACGCCACAATATGCACCCTGTTGACTTAAGTGTTCCGCAAGCTGGGTTGCCTTGATCCTGTGTTTACCCCTACGTTCCCGATTGTTCGGCTAGGGCGTAAAGGGAGCACCTCTGCGATTGTCATGATCGGGTCATCCGAGCTCGGACCTCAGACTGGGTGAAGCCGAAAGCTTGTGCTCTTATTGTTTTCAATCATGGTCGGCACACAACGGAACTCATGAGTACAAAAATCTATTGCACAACTCTCATAGTAACAATGTGCAACCGAAGAAAGGTATCGGTGGGGGTACTATTTTCTTCGAAGATGCTTCTTACACTTCGTCAGTAATATAGCATAAGTTCCCTGAGCTCGCTTTTTCTGTTACAGCCTTATGGCCTGATTGCCTGGTTATCGGAAGCACCGTCGATATTCTCGACAGGTGGAGTACATAACACTTTTCGGCCCTTGACCAAAGAGGGAGAAGCCGACAGTCGGTTAAGACGCGTTTAAAAGTTCGGGTGAACACAGATATGATATAAGTACTTCGGTACATACAGTCATAATACATCAAATTCTTTTACCCAAGTCACTTGGGGGCTCTTAAATTTATGTGAGCTGTTTTATAATAAGTGTTCTTCTTCTTCTTAGTCGTTGCAAAGTCTTTTTCTGTCACTCCTTTTTTCGACCTGAGTGTGTTGTCAATAGCCGGGGGGGGGGGGGGCTAATTTCTCTCTCAAAGCTGCTAGAGTTTAGTTTGCTAAACTGGCCTAATGAGAAGTACTCTGCCTTTGGGACAGGAGGGTGAAGCTTTAGGCTGACCCGCTTGAAGTCTTGAGATAGGATGTGTCATGTTAAAGCACGACAGAAGCACTTTTTTTCTAAGACCAATTTTCGGATTGGAATCGAACACTTGATCTAGTTCGGATGTCCACTTTTTACTGAAGTTTTTTCGTTTTCCAAGCCTATGGAAATTTTAAACTATTTGTGTGTTTCTAGCTTAACTCTCGTAGTGCAACGCCAGACACCTTTAGAGGTATGGCAAAAAAAATTCTCGGATATTGTTATATATGCATCGGTTTCGAATTGTGTCTTTGGTCTATAGTTGGGTTACCCGGCTCCTATGCTTGCCTCCTACGTTCCGCTTTGTTCGGCTAGGTGTGCAAAGGGAGAACCACTGCGATTGTGCTTCCAGCTCGCATGGTTAAGCGCCTCAGTGGAGAAAGCCGTGAACTGATTGTCACAATAAGCATAAATTGGTCAGCGATCCGATGACTGTATTAACCTATAAGATCGATAGAGGTCACCCCTTGTTAAATGACGGGCCGATCATACTATTGGCTGAAGTGTTTACGGCTTGACCTCGGCTGTCACCGAACACTAACCGGGGGCTCGTAACTAGCCTCCCCAATTTAAAGCTCCTATGACTACGTGAAAGTTATAAAGCCTGCATATCTGATTCCCTCATTTCCGCTAACACAACCGCCTTCGAGCACCGAGACGTCGGCTAAGGGTTGTTTTGTTATTGCGAAAACACCCTGCGTAGCCCCTATCGACTATGTGACCAGTGACTCGGGGGCTACTGCATTGCCTATTCAATGCAGAAAATTCAAAGTGCTCAGTGTTCGGCATAACCGAACTATGGACAAGCGCATCTTGGGACGACAATAATTACCATATGGGACTTATCCGACATCAAGCTGATATATCACGGCGACTTCTCACGACCCTCTCTCAAGGGCCCGTCTGCCGATCACTATTACCTCTAATATATTACACTGCGTTTTTATTCCTACGTATGCTGCGAGCTAGAAGTTGATCCTCAGGCCGATTTCGCGAATCGACCTGAGTCTCAGGGGCTACTAGGATCAGCGGTTTCAGGTTTTCCTTCAGGTGCATCTCGGGTTTTAGACCACACACCTTGAGGGCTACTCGTTATACATATTGACACCAAATAAATTTACACAGATTGGATATAAACTCCACAAACAATTAGCCCATGACCGAAGTGCTGAACCACCTCGAAAGCATTTCGAGATATAGCTCAGATGCAAGTGGCTGGATCCATAGAGGGCATTTCCGGCATTAAGCTCGGCTAAACTCCTTCAACTTTTTCGAACGAAGGTGATCTATGACACCTCGAATATGGTCCGGCGCTGAAGCTCGGATGCAGTCCGGCATTGGAACTCGGCTATAACAAGACCCTTCGGATACTGTCCGGTGTTGGAGCTCGGATACAATTCGACGTTGGAGCTCGGAAGCAGTCCGGCGTTGGTGCTCGGCTGCAAAAAGATACCTCGAATGCAGTACGACGTTGGACCTCGGATGCAAGAGGACACTGTCGCACGACAAATACTTCAAACCCTATGTGTGGCATAAAAATAACAAGCCATTGATAAAGGCCGAAGACTTAAAGGGCTCCTCAGATACCCGACGTGTGAGATCTTCAGATTTAGCTCTGCAATCCTCAAGATAGAAGATGGGAAGATTTGTTGA
Source organism: Aegilops tauschii subsp. strangulata (assembly GCF_002575655.3). NCBI lineage: Eukaryota > Viridiplantae > Streptophyta > Magnoliopsida > Poales > Poaceae > Aegilops > Aegilops tauschii. Next base: position 254,256,530 of record NC_053040.3, on the reverse strand, counting down.
ACCAGTTTTCAAGGCCGACGACCGAAGACGAAGAACAGTTCAGAAGAACCGAGGAGCGTCCCCAACTTGAAGACCGGTTCAGGGGCTACTGACGGTGTCCTGGACTAGGGGGTACTCCCCACATTGTCTCCGAATTAGTTGGATTGGGCCGAGGACCCCCATGGCCCTTTACTCATGGGCCAGTTCGAACAGCCGATGCATACACGAGGAAGATTCCACAAGACTTGGTGATCAAGACAAGGACTCCTCTCCATCGACGTATTCGACTAGGACTCTTGTTATCCTAGGCCTCTGGTACATTATATAAGCCGAGGCCGGGCTAGTCAATAGGGATATGCTAGATCATTATGACATCAATCATCATACCCCTAGGGTTTAGACCACAACATATGATCTCGAGGTAGATCGACTCTGTACTTGATACTCCATCAATATAAACAAGAGCAGGACATAGGGTTTTATCTCCATCACGAGGGCCCGAACCTAGGTAAAACGCCGTCTCATTCGTTCCTATTACCATTGATCTGAGAATCGACAGCTCGGGACCCCTACCCTGAGATCTGCCGGTTTTGACACCGACAGAGGAGCCGCCGGCGGAGGCGCCACCAAGGCGCCGCCCCACCCTCCTCCTCCTCGGGCCCCGCGGCGACCTCGACCTCGTCCCCTTCCTCCTCATATCGCGGCGGGTTCCGCCGCCGCAGGATCCAGAGGAGGAGGAACGCGCTGTCGAGCAGAAGCCCTCGTCCCCGTCACCAAGACACCGCCGCACCCTCGCCCTCTCACCATGGCTAAAAGGGAAGGGTTGCGGAGAAGAAGAAGAAGAAGTGTGTGCAGAGAAGCGCCTCCCTGCCCCTTTTTATAGAGAAACGGTGCAGGGGGCTGGCTCCTCATACGGGAAATGGTTGCCTTGCTCCTCCAATATGGCCTCTCTGCACCCTGTGTGACCCTGACAATCAAGGCCGACCCTCTGCTCCAACCATCGGCACTCGGTTTTTTGCCATGGCATTCCTCCCCGTGCGCTCTGCATCCACCAACTACCACGCCCAATGCATGCGGGACACGTGGCAGGTGGGGGCGAAATGGGAAGCAAGTGGGATGGCAGTTTCCGCCCCGTGATCGTGGGGCGAAGAGAATCTGCAGGCCACGATCGAAGTTCTTCCACAATGTTGCGCACGACGCACGGGGAAACCGGAAACTGGCCCGGAATCAAGGCTAACGAAGGAGCAAAGAAGACCTCAAGAGACCAGCCTCTTCAGCAACCCTCGCCTGTGCACTTATTAGGCCCTACCCCAACGACGCTCGGCAGCGCATTTGGGGCAGGCTCGGGGGCTTCTGTCGGTGCAACAAACCCTGTGTCTATTTCCCGGACTGTGCACAGGCACGGGAACAAGATTGAAGCTCCAGCCCAAATCAGAGTGCAAGAACCTCAGAGACTGGAAGGACCAACATGCAGATCAGAGGGACCAAGATCAAACCAGAGAAGCAGGATATCGTCAAGAAAAAAGCCTCCCTTGCCGGGCAGGCGAGCCCGTCAAGGGGCGAGACCACCCCTAGAAACAAACTACAAAAGCGCCCCGGTAGGGCCTGCTGGGGCTGATGAAGGCAAAACCACCTCACCAACCACTTTACCACGACCCAGGTCATCGATCAGTGCGGTGTCAAGACACAAAGTGATTAAGTGGCAGCCATTTGCCACATGGCAGCCATTTTCTACAGGAGAAACCCACAGACGACACCCGTCCTGCGACGTGTCAAGCAAGTAGGCACGGAGCTGGCAAGATAGCCCGGCAAGCCTTGCCGGGCAACCAGCGGTGTGAAATTGAGCGATGCATTTAATGCACCATGTCAGCCCGTAGAGTTTGGTATGATAGCATTGTTTGCTATCTTATCAGTGCGTAATGACTACTTTGCCATCGTGGTGACCCCTTGATCTATAAAAGGAGGCCCATGGCAACCGTAGAAATGGTTAGAAGGTGGGATACCTCACACCCCCATACGTGCGTAGTCGCTGCTGCCCTGAGGCAACTCCTGCCGGGCAAGTGTACTACGCTCTGCCACCACCTTTCCACCATCAATCCAGGTCTTGGCTCTGCCTCCTCCTTCTTGGCATCTAGGCGCTCCCTCGGCGGACCAGGAGAACATCGATACTGTCATCGAGGAGGTCGCCAGGGATGCTGAGGCCGAGGCCAACAAGATCGCTGCCGAGGAGGCCACCAAGGGTGCTGCTGAGGATGCCGCCAAGGAGCCGGTCGGGGAGACCGGCAAGGCCGCTGCCGAGGAGGCCGCAAGGGGCCTACCGGGGAGTCCGGCAAGGCCGTTGCCGAGGAGGGGGTGGTTGACGACCAACCTTCCTCCTCCGCTGCCTCTGGCTTGGGCAGGTACCTGAAGGTGAGCGACGACCTATTCGTCCACCTCCCAGGGACGGCGAGCACTGGGGCGCCCACCGAGGGGGAGGTGTTTGATGACGAGGTGCTCGCCACCGCCGGGCTTGAGGTTGTTGACGAACCGTGCGCCGGTGGCGGCGGTTCCCAGGAAGAGCGGCTCCTCCAGGCCATGAGCGCCAACTTCCAGAAGCTCCAGCCGATTCACCGTGGCCGCCTGGACAAGGCCAAATCCAGGATGGCGGTGCTGGACAAGGCGGAGGCGGACCTCGAGGAGCGCGTCACCGAGACGTAGGCTTGGTTCCGCCAGGCCCACAAGGAACTAAAGGCCGCCCAGGATGTGCTGGCTGAGCGCAAGCTGGAGGTTGTCATGAAGCAGGCCGACATCGTGAAGGCCCAGGAGCTGGCCGCCAAGGCCGAGGCCACTCGGCACCAGCACCAGGCCGTGCTAAACTCCCAGGAGGAGGACCTTGCCACTCGTGAGGAGAAGCTCGCCGCAATGCTCCGTGGCAAGGATGAGGAAGTGGAGAAGCTTGTCGTGCAGCGGACCCAGGAGCTGGAGCAGAGGCATGAGGAGGCACTCAATGCTCAGGCCCATGTCCAGGCCGGCAAGGTGAAAGAGCTGGAGGTGGAGCGGGCCGGGCTGAAGGTCCAGGCCCTGAAGTTGGCAAAGGAGAAGCACACGCTCAACGGTGCTCTGTTTAAGGCGCAGGCCACAGTCTTCGGCAAGGCTGAGCAGCTCTCCAAGGTCAACGACTCCATCGAAGACCTGAAGCTGAAGCTGGAAGGTCTTGAGGGGACGCTTTCGGAGGTCAAGGCCCGGGAGGAGACCCTGACCAAGAATCTGGAGAAGGAGAGGCAGCTGCGGAAGAACGACGCCGCCAACCACGAGGATTTTGTGAAGGGCGAGAACCTCTAGATCAGCCACCTCGCCGACGTCACCGGCAGGATCACCATGCAGCTGGCTACCATGGGGATGCCAAACGTGAGGTACGTCCCGGAGCCGAACGTGAGTCCCAATGCCAAACTGACCCTATTCTTCGAGGGTGTTCTCGGGGCCCTGGAGCAGTTCTGCTCCAACAGGGCGGCCTCCCTGGCCGAAGAGGCCCGAAAGCTTTGCCGGGGTGTCATGACCAAGGTCCTCACCAAGGTGGCGTACTGGAACCCCAACCTCGACTTCGACGCCGCGCTGGAGAGCTTGCCGGAGGATGCGGACCTCACGGCGCTCGAGGAGCGTATCGAGCCCATCATCAGCCGCGTCGACGTAGTTCGGAGGGTAGAGGGCCAGCGCCGGGATTAGGCAATCCGTTTCGCATTGCCGGTGCAGGTTCATGACCAAGAGAATTTTTATCTTTAGTTAGAACCGCAGCAACAATTGATGTAATATAACTCTGCAGTACTCTGAAACGATGCATGTTATTTTCCCATTTGATCTCCCTTTGTATGTTCACCCTATGTTAATCGGGTAGGCTTGCCGGCGCGTAAACCCAGGCCGCGGCGCCTTGAGGACGGATCGCCAATAGCCTGCCGGGTGTGCTTGCTGCCAGGCAAACCACCTCACTGCTCTTAATCCGGCCGCTCGAACTGTCAATTGCAGAAGGTCACTCTACCGTTCTTGACGCAGCCGCTCGATCTGTTGAGCGGACTCAAAATAGAGCAAGGGTGTTGCCAATAGTGGCAGGGCCCCATTGCATGTAGGTTTTCCATACACAGGGCGAGATCTTCGAGGACAATAACCTTATATGTAAAAAAATAATTGCTCAAAGTTTTGCATGACTTAGCTTTTCTGTCGTTGCGCGGGCGTTCACCGCATCCACCGGATGCTGCTTGTTCTGTCGTCTTCTTCCTTGGAGTGATGACCACGACGAAGCCGCTGCTCCAACCAGACCAGATTTCCACAACTACCACCCCCTACCGGGCGCGCCAAAGATGTTGGTGGAAACGACACCCATGGAATCACTGGGATCCCTTCTATGGTTGGCGGGCGCGGGGTTGTGCAAAGAGCGGGTCTGGTAGTCAGCACAAGGATCGTTTACCCAGGTTCAGGCCGCGAAGACGCGTAATACCCTAGTCCTGCTTTGGTGTATATTTGAGTGTTCTTGAGCTCTCGAACTAGCTACGGTGCCCGCGTAGTCCAAAAGATCCGAATCCCTCTCCAGTGCGCCTCGGGCCTCCTTTTATAGGCCAAAGGGGCTGCCACAGTGGCACACAGGAGGTGGAAAGGTATACAGGGTACATGCTTATCACCTGTCATTACGGGACAAGGCGCATTAAATGCGCTCCTTAGGTGTCCCGTTGCTTTATTGGGGACGGCAATGAGGCCCGTCCCGTCCGTCGCCGCTCCGCCTCGCTCTGACACGCGTCCGGGCGAACGAGGCAGGCAGCGCCATGTAGGCTGGCAGGCTGCTGAGATGGCGTGGTGGTAGGGTCTTCATGAAGATCTGCATGCCACCACACATGTGCTTGCTGAGTTGGACTGGAAGCCGCACGTTGCCACGCAGGTGCCTGCCCAGCTGGTTGGGCTGGCAGCTGTATCGGAATGGCTGTGGAGTCTTGGTAGACGCGGGCCTAGTTGCGGCCCCGTAGGTGTCCTCGGCAAGGGCCTTGCCGAGGCCTCGGCAAGGGTCTTGCCGTGACATCGCGGTCGTCCCCGGCAAGGATCTTGCCGGAGGTCTCGTGGATTGCCTCGGCGAGGATCTCGCGAGGATCGTCGTCTTCTGGTCCTCATCTGATCTCGTGTCTTTATGATCTTCACAAAGATCTCCATGCCACCATGGAGGTGCCACCCGAGCCTTGGTTCCAATGTGGTTGATGGTGTTGGAACCCTTGGGCTCAAGGGTGGCGCACTTTGCTGGTGTCGGGCAAGTTGCCCCAGCAAGGCTCTTGCCGGGCTGCAGAGGCCGCCCCGGCAAGGGTCTTGCCGGGGGAGTCCACCTCGCCCTCTTGCTCTTTGTGTCTCTGGTCTTGGCGTTGCTCTGCCCGTCTTGTGCCTCTGGTTCCTCCCTTTGCCCTGCTAAGTGTGGCCGTAGGCGCGGCTCTGACTGCCCGTGCACAAGTAGAGGGCTCAAAAGGAGAGCCCCTACTTTTGTACACCAACACAAATCCAGCCATAACCAGTTTGTCAATGTGTCTTGGATTTTTCGGCAGTAACTTGTTTTTGTAGATGCTGCACAACATAGTGATCGCGTCAAACATCTAAATATATAAGAATGTGCTGCAGGTTTAGTAGATTATGATGTATAAGCTGCAGTACTTAGCACTTACTTGATATAAGGTAGTATCTCAGGACAGTTATTCAACACATACCAAACTATTTTGTCCAAAACTTTTGGTTTGTCCTCTTGTCGACTCTTCCCTGTAACTCGAACAGAATAATCGAAAACATTGAGCCCGGGATTGTCTTCACCCACCTCTTTGCTAAGCTGATCAACTGTTTCAATGTATTTTGAGCAGAATGTCAATGCTTCTGTAGCAATGTAGGCCTTTGCAATGGAACCCTCAGGTCTAGCTCTGTTCCTGACATAGCCCTTGAAAGTGCCTAGCGCCTTTCAATAGGGTACATCCAGCCATACTGTACTAGACCTCTAAGTAGTGCCTTATCAGGTAGATGAACAGCCAAATGCACCATCACATCAAGGAAGGCTGGAGGATATATCTTCTCAAGGTCGCATAGGATAGTTGGTATCTTGTCTCTAAGATGCTCCAAAGCATCTATCCTGATATTTCTACTGCAGAGTTCCCTGAAGAATTGTCCCAACTCTGCAACTGCTCTATATAAGTCAGGGCGGCCCAATCCTCTAAGGATAACAGGTAAAACCCTTTGAAGTAGGACGTGGCAGTCATGAGTTTTCAACCCTTGTACCTTGTTTCCATCTGCACTGACTCTCCTTTCAGGGTTGGAAGCAAATCCATGTGGGAATCTCACACGTGACAGGACCTTGCAGAATTATTTTCTTTTTACCTTGTCCAAGACATACAAAGCTGGTGCCATATCCCGTGGTTTACCTTCATCTTGCAGCTGCAAATCCTTTCTGATACCGAGATGTGTCAAATCAATCCTAGATTTTAAGGTATCTTTCGTCTTGCCTTCAATATTAAGAAGTGTGCCGACAATGTTGTCACATATATTTTTCTCGATGTGCATCACATCAAGATTATGCCGTAGATCCAAATCTTTCCAATACTCCAAGTCCCACAAAGTGGACCTGTGTGTAAACAATAATCTCTCTTCTCCCTTGCCACGCTTCCTTTTCCCGCTACCATGACCAGGATGGTTTCCTGGTGTAATATGCCTGACCTTCTCTAATTCCACTTGCAACTCATCGGCGGTGAGCCTCTTTGGCGCATCACGGTTTTCATGCTTTGCATTGAACACATGTCTTCTGTATTTTGTAGGACGCGGCTTGTCCTTGGCAAGGAAACAGCGGTGTCCAATGTAACGGATCTTGCTAAGTATTGCTATGACAGTGGATTCCTGGCACAACGAACACATGCATTGTAACCATGTGTCGTTTGCCCTGACATAGTGCCCAAAGCTGGATAATCATGGATGCACCAAATTATAACAGCACGCAGAAAGAAATCAGCTGGTGGGCTGCTATATAGGTCTCGAGTGAGAACACCCTTCCATAGTTGTTGAAGTTCCTCCACAAGAGGCTCCATGAATAAATCAAAATCCTTTCCAGGACTTTTTGGACCTGAGATGAGCAAGGCCATCATGTAGTTTGATTCTTTGGTGCAGACATTTGGAGGCATGTTGTAAGGAATAACAAGCACTGGCCACATGCTATATGTGGCGCTCTGGTGGCCAAATGGGTTAAATCCATCTAAAGCTAAGCCAATTCTAATGTTTCTCGGGTCAGCAGCAAAGTTTTTGTGTTTCTGATTGAAGCTTTGCCACTCACTACCATGAGATGGATGGCTCATTACATTCTGATCTCTGTACTCCTGGTTCCTAGAATGCCACAGTACATCCTCTCTTGTTTCAGCATCATGAATCAACCTCTGCAATCTTGGTGCAATTGGAAAATGTCCCAGAACATTATGAGGAACCCTCTTCACAGCATCGCCATCTTTCCATCTTGATGATTTGCATTTCGGGCATTCACTTAAGTTGGCATAATCCTTCCGGAATAGAACACAATTATTCTTACAAGCATGTATCATATCATATCCAATTCCAACTGCACGAAGGAAATTCTTCATTTTACTGTAGGTGTGTGGCAGCTCAGACGCATCTGGGAAAGATTTGCGGAAAGCAGCCAACATCACATCGAATGATTTGTTGGTCATCTGCTCAGATGTCTTCACCTGAAGAAAGGTGACCATAGCTGAGAATACTGACAGCTTATTTCCTAGGGTGACAACCACGTTGCATTGTTCCAACATGCGGGCCCACCGTTTTTCTTCTATAGGTGAAAGTTCACGAAATACATGAGCATTTCGTAGCATTGTTTCAATGTTGGTCAAACTCATTGGCTCCGCCACCACCACCTCTTCCTCCTCCTCCACCTGAGCATCAGGCAGATCAAGATGGTGATCTGCTGCTTCCATGTAGTCAGTAACATTAACGTTCGCAGCTTCACCATGATGAACCCACCTAGTATATGTGACCGACATCCCATACAAGTGTAGATGATTTTGCACAGTTGACCGGGGTCTTGTAACCGAATTCATACAACTGCTACACGGGCAGAGCACATCTAATTTCGGACCACCGTACTCAGCTCTGATAAAGTTCATGAAGTTTTCAACCCCCTCATATATGCAGCGGAGAATCTTCGAGCAGAAGTTATCCAAGTCCCGTCCATCTGTTAGACATACAAATTAGTTCTTCTACTAGATATTACAGGAAAAACATATATGCTTTTTTATGAAGTCCAGAAAAAATACCTAGGTCGATGTCTGAAGCTATGGCAAGATATTTGGACGAGCAGATCTAAGTAACGAGATATATGTAAAGCTAATTCAGTAAACAGATTCGAGTGCTAAATTATGGCAGGCTTTTTCAGCAGTCAATGAGGCCGAGCACACAGCCATCGAACTATCGAAGGCCATCGCAGCAACAAAGATCGAGTATAAAACAGTGTACAGCTATTTCTCCTAACAGATTGGCTACTAGACCATGGCAATCTACGTCACAATAAGTATATGGCAGGATATTTTAGCAACTAATCGGGCTTGGCATGCCATCTCAGCTAAGCAGATTGAGTGCAGAACAGGGGAAGGAAGGTTCTTAAGCAGAGCATATTGACTCTAAACTACTTCGGCAAACAGTGAGATTAACAGCGTCTATCAGCTAACATTCAGCGCTACACCGACATGCACGGGGCCTCAGTCTAGAATGTGCGTATCGTGGGAGAAGCTGACCGCCGTGCGTCTCCACACGAACGTCGCTAGCGGTGTCGGCGCTGACCGCCGTGCGCCTCCACAAGAACGTCGCCACCGGCGGCGGCGCGGCTAGAGGATGGCAGTCTACGAGAGTGTACTGTGGGAGTGAGAGGATCGCCGTGCATCCCCTCGACGAACCGCGGTGCCGACATATCGGTGCGGTAGGGAGGGCGGCTTTGGCAGAGCGAATGGAGTGGAGGGGGACGGGAGGAGGGGGTTTGGGGAATATTATTGGCTAGTTGGCCGAAGGGCGGTTGAATATGGGATTTAGGAGGGAATTTGGGAGGAGGGGGGCGGGGGAATTTTCGCGCGGTGGGCGGGGGGAGTTTGGCGCATGGTCGGTTTCTCCAAGTGCAGTCCCACGTGTCAGTGAAGAGGCAAGCCGAAGCACGTTCCGTTTGCGTGAGCCGTGTGCAGGACCGAACGTGTGTGGGGTGCAATGCGACCGCGACAGGGGTGCTGTTAGTGTACCGCCCTTTTTCCTTTTAATAAACTAGGTGCTTCGCCCCCTAAAGAAAAAAACTTGGTGCTTCGCGCGATCCATCGATACTACTACTAGTAATCAGGTAATCCCGACTAAAACGGCTCGGCCGGGTCTTTTCCCGCGCGATACGCTGGGAGGTTGGCTTAGTTGGGTTATTTAGGACGAGTAATGCTACACCTACGTAATCCCAGTTATGTATTTAACGTAATGTGAAATGTGTGAGCTATTGATTGTAGATTGGGGGGAGGGAGGGGCCCACCGCCATGAAAATCAAGGAGGAGAGAGAGAGGCAATTTACGTTAACCCTTTTGTAGGTTCCCGTAGATGTAGAAAGATGTGAAATGCGTGAATGTGTTGTGGACGTACTATTGGAGTGCCTAAGATAAATTGTGTATGTAGACTAGATGTTTATCTTACTTCGCATGTTAGCTTTGTCTCGGTTCAATAAAAAAGCAGAGTTGGTGATGATGGTGTGCCTGCCATCCTACAACATAGGCCGTCCGATCTATATCTAACGGATAGGAAGGAAACTATGACAATTTACCCACACTCCTCTCCACATTTGCAGATAAGGCCTTCCCTCATTCATCCTTTTCTCCCACAAGATCTTGATGTTCCGTGCAACGCACAGGCATCTTGCTAGTACTCCTACAATATACTATATTATTGTGAAAGTTCATATACACCGGCCGAGATTAATGCAAACACGACAGATTTTCATTACATTTCGAACTTTTATAGGACAGAAAAATAAAAGAAACCCGACCCTAAACCTATTCTACGACGGCGATCGACGTCCTCCATCTGCGATCTCCATGTACGGGGGCGGGGTTCAAGACCCGTGCAGTGAAGGTGCGGTCTCCGGCGTGGAAGAGTAGAACACGGGAGACAGACCGGCCAGTTGGCACACCATGCCCTGCCACCTCCCATGCCCTACTTATCCTCGGAGGAGTCCCCGACGTCAGTGGTGCCGGACGTTGGACGGCGGCAAGTAGGACGCGTGGTGGACGTTGCTTCCGTCGTCGGCCGCCAGCGTGGCCACCGCTTGTGCGGTGACTTGACCGAGGGCGGCGACCTCGAGCTTCATCCCCGAAGACAAGCTCTCCCGCAGAGCGTTCGCACTTGCGGTCATGGCGGATGTGGTGCCAGGTAGCAGGACGATGCGCTATGGTGTGGAGGTTAGCTGGGCGTTGCCGCTTTAAGTAGCGCATTCCGGTGAGGCCAAGCATCCGGGTGCGTTTTTAAGTCGTCGGAGTTGGTTCCTCGGGCACCGAGCCTCTTAACGACGGCATACGGACGGACGGCATGAATGCGGGCAGCTGGCGCCGGCTGGGAACGAACCGCGCGATGGCGCGAGGGAGGAGGGTTTTCGGTGTGCCACGGTAGTCAGCTGCGGTCGTGGCAACATTGGAGATGCCCTTTGCTCACATGCGACCCCACATGTCATCGAAAAATCAAGACGACCCGGCATGGTCTCAGGTCCTGGGGATGCAGTTGGCCGTCCTACACCACTCCGCGGACGCGTCGCGGCGCGCGCGCACTTAGGCGCCCCGTGCATCCTCAACGAGCCGGGTGTTGATCTGCTGGTCGTGCCACAGCGCTAACGCCACCCTCGGCACACTGAAACCCACCGTATAAAGCGATGATGAGCGTATCGTTCCCGCATGCCTCATTTGAACATTCCGCCGAGTATCATTCGCATGTGGGCCTAGACCATGCTTGTATTTCCAATGTTGTAATTTGTCCGACATGCATACAAACAAACGGTTCGTTTAAAGTTTCCGTTTGCCTCCACTACGTGTCGCTTCCTGTCTTAGTTTTGACATCCCGTTCGGTTGATGCCCCAACACATCTTGATGAGATCGATTGATCTTGAGAGATCAATTTACGTGTCGTGCAAGGATATAAAGGTTTGGTATGTTTCTATGATAGAAATGATCGGCGGGGGGGGGGGGGGGGCTGTGGGGATCAGAGGGAGAATATTGTATGTTCATAAGCGAAACGAACGTATTGTACCCACCCTAGTCCTCTTTCAATCGATCTCCGGACCCCGAGATGAAATCGAGAGTGAACGAGTGGGTGCATGTGTGATACGTAAGGCGGATTCAAAATTTTGAACCGGTGATCATAGCATCCACAAATCATATATAAAGTGTATTCAATGTTCGTTTCGCTCTTGAACGTACAATATACTCCCTCCGATCCTTTCTAGTACTTTACATATAAGTTTTATGTGTAGTCAAAGTATCTATACTTTGATCAAACTTACAAAAAAAGTATCAACATTCAACAACACCCAATCAATATTGTTAGATTCGTACGTACTCCTAGATTTGTATTCAAATAGACATGGTTTCCAATTTGTTTTCAACCACGTGAATGTACTTGTTCTCGCGCATGCTCTTCCTACTAGGATTTCGCCACATATAGCCAGTCCAATAGTAACTTTTTTAAGCTCCCTGTCTGGCGAGTATCTTTGGACCCCAAAGAGTTGTATAAGTTGGAAAATGGAGATTTGCCTGTGGCATTGGCCGTTGGGCAGCTAGCTATTGCATTTGAAGGCTCCACAGAAGGAACCCGCAGGTACTATTACGCCAGGTGGCTTTGAATCCAGTTTGTTAGTCGTTTGCATCTCGGTTAACAAAAATAAGCTTGAATCCCTCCATTCGTAGATTAATCAGCTAAAGTTGTTAAAACAATAGTACTAGTGGAGTACTGACAACATCTGTAGTAGAGTATGCAATGCTCATAGTACTCCCTCCTTCCATTTATATCGGGCCTATGTGGAGGGGAGAGATGTGAAAAAGTAAAGTGAGTGAGCTCTCATGCAAGAGCCTAGCTATATACGCATTCCTAGTTAAATACAATAAATATGAAGAAAGAGATAGAGAGGAGATGGAAAAAAGTACTAATACAATAGCCAACCTTATATATATTTTTGCGAGAAATAGCCCACACTACTATATGAGTGCATATAGATGATGGCTATAGATGACATGGCAGTTCCTTATAGCCATCGGCTGGCTATATTATTAACCATGCTCTAATGCGTTTTTCAAAACCGCCTTTGACTATTGACAAGATTAATAGTACATGAGATGTATAATGTGAAAATTATATCATTGGAAGCTCCTTTCACATACGAATTTGACCGTATGCTTTGTGTAAGTTGCATGTCATATATTATTACTCTAAAATTTGGTCAAAGTTAGCCTCGAAAAATTCATTAGGCCCTGTAGATGGAAGGAGGGAGTAGTAGTGGAAGTGGATCCTCTGACGTAGGTATCCCTGCCTTACCCTCCCTTTCGTTCACTTACTGGCGGACCCCATGCTTGCTAGGCCCCACATGTGAGTTACTCAATGGGTTCGGCCACGTCAGGGGATCCTCATCCATAGTATACTCCCTTTGTTTTTATCTACTCCGCATAAAACAGAGGGAGTGGTAGTATAAATGACGCGGGCGGGGGAGGGGGAGGGACATCGGTTTGCTCTCAACTGTGGTCTCACAAGCGAGCGAAAACGCAAGACGAAGCGCGTTCCATTCGGTTAGCGACGTGGAGGGTCCAGCGTGCCGGGGTGCAAGGCAAACGCAACAAGAGCGATATACAGTCAAAATCGATTGACCAGTCATCACCAGAACGACTATTCACACCAGAACCTTCGCTACTCGGCATACGCCAGCCACTGCCCCAAAACCACACCTCCTCTCCAGCCCATCACCCCACCTTTCGATCCCCTAGACCGCATCAAGCATCCCCTAGTTCGCCGGAAAGCCATGGTGCGCCACAAGATCACGTACTACAAGATGCTGACGCGGGAGCACCGCGCAGAAATCGCAGCGGCGGTCGGCGCCACAGACCTCCGTTCCCAAGCTTGCTTTGCGGCGGGCCAATCCTCGAGTTCTCTGGAGCCAAGCTACGGGGAGGAGGAAGCCCATCCAATGTTCATGGCGGAGGTCGCGGCGCAGAAGGCCCCTGATGGGTATGAGATGATGGACGTCGACTTCGTGCTGGCGTCCGGCTCCCCCATGGTGCAGGCGGACCAACGGTTCAACCTGGCGATACTAAAGGAGGACCGGGAGGCAGAGGCTCAACTCGACGTGGAGCGTGCACATGCCGTTGCCATCGAGGCTCTCTTGCAGGCGGAACCGGATGTCGTGGATGTGAACTGGGCGGCGGAGGCTCAACTTGAGGCAGAGCGCGCGGATGCCGCTGCCATCGAGGCCCTCCTGCAGGCGGAACTGGACGTCCTCGACTTGAACCGGCGGCGGAGGCTCAACTCGACGCGGAGCGCGCGGATGCCACTGCCCTCGAGGCCCTCCTGCAGGCGGAACCGAACGTCCTCGACTTGAACCGGGTGGTGCTCTCATCCGTGCAGATCGCCCGCATGCTCCGCGTGAACGAGTAGCTGGAGGCCGAGGACAACCACGGTGCGGAGACACACGTCGGCAGCTACGGCTGGTTCACGCCACCAGCCAAAGACGATGAGGCCGTCTCGTTCCGCGAGCAGTGATAGTTTTTCTTTATGTTGTTGTTTTTAGGGATCTTTTGCTGTGTAAAAACATATATTGTTATGCAATTCGCCTGACTTACATCATTTGGGTCAGTCTACCATTTCAGGCTGTTGGATGAATATCCTACGTCTCCTAACCCTTCTTCCTCACCTCTTCTTCTTCCCCAATAGACCACCGCACGGGCCGTACGGATCCTCCCCAACATGCAGTTGGACAAACATACTGTATGAACGAAAATTATGTGTCGGCGGTAGGATGGCTGAGTTTGGTTTGTTCACATGCGGTAGCATGTGTCAGTGAGGGTGTGTTCCCTTGGTTGGGTTTGCGGTGTGCAGGAGCGACTGTGTGAGGGTGCGGAGCGACCGTGTGAGGGTGCAGTGCGACCGCAACAGCCGTGCGCAAGTGTACCTCCTTTTCATTTTGAAAACTTTAGGCAAGCTTGGCAAAAATGTGTGGCGAAGTATGGCAATGCAAGGCCTAGACCCAAACAGGATAAGTACGTACTAGAAGTACTGGTGTTAATAAAGAAAGGCGGGGTTTTCCTTCGCGGGATTAATCGATACAAATCCACGTTTGACGTGTCAATTAATGCGTATTTTTTTCTCCAAAGCCCAAAGAGCTAACCATCTCACTCATCATCACTTGATTAATGCAGCGCCATGCAAACCAACCTTGTCAGTTCCGCATGCATGCAAGGGTATATTAATGTCCTTGGTTGCTAGTACGAGGCAAACCCCATCAATTTTGCCTCGATTAGTGTTAGTGGCCTTTTGCAAATTGTAATTTTGATATACTGGCCTTGTGTACGAAAACAATGGAGGTAGTAACTATTTGACTTCCTTCCCCATTGCGCTGATGTCGATGATATCTCGAACGTTGTGGTTTGACGAAGTGCATTCGACGGAGAACGCCGTTGAGGGAGACCACCGGACGCAAGTGCCGCCTGCAAGCCAAGACAACCGCCTTATTTGCATCCAGGAAGTCCGTTGAACCAAAGGACGCGTAGATGTACTAGTACTACTAGTACTCCACAATAGCGTCGTCCATCCAGCTTAGTGCGGTGAGGTGGTTTCTCGAAGAAGACGATGGAGAAGCGGAGTCAGCGAAGAGTGAAATGATGGTTGCTTTGTTCGTGCTTTCTGATTTGACGCCTCAATTCTTTGTGATTTGTGATAGAAGGGACAGGGGAGTAGACTCTGTGCTCTATACTGTACATGCGTCCAAGCACGGGAGCAAGAGGAGAGACGTTGCATTTTTCTATTCCTTCAATCAATCAATCAGGGAGCTTCGGTTCCATCTTTTTGGCTTTGGCAGCACCGTCTACAATGGTTCCCATCGATGCCAAAAGCTATTTTCACATTTGGCTACACATTGTGGATGCCCTTAACCGTACCACTTGGTTTTGCTCCTGTGTGCTATCTATACAAATCTAAATTATATTGATATAAAAAATTTATAGAATCAAGATTAGTAAAAAGGAGGTGATTTTGCCGCGCGGATGGCGGGGGAGGTTTCTTATTTTTAGAGGACGTTGGCCTGGCGGTTTGCTAACATGCGGTCCCATGTGTCAGTGCTTTACCAAGCCGATCTGCATCCCACATGAGGCAGAACAACGGCAGAAGTAACACGTGGTTAACTTGAAGAAGATCTTATAAAAAAACTTGAAGAAGATGAGGGAGAAGCAGATTCAGCAATGAGTGAAATGATGGTTGCTTCGTCCCTCCAACTTCTTTTTTTAGCATTATTACTTCGTTCCTCCAACTTAACTGCGGGAAAGGTGCAGCTTAGTGATTTGACGCCTCATTGCTCATTACTACGCCGGCGCCATGACTGGGGTGCTTCACCCCTGCTGCTCTGCACTGTATTTCGGTATGGCGCATGGACCCGGTAGCATGATGTCCCACATGTCAGCGAACGGGACTAGAACATTTATGAAAGCGAGCGCTCTACTCTTACGATGGAGGAGTACACGACACGGCGGCCCCGTGAACTGTCACTTGTACTGTATAGTACTATAGTTTTGCTGTTTCGCACGATCCATCGATACAAACCCGATAAAACAGGAAAGGGCGGGATTTTTCCCGCGCGGTAGATGATACTGGCCATACATTTCAAAGGCAATTTTAATGTATGCAAACTGAATAATTAAGTAACCATATGATATCTAGTAAAACTAAAAACACATATGATGTATTGTGTTAGAGTGTAGTAGTAGTGCTGTATTGCTTAGTTGTTAGATGTAACATGTGAGAACGTGTAGAGATGTAGTTTTGGAGGGCCTACAGAGAGAAAACTGTAATACGGTCACCGAACTTCAGAATACGCTCATTACAGTCACTATATACGTTTTGCGGTGATTATATGGTCACTTGCTCACTGTTCAGCATCAGATTGCACTCTGTTGACCGGCCAAATAGTCTGCGTGGCACCATGTTGACTATTTAAACTGACCACGTTCCTTGTGGGTCCCACATGTCAGTTCACATAGGAAAAAGGTCAGATAAACACAAATTTACCCAGGCGCGACAAGACTCCAACCCGTGTGCGGGAATCACCTGGTTGTGTATGTGTCTGTCAGGGCCTGGTGTGTGCGCATGCACATGTAGGTTGAGCACTTGAGGTGAGAGTGTGTGTTGATCGTGTGGTGTGTGCATGCATGCGTGCGTGTGTGCGTGTGAGTGTTGCGTGCGTGCGTGGCTGCATGTGTACGTGTGAGTGTTGCGTGCATGCGTGGCTGCATGTGTTCGTGAGAGTGTTGCGTGCATGCAGTTCGTGTGCATGCGTGCGTGTGTGTATAATCACCACACCAGCTCCTCTGTGTTAAAACAGACGACTCAGCATACCAATACAAGGCCACCTTGTCCACTTTGCCCGCAGTCATGACTTCGAACCAACGTCCAATATTTTTTTGTCGTTTGTTTTCATTCTTACTAGCAAGAGGCATGTGCGTTGCACGTAACATCAAGATGCATTTGTATGACTAGTTTATCTGGTGAGATAAAAGGATGAACGAGGGAAGGCCTTATTTGCAAATGTGGAGAGGTGTGTGGGTACATTTTTGCAAAATTGCCATAGTTTCCTTCCTATCCGTCAGATATAAATCGAACGGCCTATGTTGCAGGATGGCATGCACACCATCATCACCAACTCTGTTTTTATAAGAGTGTAGAAGAGTAGATACAAGCCGACAGGTGGGCCCAATGTTAGTGAGATAATGTGATGCAACACTAGAGGTGCAACGTGGAGCGTTTCACTGGTCAACTAGTCGTGTCTTGAGCAAATACAGAGCTGTACGGTGAGCCCGTGACTGTATAATGACCACAAAACGTAAATGGTGACCGTAATGAGTGGATTCTGAAGTCTAATGTACGTATCGTGCTTTCGCTCCAAATACAATGATCGCCACTGTATATATCGGGAGAGAAAGATGAAACATGCGTGAATGTGCTGGGGGCTTACTTTTAGAGGACCTGGAGATAGTTTGCGTGCGTACGTGAAAGGGGCATAGAGGGGGTGTATGCGATGGGGAGAGAGATGCTCTTCCTTTCTCTTTATTATGACTAACTTTATATATAGTATAAAAATATAAAAATTCACAGTGTGGAATAAATATCATTGTGGGCACCATGCAATGCAAATTAACGTTCATACTCCTCCATATAACTTTGTAATGTTGTATATATGTAGAAATTCTAAAATAATTTTTTGGCCACACTTTATTCAAAAGGAATGTTGTATGCGAAATAAACGTGAAGAGAGGGCTTTTTAGATCAATGGGGTACGTGATGTAACAATTGTGAATGTGTAGTTGATGTATATGCAGGGCCTAGAGAGGTATGTGTGTGTATTACGTATTCGAGAGAGGCATGGATAGAGGGGCCGGCGGGGGGAGGGGGCGTGGGAGAGATAGCACGAGAAATGAGAGAGGTCTAGAGAGAGAGAGACTAATATATGATGTCAGGGCGAGAGATTCCCTTGAGTGTGTATATGCAAGGGGGAGGGTATAGAGGCACGAGGAGATTTCTTTTGTGTGGTGTCTGTGTTGGTATGTGTGCGTGTGAGAAAATAACGAGACCTGAGGGCAGAGGTGAGGCCCTTGGTTCGGTTCCGTCCTATGCCACGGTGGTCGGCCCATGACGCATTTAGGGAGACCCATGGATGACTTGTACAAGACAACGATAGCAGAATTGTGAAGGACTCAGTGTCCACTGACAAAGCCGACTAGGATTTGTAACCCTGGGTTATCGGACTAAGGTAACCCCTTATCTCTGATATTACTATTCATCCAACCTAACTTTAAGGGGCATCCTACAGAATGCTCTGCTAGAACCATACTCGTCGATTAGGAAGAGAGGTGTGAGACCATACGTGAGAGACAGGCCTAAAGATAATGTGCGTACAGGAGACACGTAGGCAGGTCTATGTATATAGAAAGGGTCGATGGGGATTGTGCGTGTGTATGCTTGTGAGAGGAAGAGTTCTTGTGATAAAGGTTAGTGAAAAAGTCGTAAATGGTTACGAGAGGGAGGGAGGGTTATATCGAGAGCATGTCTGCGAGAAAGACACCTCGGGAGAGAGTGTGTGAGCATGTGTGAGAGACCACCGATGGAGAGTGAAACTACACGTAAAAGACTGATGTACACATTGATTAAAGATATAAATTGTATCCAAATATTAGGATGGGATGTCATTGATCCATCAGACATCTAGATTCTATCAAATTTGAGCATGTCTATGTTATTATTCGACATAATTGATCCACATAGTTAGTATTTTGAACTCCAGACAATGCATCGCTTTAGCAATCGAATATAAACGTGAGTATAGTTCATGTTGTGTGTATAAAGCACATTATACATACGAAAGTTACACAATGAACATTATAAATAGCTAACTATGAACTAGCATACATTTGAATTCAACTTAAGGTGGTTTAACAAAATCAAATTCAACATGAAGTCCATTCAATTATTTGAATTCGATATCATGGCATTTGTAAATCATACCTAAGTTATGGGGGCACCAATCTTTGCTCTGATTTTGTACATAATAGCATATATAGTCGTGTACAAAATAGATTCACATTTAGCTCCTCCATTCCGAAATAATCGTAGTTATAGGAATTTCAAGTGTCAAAATTTCAAAAATAAGTGGATAATTTAATGAGGTTTTCAAACATACAAGGTCAAATTTAACATTGTCTATTTAGGTCAATCCTCAAAGTTCAAGAGTACTCTAAACGTGAATGCTTGTGTTTCCAAATTTCAAATGAAGCGCCAAAAGAGCATCTACTCGCCCGAAACCGCGCGAGACCAATGTTTGGTAGTACAAGGAAATTACTTTTCTAACTCCGACCCGTCAAACCTACCGGCCGGACGTCCAAAGGTCTAAACCGGGGTAGGTTTGTAGCTTCATCTAGACGCCACACAACCGCCTCCGAAAAACATTCATATACAATAGCCGCCTAAGCACACATGCGCGCGGCCGAAATCGCTCCCGCCCACTATTTGGGACACCTGGAATTACCATCCTACCCCGACCCGCAGTAGGTCCGAAATTTAAGAGGGGGGTAAAGTTTGTACTTTCCCCAAATTTCAAACAAGCGCGTCCCATCTGTTCAAAAAAGCCAAAAACAAGCGCGTCCCAGACCGACACATGGTTCTCCCTTAGCTCCCCCTGCCCCCCCCCCCCCCCGTCCGATTCCCCATTCGTACTCCGTGGGCGCCAAAACTACCTCTCCACCAGCCACGAAACCCCGGCGTCCTCCGTCTGCCACCCCATCCCACCCATCAACCGCCGCCCTCCTCCATCGCGCCGGAGGCGAGACCCCGATGTCATCGTCCACCGCAACCTCAACCGCAACGCCCTCCATGGCTAGTAGTTGAAGCCGAGGCCGAGCCGTCCGTACCCGAGCCAGTTCAACCACGCCGTCCTGCGCCTCACCGCTGCCTCTCCAACTTTGCCACCGTCCACCGCACGGAGTTGTTCCTGCTACACTGTCCTTCGCCGCCTCGGATCTGCTTCCCCTCCGCCGACAACGGCCACGGCAATACAGTCAACAATTTGGCCATGGGTTTGTCCAAGCCTGCACCCTCCTCCAGAACGTCGGTTTCCCCAGCAAAAAGAAGAAGATTGGCGCGACATGTGGAGGCGACCACACCGGCGACCGAAAATGGCACTGCTCTTCCCTTATTCGTGCAAATCTTACGTGTCTGCTTGCACGGTATTCATCCCACAGAAGACACTAGTTGACCGCTTCTCCTTGATACTAGATGTTCCTAGTTACTCGCGATGCACAAGGTTTCTCCTCATATACTATTTCACCTTAGCTAGAGGTCCATCGCCCCCTGGATTTCAATTCCTGGTCAGTTGATTCCCAATTAACGGAAGCATTCCCCAGCGTAACAGGCGCTAGTCCGCCTATTATGCCGGGGAAGCAGCGCCTCGGTGTTTATCTTAGGGGCGTGTGGGGCCTAGAGCTGCTGGCGCCCGATCTAGAGGTCGGCCGGGATTAAAGGGATGGCCTGGGGGCGCAACCAAGCACGGCGGTGGTGTGAGGTAGAGGGGAGGGCGGGGCGGCGAAGGCAGGGGTCTGGGCCGGTGGTCGCTGGCGGTTCGAGAAAGATCATCAACAGTGACTGGCAGAAGGTAGACGAAGGCCATCTGCCCGTTCCTTATAGATCGGACAGTTCATAAAAAAATCGACTGACCTATTTATTTTCAGTCGACTGTGATCTTGATAGGACCACATGTGGTGGTGTGCTGCAGGAGTACCAGCATTTCCTATGTTCATATATTACAAAATCATACGGAGTAGAATCTAATTTTGTTTGCCATGCAATGTGGTAGAGCTATCATATGTCTCCTGTCATTTATTTTTCAGCCACCTGCTATCTGCTACTTTTACAGTGCACTAGTTCTGCACACACTTCACCCATACTCTCACTAGTGTTTTTATGGAAGGGTATTTCAGACCCTGCCTTGACAAAAGCAGAAAAGAGAAGAGAGAAGTCAATCCAGCATGGTATGCAGCTAGGCCAGACACGTTTCAAGACTTTAAAGGGTGTAGTGTCAGCAGATGGAGACGGGGAACGTAGCTCTGGAGTTGATGATCTCGCTCGCCGTGAACCACCATCCCAGGTGCTTGCTTTAAGTTCACGGTGTCATATGTGGTTGCATGTTGCATATGGTGTCTAGCTTGTATTCGAAAGGCCGAAGTCGGTCTTTATCAAGATAAGGAAAGATATTTTTTACATGAACCACCATCCCGGGATCACCAAAAGACAAATAGCTAGTCAGGGAACTGGCCGAGCCAGGGACAAGCCCAGCACAAACATGCATCACCTGGAAGCCAACTAAAAAGCCACGATGGTGGCGAAGCAGCTCGCCTCCCAACAGGCTCTTAGGTCCTAGATGATCATGCTCACCACTCCAGCCGGATGTCTTGTAACGCCCACGATGCAGCTATATCTCTCACGTGTCGAGGAACGACTTAGAGGCATAACTGCATTGTAGGTTTTGTCGCAAGAAGGGTCATCTTCACACAATCCCATGTAATGAAAAAGAATGGGATAAAGAGGGTTGGCTTACAATCGCCACTTCACACAATACTTAAATAAATCATACATCATTCAAAATACACACATAGACCGACTACGGTCAAATCCAAATGAAAAGAAGATAACCCCAAATGCTAGATCCCCGATCGTCCCAACTGGGCACCATAACTGATCATCAGGAAACGAAACATAGTAATGACCAAGGTCCTCGTCGAAACCCACTTGAGCTCGGTTGCGCCACCTGCACTGGTATCGTCGGCACCTGCAACTGTTTTGGTAGAATCTGTGAGTCACGAGGACTCAACAATCTCACAACCGCGAGATCAAGACTATTTAAGCTTATGGGTAGGAAGTGGTAACAAGGTGGAGCTGCAGCAAGCACTAAGCAAATATGGTGGCTAATATACGCAAATAAGAGCGAGAAGAGAAGCAACACAACAGTCGAGAAGCTAGAAGTGATCAAGAAGTGATCCTGAAACTACTTACGTTCATACATAACCCGAACCATGTTCACTTCCCGGACTCCGCCGAAAAGAGACCATCACGGCTACACACGCGGTTGATGCATTTTAATTAAGTCAAGTGTCAAGTTCTCTACAACCGGACATTAACAAATTCCCATCTGCCACATAACCGCGGGCACGGCTTGCCAAAGTTTATACCCTGTAGGGGTGTCCCAACTTAGCCCATCACAAGCTCTCACGGTCAACGAAGGATATTCCTTCTCCCGGGAAGACCCGACCAGTCTCGGAATCCCGGTTACAAGACTTTTCGACAATGGTAAAACAAGACCAGCAAAGCCACCCGATGTGCCAAAAAATCCCGATAGGAGTCGCACATATCTCGTTCTCAGGGCACACCGGATGGGCAAGACGTCGGGTTGGCATAGACCTTGGTTGCCCAGGGGGCGCCGGACATCGCCCGGTTTGGACCAGCACTCAGAGGAACACTGGCCCGGGGGGTTAAAAGAAAGATGACCCTTGAGTCTGCAGAACCCAAGGGAAAAAGGCTTAGGTGGCAAATGTTAAAACCAAGGTTGGGCCTTGCTGGAGGAGTTTTATTCAAAGCGAACTATCAAGGGGGTCCCATAAATCCCCAACCGCGTAAGGAACGCAAAATCAAGGAACATAACACCGGTATGACGGAAACTAGGGCGGCAAGAGTGGAACAAAACACCAGGCATAAGGCCGAGCCTTCCACCCTTTACCAAGTATATAGATGCATTAATTTAAATAAGAGATATTGTGATATCCCAACATATCCATGTTCCAACATGGAACCAGCTTCAACTTCACCTGCAACTAGCAACGCTATAAGAGGGGCTGAGCAAAAGCGGTAACATAGCCAAACAACGGTTTGCTAGGAAGGTGGGTTAGGGGCTTGACATGGCAATATGGGAGGCATGATAAAAAAGTGGTAGGTAGCACGACGTAATGATAGAACGAACAACTAGCAAGCAAAGATAGAAGTGATATCGAGGGTAATGGTCATCTTGCCTGAGATCCCGCAAGGAAGAAGAACGAGTCCATGAAGAAGACAAACGGACGAAGTCCAACAAATCCTCACAAACGCGATGTTATCAGAACTAACCCGAAGAAGCAACACCGGAAATAAGCAAACAACATGGTAAACAACCATCACATAAACATGGCATGATGCACAATCAAGTATGATGCATGTCCGGTTTAGTGAGGCATGGGATGGCAAAGTGCACAAACAATACTACAAATTAAGCGGAGCTCAATATGCAACGAGTTGCATATTAACGAAACACCACATGACTTATTTAGTTCTCTCTCGGTTATGTACCCAACAATATTGAATGTTGTTAAACATGGCAAGAGGTGAAACATATGAAAACTACCTATCTAGGCAAATTTAAATGAAGCCGGAACAACAAACAACAGTTCCGGAATATCCTCATGTCCATATTTTGGATTTGGTATTGTTCTGCCCTAAACCATATTTTAATGTTGTTAAACAGTAAAATTACCATGTTAAACTAGGCATTTTTCTACCCAATTTACATATAAAATTTATTTAAAATGGAGCTACGGTTATTTAGTTATGAAATAAACCATTTTAACATGGCATTTATGCAAAATTAAACAAACAACAAGTTTAAACATTTTTAACATGTATGAAAGTGGCATATTATGAAATTAGACATAATTGTAAGCAGTTTACATGTTTAAATCATTTTAACCCGATGCACAGTTGTGAAGTTATTATATGCATGATGTCTAGGTTTTTTTTTTGCAAAACAGGTTTCTCTGGAAATTAGACAGATTCGCATAACTGGAAAAAAAACATGAACTGGGCTGAAACTGGCTGGGCGCTGGATCCGTGGGGGCTCATCATGGGCCATCAGGCCGGCTTGGGGAGAGGCTGGGCCGACTGCGCAGTGGGCTGGGGAGGCGCTGGGCTGCGCGATGCAGGCAGTCAACGCAGGGTGAAGCAGAGGGCGTCGCGTGGCTGTGCGGGCAGAGGACTTGGCGCGGGGCAGAGGTGGACTTGGGGCTCCGGCGGGAGGAACTTGAGGCGCAGGGGACGGCGAGCTCGAGCAGATCCGGCCGGCAGGGTCGCGCAGGTCGGGTGCGGCCATGGAGGGGCTTGAGCTCCTGATTCCCTGGGAAAAACGACGCCGGGAGAGCGAGGTGAGAGACGTACAGGAGAAACGAAGGGAGATGGAGAGGAAAAGATCAGGGGATGGTCAGCGGGGCCTGCTGGACAGTGCAAAAGCTCCAGCGCGGCGGCTTGGCTCGAAGACGGGCTGGGCGCGGGCGTTCCTCCTCCCT
This sequence comes from Aegilops tauschii subsp. strangulata, assembly GCF_002575655.3. Classification (NCBI taxonomy): domain Eukaryota; kingdom Viridiplantae; phylum Streptophyta; class Magnoliopsida; order Poales; family Poaceae; genus Aegilops; species Aegilops tauschii. The sequence continues at coordinate 254,232,405 of NC_053040.3, read as the reverse complement.
GCAACGAGGACGAGACGCGAGGCAGACGAGCTGGTCACGCCGAACCAGAGCGACGACGGCGGCCTTCGACGGGAACGGGGCCGGAGGAGGTCGTGGGGGTCGGGAAAAGGCGCGGCGGCGGGGGACAATCCTCCTAAAATTTAGGGTTTCTCTAGATTAGGTATGAGGTTGGACTATATATAGGGAAAAGAGGGAAGTTTGGATCATCCGAGTAAAATTGGATGGTCAAGATAAAATAGGCTATGGAGTCCAATTAAGAAAACGGAGATGTTTTATAGATGTTTGGGGATGAACTGTATGCAACGGTGGTGACTGAGCGGGTCGAGTTCGGGAGGGGTTTCGAACGAGCAAGCGAGGGGGTCTGTGCACTTTACAGAGAGACTCCGGTTTAGGCAAGAGGGAAAGACGAAGAACAAGGTTGGTCTCGGAACGGTCAACAAAAGCGAGGGGTAACGCGGCAACTACGAGCTGATGCAAGTTTTATGAAAACATGCAGATGCAATGCGCATGATGCTATGAGATGAGATGCATGACATGAAAAAAAATGCAAAAACGAAAGACAAAACCCAACCACGAAGGAAATTATCATATCACATAGCCGGAAATGGCAAGAGTTGGAGTTACAAATATGGAAAGTTACATCTGGGGCGTTACATGTCTAGCTTGTATTGCTTCCAATTTGGTTAAATTGCATCTGCTTAGCTTACACACTATACCTTTGAATATGACACGCCTTCCTGTTTTTGGTACATACTGGTACATCTGTCTATTAACCATGTTCTTACATCAAACTAATGTTCTTGTGTATCCCTCATCAATCACTTATGATGAGGCAGTCAGGCCAGTGGAGTACTGTGATAAAAGATCCTCATTTAGAGAATGCAGCGTTAGCCTCCCCACATGATTCTCAAGAAACAGCAAGGCTAGATGAAGATAGTGAACGTAGCTCTATAGTTGATTACTGCATTTCCCCTACACTAGCATTGCATGTGCTTGCTCTAACTTGGCAGCGTGATATGTGGTTGCATGTTGCATATGGTGTCTAGATTGTAATTCTTCTAATCTGGTTAAATTGCATGTGCTATTCTGCTTAGTTTATACATTATACCTGTTAACGTGACATGCCTTCCTGTTTTTAGTACATATTACATCTGTCTATTAAGCATGTCCTCACATAAAACTATTGTTTTTTGTATCCCGCATAAATCAATATCACGAGACACCTTCAGTATATGCAGTGTGATATTAGTTGCATCTTTCATATTATTTATAGCATGCACTGCTTCTAATTTGTTGAAATGCCATTTATGATGGGACGCTTTTAACTTGGCAGAGTCATATTGGTTGCATCTTTCATGTGGTGTCTAGCTTGGATTGCTTCTTATTTGTTGAAATGGTTTCTGCATAGTTTACACAAACAGTTGTGAATATGCCATGCCGTCCTGTTTTTTGTATTATTCCATCCTGGAATCATGTGTTTGCCTGACATCAAAGTAGTGATTGTCAGTATCATGCACGAATGAGTTCTGAAGAGTCAATTTTATTTCTTTTTCTTGTCGGTTTTACTTGACAATTCAAAATCAATAAAGCGGAAGGAAGTTAGCAAGGCAGCGGATGAAGGTGCTCCTTCCAAACGGAGGGCCTCTACAGATTCTACTTCTCCATCCCCCCAAGATGATTTCCAAGACAACACATGCATAGACACTCAACGTAGCTGTGTTGGTGATGAGCACGTCTCCCCTAGTGCACCATTACAGGTGCTCCCTCTAACTTGGCACTGTTATATGTGGTTGCATGTTATGTATGATGTCTAGCTTGTATTGCTTCTAATTTTGTTGAATTTCATCTGCTTACTTTACACATTATACTTGTGACTAAGACATGTGTTCATGTTTCTAGAACATACAATATCTGTCTATCACACCAGTTTCTTACATCAAAGTACATTTGTTCTGAAGAACTAAATTGTTATTCGTTTTTCTTGTTGGCTTGACTTAACATGGCACAGAGAAAGAGGAAGCAACACAGAACAACAAGGAAAGGGAAGCGGAACAATCCTGCAGATTCTGCTGATACTGATGGTGCAATAGAAGGTCAAAGTCCAGCGGAAAATTGTACCGACAGGGTATCCCGTGCTACACGAGCTGCAGAACAAGCCAAACAGAAACAAATAGCTGCCACCAAACAAGCAGAGACAACCCTAGTTGTTGCAACACCTTCCACAGTACCACTAGCTGCACGATTTACTCGTTGGTCAACTCAGCTAGCAGCACATTCCCAAGCTCCCTTGCCACCTGACACTACTTCCGAAGCACTCTTGACACAAGATGAGTTGGCAAGATCAGATGAACTTTGTGAGCTTCAACAACAAGAAGGTAGTTGCTGGAGTCAAGTTACGGTTGCATGCTTCTTTATATGTAGTCACACAATTTGATGTACACTAACACTTCCTATTTTCGTTGTTGGACTAGCACCTAGGCGCAAGAGGAAACAAACATTAGGGATAATGCTCGATGGGTGAACTAAATATAGAGGAGGAAGAATGGAGATCCGTTTTGAGGCAGGTTTAAAAAGGCCACGTGATGCTACAGAGTCAGCCTAGTTAGTATCAGAGGCAGCGGTTGCCGTTAGGTGTCATGTACGTATCCTCCCAACATGGATTCAGTACAGGAATGACGAAGATGAAACCCAGTTCAACACCTTCCTCGACCATTTATCTATAAGTATGGTTATGTATGGAAACTAGTAATATCGTCTTGCTCTGTCCAATACTTTCTAGGTTGCTGATAATGAGGCTCCCATAATTTTCAACAGATGAGGTTCAAGTTGGATAGCCAATATGATGCAACTAGACAAGCTCGCACCCATGTTTTCAAGTCTGCTCTGCGACAGTATCGGTATAACTTGAGGAAAACTCACTTTGAAGGCAAGGCTAACAGTGAACTTGCCCAAACATCTCCAGTGGAAAATATATCGGATGAAGACTGGAGAGGCCTCGTTAAACACTGGTCTGATCTGACGTATCAGGTACATTATATATATGTGATCAGATCACATGTTGAAGTCCTATTTACGTATGTGCCACACAGATCTATCTTCTTGTAGGTGAACTGTTCAAAGAACAAGGCCAACCATACGAAAGTGAAATTCCAACAGACGATAGGATCTCGTAGCTATATTGCACACTGCGAGGCTCTTGTAATTAGCTGTTGTTTCACTCTTTTTGCTGTACCATATTATCAGATCTATATTGACTTGTTCCAAATGCAGAGGAAAGCCCGCAAGGACCAAAAAGTACCTGAACGAAATGCTGTGGAAATCTTCAAGGAACGTCACACCAGCAAGACAAAGGGCATGACTACACGAGTCAAGGCCGCTGTTGTAAGTCCTTAATCCTCATGCCTTTTAACTACTACTTACTCTGACTTGTGCCTTGAACTACATGGTTTGCAGCCAATGTCTATTACTCTTTTCAATTTTATACACAATTGTCTTAGCGTATCATTGCACCTTACAAGGTTTAAAAGAGAGGAGTGATGTTCCTTTGATCTTGACGTGTAATCTAGTTCCGTGCTGGACCTGCCCACACAATGTTACAATTGCCTGTTTGTCTGTTCTCAATTGTTCTGTGATATGAATGATGTCATACTATGCTTACCGTATTATAAACTTTGTCTCTTTATCCTTAGCTGTAAATACAATGTGAAGAAATAGACAATACATTAGCCATGGTAGATGTTCATATGTTTGGAACCTGGTTTATTATGTACTTTGTAGTAAAATACAACTAATATTTTACATGGGATCACCAGAATAAGTTCTATATATAGACCAAAGCTATTTTGTTTGGTTTTGCTGCCTCCTTAATATCTTCTGTTCTGGTACTACTAATGTAAAAACTCAACTTTTCAGGAAGCTATGGAAAAAATAGTGGAACCGCCACCTTCTGAAGGTGGCGAGGCAACTATAGTCGCAATGTCAGCTCTTGCTGCAGTGGGTTAGTACCTGTCCACTAACAGTGCCAAAAGCACGTTCCTGCGTAATACTGGGTTGGTTGTTAAGGTAATCTCGTGCAAACTGCCTCATGATCAAGATATGCAAGCTGAAAACAATGTTATATCTACGCTCCAGACACAAGTCCGTTCCTTAACAGAGACCCTTTGTGAAACAAGGACATACATTATTCGATGTCGTCAAGATATGCATGCTTTTGAAACCAGACTATATGACATTTGCTATGTTGTTTAGGATCCTAGGAGAAATGAAGGCGAAGGTTATGGTGCTCCATCGGACAATACAACATGAAAACGTAACAGTCAGGTCAAATGAACTGAGCTTCTGAACTTCTGGTGGTGCATTTATCTGCCAGACTGTTAACTTTTATGCCAACCTTCCTTTTATTTTATAGTTGTAATTTGTTATGTTGTGATATGAAATTTGTTCTTAACGTCCAGCCACTGGCTGAAGAAAACAGCAAGCCATTTTTGTATAGTGTAGGATGTTCCCTATATTTGCACTGGTGGCGATCTTTGATACCCAGTGGATGTAATCTGTGCAATCGCCTTAATAGCCTAGCGTTAGTTTCGGGCTTATTTATTTCCTAGTCTTCTTTTTTCCTGGTTTGCTAGTGGCCGCAACAACCATGGGACATATACGGACCGTGGTAGCCTTGACCCTGCTATGGGCCATAGGATCCATGGGCCTCCTACGGGTCGTCTTTAAATGGGCCTCCAACACGGCCGTAGAATTGGTGGGCCTCGGGCCGTCAGATAAATGGGTCTACATGGGCCGTAAACGGGCGTAATTGGTATGGCCCAACACGGTAAAGAACAAAAGTTGGAGGAATGTGATCCAGAAAAAAACGGAAACATTGCACTTTTTTTCGGGCCGTTAACAGGCCGGAGGATAGCAAAGGCTTAACTCTGTCACAGGCATAACGGTTCGTTAATGGGCCAGAATATAGGACGGGCTGGAAACAGAGCAACGGGTTAACAGGCTAGAAACGGGCCGACTCTTGCCACGGGCCGAATTTAGCCCATTAGGGGAACATGCCAGTAACGGGCCGGAAGTAATCGAGTGCCGGAAAGGAGCCCAAGAACGTATGGGTCGTCAGTAGGCCGAAAGCTAACACGGGCTGGAAACGGCCCATGTGAATCATGGGCTGTTAGCGGGTACAAAGATCTTGAGGCTGCGTGGTGGCCGTACTCGCCTTGGTGGATATCCTTGAGGATTGCTTGGCCCTTCTCCAGCTCTACACAGCACTGGTACACACCAGTGACACTGCGCCTCAAAAGTTCCCTATTGACGATGGTGTATGCTGCTGCCCGACGTTGCACCTGTCAGGCCGAGATCTCGTCGGTTGGCAGCTCTTTGTTTACCAGAAACTTGAGGATGGGCTCTGCCCATGATGGTGCTTGAATTTCTTCTACCGCCACTATGGCCACTTGTACGAGTGCTGTTGGGTTGGGAGGTGGCGGGTTGGAGTCGGCCGCCGCTTGCTGTGTTGTTGAAGTCCCCGAGCCGACTGCTGAAGTCCCCGGGCCGGGTGCGACTGCTGCAGTCCCCGAGCCGCCTGCCGAAGTCCCCGAGCCGACTGCTGCAGCCTTTGAGTTAGATCCAACTGTTTAAGGAGCAGCTGGCACGAAGATAGAGTCTGATTCTGGAGAAGGTTTGATCAACGGCTTGCGGAGGCACTGGAGGGAGACGTCGGCTGGTATTGCTTGACGGGTGGAGCCAATCCGTGCCAGGGTGTCGGCTGGCTCGTTGTCGTTTCGTGGCACGTGAAGGAACTCGCACCCTTCAAAATATCCGCTGAGTTGCTGGATGAGGAAGCGGTAGCTTGCCATGTTAGCATCCCTGGCGTCCCAGTCGCCAGACGACTGCTGGACCACCAAGTCGGAGTCACCGTAGCACAGAATCCGGCGAATGCCGAGCTCTTTGGCAAGCCGGAGTCCGTGTACTAGTGCCTCGTACTCAGCCACATTGTTGGAGGCGCCAAAATGGATTTGAAGTGTGTATCTAAGCTTGTCGCCTTTGGGAGAGGTGAGGACGATGCCGGCTCCCAAACCGGTGCGCATCTTCGAACCATCAAAGTGCATCCGCCAATGGGTGGAGTCCAGCGCTGGCGGCAGGTACTGGGTCTCAGCCCAGTCGACGAGGAAGTCGACCAGTGCTTGGGACTTGATGGTGGTGCGAGGCTGGTAGAAGATGGTGTGGGGAGCCAACTCAATGGCCCATTTGGCCACTCGGCCTGAAGCGTCTCGGCTGCCTATGATCTCAGCAAGCGGAGCGGTGCAAACAACCGTGATGGGGTGCTCTTGAAAATACGGCTTTAACTTCTTGGCGGTAAAGTGCACGCCGTAGCACATCTTCTGGCAGTGGGGGTAGTTTTGCTTGAAGCCGACAGCACTTCACTCAGATAATAGACCGGTCACTGGACCGGCAGAACCTTGTCGTCTTCCTTGCGCTCAACTACTATGACTGTGCTGACCACCCAGCTGGTGGCGGTGATGTAGAGGAGCATGGGCTCCTTAGCAGCCGGCGCGGCCAGGACAGGCGGCATGGTCAACATCTTCTTGAGCTGGAGAAAAGCCTCATCCTCCTTGTCATTCCATTCAAAGTGAGTGGTTTTCTTCAGGAGCTGGTACATGGGAAGTGCCTTCTCGCCTAGCCAACTGATGAAACGGCTGATGGACGCCAGGCAGCCGGTGAACTTTTGGACATCTCTTAGTCGGGTAGGCTTCTCCACTCTCTCGATGGCCTTGATCTTCACAGGGTTGCACTCGATGCCGCGTTCGGAGACCAGGAAGTTGACAAGCTGGCCGGCTGGTACTCCGAACACGCACTTCTCTGGGTTAAGCTTGATCTGAAATCGGCGCAGATTTTCAAAAGCCTCCTTGAGATCTTCTAGGAGGGTCCCCCGCTTCTCCGTCTTCACCACAACATCGTCCACATAGATGTGGGTGTTTCTGCCGAGCTGCTTGAGGAGGCACTTCTGCATGCAACGCTGAAACGTGGCGCCGGCATTCCTCATGCCGAACGTCAACGTCAGGTAACAGAAGGCTCTGAATGGCATGATGAAAGAGGTCTTCAGCCTATCAGCTGGGTTCAACTTGATCTGGTGGTACCTTGAATATGCATCCAAAAAACTCAATAGCTTGCATCCGGCTGTGGAGTCTATCACTTGGTCAATCCTTGGCAAGGAAAATGGATCTTTGGGGAAAGCTTTGTTGAGGCTGGTATAATCAATACACATGCGCCACTTGTTGTTCTTCTTCAGTACAAGGACTGGGTTGGCCAGCCAATCTCGATAGAACACTTCCATAATGAAGCCGGCTGCTAGGAGCCGGGCTATCTCTTCACCAACAATTCTTCTATTGTCCTCCGACAGGCGGCAGAGGGGCTGCTTGACCGATTTGGCGTTAGGTCAGATGTGTAGTTTGTGCTTGGCGAGATCCATCGGAACACCTGGCATGTCTTTGGGAGACCCTGCAAAGATGTCCCAATTCTCACGGAGGAAATCGACGAGCTCGCTTTCCTATTTGCTGTCGAGGTTTGCACCTATGACAGCATACCTCTCCAGGTGCTCTGGGTCCAACGGTATCTTCTTTGTCTCCTTGGCCGGCTTGAAGGAACCTTCAGCTTCCGACTCGTTGGGATCAGGGGATATGTCCGGCTGCTTGTCGGCCATGGCCACAACCCGGTCAAGGAGCCGCTTCTCGGCAGCGATCACAAGGGACTCGGCCAGCCGACTGCTAGAGGCCGCATAGGCGGACGACTTCTGGTAATCTCCGGAGACGGTAATAACTCCTTCGGCTCTTGGCATCTTCATATTGAGGTAAGCATAGTGCGGCACCGCCATGAATTTGGCCAAGGCAGGTGGGCCAAGTAGTGCGTGGTAAGGGCTCTCAAGGTCAACTACTTCAAACCACACGGGCTCTCGGCGGAGATGATCTTTGTCTCCAAAGAGGACACCTATCTTGATCTTGCCGATTGGTGAGTGAGAAAGGCCAGGGACTATGCCATGGAAGACAGTCTGACTGGGCAGGAGATGCTTCGGTTTGATGTTCAACTTCTCCATGGTGCCGCGGTACAGGATGTTGATGCTGCTACAGCCATCTATCAGGACTCGGGAGAAACGAGCAGCTCACCTCTCTGTAGCAAAGGTGGCTTCCAACACCAGAGCGTAAGAACCCGGAGAAGGCATTACTTCCGAGTGATCAGCTCGGCTCCAACTGATTGGCTTTTCTTGACCAGTGCATGAACTCTGGGGCTTCAGTAGCTATGGCATTCACCTCTCAGGACTGCTGGCGACGGTTGTGCCTGTTGTCTGCCACACTGGTGAAGACGACGTCGGCTCCTTGCTCTTCTGGGTACTCATCTTGAATAGCGGCAACTGGTCGGGCCGCCTGCTGCGGGGGAGGAGACAGCGGCGGTGGGCCGGCTGGTGAAGGAGGCAGCAATCCTTCACCCTTGGCGATTTGGGTGAGCCAGTGACACTTCCGAGTCATGTGGTTGGACGGCTTCGCGCCGCTGTGAAACTTGCAGGGTGCATCAAGGGTTTGCTCATAGGAGAAGGCGGGCAACCAATTTGTCTTGCCGCCTCTCTGACGTTTGGGAGCAGGCTGCCCCTCCGGCTGCTGGTCTTCGACTTCGCCACTTGCCGGCTGGTGGAAGCCGGCTGTGGTGCCTTGCGCTTGTTGTCGTTTTGCTGCTGAAGCCGACTGGTGTCACCAGCCGGAGTCCGATGTAACGCCCCGAGACCGATGCTCCAGTCGCCTTCCATATATTTCGTGTTCGCCGTGTGTTTTATTTTTTGTTTGTTGCATTCATCATGTCATCATGAGCATTGCATTGCATGTTTCCTCAAAAAACATGCACCCGTTGATAGTTGCCGCTTCTTCCTCGTCTCTCTTGACCTTTCTCGAGACCGGCATTCGTTTGATGCCCGACTGTTTGACCCTCTCTACACAATACTCACACCCCTTCTCGCGCGCGTCCGAAACCTGTCCCGAACCCGACCCGCTCAGTCATCACCGTTGCATTCAGATCATCTCCTAGCATCTATAAAACATCTCCGTTTTATTATTCGGGCTACCTAACCTATTTATTTACGACCCTCCGATTATAATCGGACGGACCGGATTAATCCCTACCCTAATCCCCTACCTATTTAAATAGACCAACCCTAAATTCTAGGCGATTTGTCCCTGCCGCCGCCGCCGCACTCATCTCCCACCTCGGGATCCCCTCGCCCAATCTCCTTGGATCCCCTCGCCCAGCCAACCACCGAGCGCCAGCCTCCTCGGATCCGAGGCCTCCCCAACCGCCGCCTTGCCTCCACTCTGTCAGCAAGCGCCACCGGAGCCCCGAGCTGCTGCAGATCCAAGCGCCTCGCCTCTGCACCCGCCCCGATGGCCTCCTCTACCCCGGTCTCTTCTCCCATGGATCCCTCCTTCTCCTCGCGTCGAGCACCAGCGCTCTAGGGCCGGCCTTCTGCTGTTCGTCCTCGTCGGTTCTCGCAACACTAGTGCCGCCGGTAGCCGCGCCGCCCGATCCTCCTAAACGACGGCAACTCCAGTAGGTCTCCGCCATGGATGCCAGGAGCGCCCGTGCGCCGCATGCCCGAACCCCTGTCTTGCTCCGCCTCGCGTGGCCGGTGACCGGCAGATGAGCACCTCCGCCCCTCTTCCTTCCCTTCCAACTCTGGTTCTTCCCCTCTCCCTCACCCCGCCTTTCTCTTTCTCGCAGGTGGAGGCCATGGCCGCCGCCGCTGTTCTGACTACCCCGCAGGAGCTCCCTGCCGCCGGATCGGGTCGTATCCGCCCGGTTCCCCTCGCGCCACGTCCGCCGCCAGCCACCGCTGTTGCCTCTGCTTCGCACCCCGTGCTGTGGCAGACGCGCCTTGCTTCGTCTGAAGCCACAACACCAAGTCCCATTCTCTGCATCGAGCTGCTCTGCCCCGAGCGGTCGCGTTGACCCTCCTCTTGCCTCATCAAGGCCCAGCGCCAAGACACCGGCCTCCAGCGCCAGCTTACGCGAGCCCTCCTCTGCCTCGGCCTTTAGGCCCAATGTGAGCAGCCCCCTGGCCTTTCCTCTGCTGGGCTGCCTGTTCCAGTTTCGGCCCGTAGTGTTTTTTTCCTACTGCTGCAATTTTCGCATTTATCCAGAGAACTGCAGTTTTACAGAAAAACCCCTCATGTTCATGCATTAATAATTAATTAACCATGCATCATATTAATATGGTTTATATATGAAAAATGCTTAGAATTTTATCTAGTTTCACAATATGCCACTCTCATCCATGTTTAAAATGTTTCAACTTGCTGTTTGCATAAATGCCATATTAAAATGATTTATTTCATAACTAAATAACCGTAGCTCCAAATTTAATAAACCTTATATGTAAATGTGGTAGAAAAATTCCTAGTTTAACATGGTGCACTTTATTTTTCTGTTTAACAACATTAAAATTGTGTTTTTGGCAGAACAGTACCAAATCTAAAATATGGACATGAGGATTTTCCGGAATTGTTGTTTGTTATTTCCGGCCTCATTTAACTTGCTTAAATAGTAAGGTTACTTATGCTTCACCTCTTGCCATGTGTAATAACATTTAATATTGTTGGGTACATAAACAAGAGAGAACTAAATAATTGATGTGGTGTTTCTTCAATATGCAACTCGTTGCATATTGAGCTCAACTTAACTTGTAGTATTGTTTGTGCACTTTGCCATGCCATGCCTCTTTAAACCGGACATGCATCATACTTGATTGTGCATCATGCCATGTGTATGTGGTGGTTGTTTACTATGTTGTTTGTTTCTTTCCGGGTTGCTTCTCTCGTTAGCTTCGGCTTCGTTCCGGAGTTGTGAGGATTCATTCGACTACGTCTGTTTGTCTTCTTCATGGACTCGTTCTTCTTCCTAGCGGGATCTCAGGCAAGATGACCATACCCTCGAAATCACTTCTATCTTTGCTTGCTAGTTGTTCGCTCTATTGCTATGCTGCGCTACCTACCACTTGCTATATCATGCCTCCCAAATTGCCATGAAACCACCTCTAACGTTTGTCACCCTTCCTAGCAAACCATTGTTTGGCTATGTTACCGCTTTTGCTCAGCCCCTCTTATAGCGTTGCTAGTTGCAGGAGAAGATGAAGATTCTTCCATGTTGGATTATTGTAATAACCCCTAAAGAAGCTAGAGCAAGACCTAACTGAAAATGAATCGAATTGTTGATTGTGTCATAAAGGCCCTTATGCCCACGCCCTAATCGACCCCCCGGACCATTTGGACGAAAGTTCGAGTTTGCCAGGGGTACAAATGAAATGAAAATGAATTGATAAAACATTCCTAAAAAAAAAAATATGTTGGGATATCACAATATCTCTTATTTAATTAATGCATCTATATACTTGGTAAAGGGTGGAAGGCTCGGCCTTATGCCTGGTGTTTTGTTCCACTCTTGCCGCCCTAGTTTTTGTCATGCCGGTGTTATGTTCCTTGATTTTGCGTTCCTTACGCGGTTGGGTGATTTATGGGACCCCCTTGACAGTTCGCTTAGAATAAAACTCCTCCAGCAAGGCCCAACCTTGGTTTTACCATTTGCCTACCTAAGCCTTTTTCCCTTGGGTTTTGCAGACTCAAGGGTCATCTTTATTTTAAACCCCCGGGCCAGTGCTCCTCTGAGTGTTGGTCCAACCCGTCAGTCGCCGGTGGCCACCAGGGGCAACTCTGGGCTCGCCTATCGGAAGCTTGGACAATCCGGTGTGCCCTAAGAATGAGATATGTGCAGCTCCTATCAGGATTTGTCGGCATATTCGGCCGGCTTTGCTGGTCTTGTTTTACCATTGTCGAAATGTCTTGTAAACCGGGATTCCGAGACTGATCGGGTCTTCCCGGGAGAAGGAATATCCTTCGTTGACCGTGAGAGCTTATAATGGGCTAAGTTGGGACACCCCTGCAGGGTATTATCTTTCGAAAGCCGTGCCCACGGTTATGTGGCAAATGAGAATTTGTTAATGTCCGGTTGTAGAGAACTTGACACTCGACTTAATTAAAATACATCAACCGCGTGTGTAGCCATGATGGTCTCTTTTCGACGGAGTCCGGGAAGTGAACACGGCTTTTGAGTTAGGTCTGACGTAAGTAGGAGTTCAGGATCACTTCTTGATCATTACTAGTTGACGACCGTTCCGTTGCTTCTCTTCTCGCTCTTATTTGCATATGTTAGCCACCATATATGCTTAGTGCTTGCTGCAGCTCCACCTCACGACCCTTTCCTTCTTATAAGCTTAAATAGTCTTGATCTCGCGGGTGTGAGATTGCTGAGTCCTCGTGACTCACAGATACTTCCAAACAGTTGCAGGTGCCGACGATACCAGTGCAGGTGATGCAACCGAGCTCATGTGGGAGTTCGACGAGGACCTTGGTCGTTACTATGTTTCGTTTTCTGATGATCAGCAGTGGAGCCCAGTTGGGACGATCAGGGATCTAGCAGTTGGGTTATCTTCTTTTCTTTTGGCTTTGACCGTAGTCGGTCTATGTGTGTACTCTGATTGATGTATGATTTATTTATGTATTGTGTGAAGTGGCGATTGTAAGCCAACTCTTTATCCCATTCTTGTTCATTACATGGGATTGTGTGAAGATGACCCTTCTTGCGACAAACCACAATGCGGTTATGCCTCTAAGTCGTGCCTCGACACGTGGGAGATATAGCCACATCGTGGGTGTTACAAGTTGGTAATCAGAGCCATCCCCGTCTTAGGAGCCCCCTGCTTGATCGAATCGCTGGCGTTGTTGAGTCTAGAACAAAATGTTTTGAGTCTTAGGATTATATATATCGGAGAGTAGGATTCTTTTTACTCCTCAGTCCCTTCGTCGCTCTGGTGAGGTCCCCTGACGTAGAAGTTCTGACTTTTCTCTCCTCAAATTTCACTAAAAAAATTTAGGATCACGCGGGTATCTTGGAATCATTCCGATGGTTTTGTGACGAGAACATTGTTCTTGGTGCCTCCTGACATTTAGGGGTTGTGGCAGTGTCCCGGGGAGTTGAGCTCCAAGGTGTTGTCGTCACAATTTTATCGTTGCAGTTCTGGAATACCTGAGTTTCGCCGACATCGAAAATCTCTTTTATGCAGTTGTTGGTGAGATCACCTCGACGCCACCCAGTACTGGGGCGGGAGTTCGGGAGTATTGCCATAACTCGTATAACGGATGCTTTTCGAAGGTTGAGGTAAACGATTTCTGAAGATTTCTTTGTTATGTGTTGACGGATGGATACAGCTGGATCTTGGTATTGTTAGTTTGGGTGATATATTTTGTGTCCCCTGTATCCCCAACACCTGATTGCATAACCAGAAAGTTTCGGGAGTTTATAAGTGGGAATTCAAGTAGCTCCTAGGATATCTTTCCGGCAGATGCATGATATGAGATTGGGGTTCGACGTCTAGTAGTCCGCCTTTCCACGGTTGGTTTTACAGTGGTCTCGTAGTGTCTTAAAGAGTCCTTGGCTATGCCGACTCGGGGATGCTTCGTATGTCATGTGCACTGCCTTGTACATGATGGTGCTGTACGATCGAGCCCATGTGGGCCCCACCACGAAAACTTCGGACGAAATCTCTATCATATGTTTGTTCCGGCTTATTTTGCAAGCCAAATCCTTTGTTTTTTGTTTTGTTTTGTTTTGTGGTATTCGACTTGCTTCAATGACAAGTGTTGATTCCATACCTTATTCCAAGCGGTGTTCTCATATTCCTATGTGGATACTAATCCTTCGTGATCATCGAGTTTGCCATCTTAATTCTATTTCCAACCGGTGCGTTTCTCTTCGAGATGATCCCATCATTCTCCCCAGTCGGAAGATCAATAATAAGTTTTCTCAACGTTGTTTGTTTCATCTGCCCCAAGTTGCCTTTGTTTTCCCGCCCTCCCACCCTTTACTTTAAGGACTCAGATTTCTCAATCATGTATCCTTTTATTGATGGGAAGTCTCTCCATCTTTTTTTCAATCAATGTTCTGATCCGATGATTTCCCATGAAGATACTAACGGAGCTTCAAGTTCATCATTCTCTTTTCTTCTCCGGTGGATTCAATTCAAGCTTTCTAGATCATATCTTTTCCTCGTTTCAAATGTTTTTCTCATGCCGGTGTACCTCTTAATCATCCACTTCTCGCCATTCATTTGTTCTGGAGTGCCGAAGATATCTCAGAAGATTTGTGTCTCCATTATCAATCCGTTCAAGCTATTTCGAGGTTGTTATCACATTCAAGCCATTTAATTCAACCGGCGCAATCTTTCTTTTAATCATTCAACGGTGTATCTTTTGAGTGGGCCCTAACCCACAGGTCTTTTCCCAGGATCTTACCTGACTCTTCTAATTCTTTTCGGAGTTATTCTCAAATTCATTGCAAAGTTTGACGTAAGAATGAATTATCATCAGTCAAATGTCTTTCTCCAAGATCTTTCAAACTCTTTTCATTGTTGGTTCAATCTTTCTAATTTTCATCCCGGAGTATCTCAACAATTCATGGTGGTGTTTCTCATCGTCATTCTCAACATTTGAAGACCGAAGAAGAGTTTCTCTTAAATCTTGCTCCATTCTCTTCAAGATTCATGGTTCTAGCTTCACGCCACTCTCATAATTGTTTTCGATTGTGAGAATTCTTTTCACCCATCCGGGGCAATTCATGAGTCTTTTCAGTTTGATTCTCCGAAGGCCATCATTTCAGAAGATTTATTCGTTCTCAACATTCAGCTCTCGTTCTCCAAATCTTACCGGTGCATCGTTCAAATATCCTCTAGTCAATTCATGATCTCTTCGTTTCACTTGTGTCTAAATTCTGTCAAGTATCTTTATTCGTTTTCTAATTCTTCCCGATGAATTGTGCCTTTGCTACTTTCATTTCAAATTCTCGCGGTGGTTCGTTTAAGAGTTCTCTTCCTTGGTTATCATATAAATTTATTCGTTGTTTCAATCCTACCGGTGGTTCGTTGAAGACTTTTCTCAAGTTTGAGCAATATCTATCTTAATCCTTTCTACGAGAATAAGTAGTATGCAAAAATCCATTGCTTGTCATCAATCTAAATTGGTGAAGGATACGCATAACGTAATTCTTATTATTGTTTCATCCAAGTGGTCTAGTTTCTTCTTTCCAGAGTTGTTCATCATGTCATTTTCTTGGTTCGAGACGCTTCATTTTTTCTTTTCCGGAGTTCCAAGTTTTCCACATTATCTCATCGCGAAGCTCCATCTAAATCATCGCAAGGCTTCACCTTGTGTTCTCAACTTCTCTTTCTTTTATCATCCTTTCATTACCGGAGTTCTTCGTGGAGGCTCTACATGGTGGTTCGACAAGGATTCTTTTCATTCTTCAATTGTTCTTCAAGATTTCTCTCGGAGTCAAGATCCGTCAAGCTATACTCTAAAATAAACATGGTGTTCAACACACGTTTTATTTTGAGGAGTTCAAGCATTCTTCATCTTGCATTCCGAAGTGCAATTCTTTCTCTCTTATCTTTTGAGGTGGTTTTATGTCATTCTTGATAATTTTCTTCATGTTTCATGATTCACAAGTTGTCAAGAATGAGATATTTAAACCCATCATATTTTCTTCGTAAATGAGTTGTTTCAACCCATAATAATCTCTTTGTTAGAGTTATCTTGGTATAGATTCACCTAAAGCTTTCCCTAAGGAATGTTGCTATTATGGTGCTTATCAATGATCCAAGTTTTCTCCTATCCTCTCGGCTAGAGAAGTTTTCATCTCTTCGTTGATCTCAAGCAAGCAATTGTTTCCGTTAGTGGCGGGTTGTCACCTCATAATTTTGAGATGTGTTCCATAAGCCCACAACAAGCTTGTTCTTTTCGTTGTTGGTTTTCCAACAACTCCGTTCAATCCTACTTCATAAGGATGCTCTTTAAAATTCATTTATGGTAAGAGATGTTGGTTTCATTCTTCGTTCTATTCACTCCAACTATCTAACTACCATGCATTGTTTTCGGAGGCATTGTGATATCGCTCTCTTCGACCCATCTTCTTGTTTTGTCAAGATCATCTTCTTTCCTTGCTTATCCATTTAACTGGGGTGTTGTGATATCTTTCAAGTTCTCTTGATCCTATCAAGTTTTCCTTCTCTTTTCTACCGGAGTGCTGGCTGAATTCTTTTCGCTCTCATTCCTTCTCTATTTCGTTTAAACCGGAGTGGTTTCGAAGTAATTCTCGTTCATTGATTTTTCCATTCTTGTCTTTCAACCTACAACGTTCTCGTGATGTTCCTTGTTCCTCTTTGCCAACAGAGTGTTTGCAATATTGTTTGTCTCCGTTGTATTCTTTCTTTCAAGTTGTCCAACCTCTCAAGGTTCGTGGTTTCACTCGTTTGTCGAAGAAGCAACTTTGTCTTACCTCTTCCTCTTCCGTTTCTCTCCGGTGCCGTCCTAGATCTCGAGACGAGATCCTCTTTTAGTGGTGGAGTGTTGTAACGCCCCGAGACCGATGCTCCAGTCGCCTTCCATATATTTCGTGTTCGCCGTGTGTTTTATTTTTTGTTTGTTGCATTCATCATGTCATCATGAGCATTGCATTGCATGTTTCCTAAAAAACTTGCACCCGTTGATAGTTGCCGCTTCTTCCTCGTCTTTGTTGACCTTTTTCGAGACCGACATTCGTTTGATGCCCGACCGTTTGACCCTCTCTACACAATACTCACACCCCTTCTCGCGCGCGTCCGAAACCTGTCCCGAACCCGACCCGCTCAGTCATCACCGTTGCATTCAGATCATCTCCTAGCATCTATAAAACATCTCCGTTTTATTATTCGGGCTACCTAACCTATTTATTTACGACCCTCCGATTATAATCGGACGGACCGGATTAATCCCTACCCTAATCCCCTACCTATTTAAATAGACCAACCCTAAATTCTAGGCGATTTGTCCCTGCCGCCGCCGCCGCACTCATCTCCCACCTCGGGATCCCCTCGCCCAATCTCCTTGGATCCCCTCGCCCAGCCAACCACCGAGCGCCAGCCTCCTCGGATCCGAGGCCTCCCCAACCGCCGCCTTGCCTCCACTCTGTCAGCACGCGCCACCGGAGCCCCGAGCTGCTGCAGATCCAAGCGCCTCGCCTCTGCACCCGCCCCGATGGCCTCCTCTACCCCGGTCTCTTCTCCCATGGATCCCTCCTTCTCCTCGCGTCGAGCACCAGCGCTCCAGGGCCGGCCTTCTGCTGTTCGTCCTCGTCGGTTCTCGCAACACTAGTGCCGCCGTTAGCCGCGCCGCCCGATCCTCCTAAACGACGGCAACTCCAGTAGGTCTCCGCCATGGATGCCAAGAGCGCCCGTGCGCCGCATGCCCGAACCCCTGTCTTGCTCCGCCTCGCGTGGCCGGTGACCGGCAGATGAGCACCTCCGCCCCTCTTCCTTCCCTTCCAACTCTGGTTCTTCCCCTCTCCCTCACCCCGCCTTTCTCTTTCTCGCAGGTGGAGGCCATGGCCGCCGCCGCCGTTCTGACTACCCCGCAGGAGCTCCCTGCCGCCGGATCGGGTCGCCTCCGCCCGGTTCCCCTCGCGCCACGTCCGCCGCCAGCCACCGCTGTTGCCTCTGCTTCGCACCCCGTGCTGCGGCAGACGCGCCTTGCTTCGTCTGAAGCCACAACACCAAGTCCCCTTCTCTGCATCGAGCTGCTCTGCCCCGAGCGGTCGCGTTGACCCTCCTCTTGCCTCATCAAGGCCCAGCGCCAAGACAACGGCCTCCAGCGCCAGCCTGCGCGAGCCCTCCTCTGCCTCGGCCTTTAGGCCCAATGTGAGCAGCCCCCTGGCCTTTCCTCTGCTAGGCTGCCTGTTCCAGTTTCGGCCCGTAGTGTTTTTTTCCTACTGCTGCGATTTTCGCATTTATCCAGAGAACTGCAGTTTTACAGAAAAACCCCTCATGTTCATGCATTAATAATTAATTAACCATGCATCATATTAAAATGTTTTATATATGAAAAATGCTTAGAATTTTATCTAGTTTCACAATATGTCACTCTCATCCATGTTTAAAATGTTTAAACTTGCTGTTTGCATAAATGCCATATTAAAATGATTTATTTCATAACTAAATAACCGTAGCTCCAAATTTAATAAACCTTATATGTAAATGGGGTAGAAAAATTCCTAGTTTAACATGGTGCACTTTATTTTTCTGTTTAACAACATTAAAATTGTGTTTTTGGCAGAACAGTACCAAATCTAAAATATGGACATGAGGATTTTCCGGAATTGTTGTTTTTTATTTCCGGCCTCATTTAACTTGCTTAAATAGTTAGGTTACTTATGCTTCACCTCTTGCCATGTGTAATAACATTTAATATTGTTGGGTACATAAACGAGAGAGAACTAAATAATTGATGTGGTGTTTCTTCAATATGCAACTCGTTGCATATTGAGCTCCACTTAACTTGTAGTATTGTTTGTGCACTTTGCCATGCCATGCCTCTTTAAACCGGACATGCATCATACTTGATTGTGCATCATGCCATGTGTATGTGGTGGTTGTTTACTATGTTGTTTGTTTCTTTCCGGGTTGCTTCTCTCGTTAGCTTCGGCTTCGTTCCGGAGTTGTGAGGATTCGTTTGACTACGTCTGTTTGTCTTCTTCATGGACTCGTTCTTCTTCCTAGCGGGATCTCAGGCAAGATGACCATACCCTCGAAATCACTTCTATCTTTGCTTGCTAGTTGTTCGCTCTATTGCTATGCTGCGCTACCTACCACTTGCTATATCATGCCTCCCAAATTGCCATGAAACCACCTCTAACCTTTGTCACCCTTCCTAGCAAACCATTGTTTGGCTATGTTACCGCTTTTGCTCAGCCCCTCTTATAGCGTTGCTAGTTGCAGGAGAAGATGAAGATTGCTCCATGTTGGATTATTTATGTTGGGATATCACAATATCTCTTATTTAATTAATGCTTCTATATACTTGGTAAAGGGTGGAAGGCTCGGCCTTATGCCTGGTGTTTTGTTCCACTCTTGTCGCCCTAGTTTTCGTCATACCGGTGTTATGTTCCTTGATTTTGCGTTCCTTACGCGGTTGGGTGATTTATGGGACCCCCTTGACAGTTCGCTTTGAATAAAACTCCTCCAGCAAGGCCCAACCTTGGTTTTACCATTTGCCTACCTAAGCCTTTTTCCCTTGGGTTCTGCAGACTCAAGGGTCATCTTTATTTTAAACCCCCGGGCCAGTGCTCCTCTGAGTGTTGGTCCAACCGTCAGTCGCCGGTGGCCACCAGGGGCAACTCTGGGCTCGCCTATTGGAAGCTTGGACAATCCGGTGTGCCCTGAGAACGAGATATGTGCAGCTCCTATCAGGATTTGTCGGCACATTCGGGCGGCTTTGCTGGTCTTGTTTTACCATTGTCGAAATGTCTTGTAAACCGGGATTCCGAGACTGATCGGGTCTTCCCGGGAGAAGGAATATCCTTCGTTGACCGTGAGAGCTTATAATGGGCTAAGTTGGGACACCCCTGCAGGGTATTATCTTTCGAAAGCCGTGCCCGTGGTTATGTGGCAGATGGGAATTTGTTAATGTCCGGTTGTACAGAACTTGACACTCGACTTAATTAAAATACATCAACCGCGTGTGTAGCCGTGATGGTCTCTTTTCGGCGGAGTCCGGGAAGTGAACACGGCTTTTGAGTTAGGTCTGACGTAAGTAGGAGTTCAGGATCACTTCTTGATCATTACTAGTTGACGACCGTTCCGTTGCTTCTCTTCTCGCTCTTATTTGCGTATGTTAGCCACCATATTTGCTTAGTGCTTGCTGCAGCTCCACCTCACCACCCTTTCCTTCCTATAAGCTTAAATAGTCTTGATCTCGCGGGTATGAGATTGCTGAGTCCTCGTGACTCACAGATACTTCCAAACAGTTGCAGGTGCCGACGGTACCAGTGCAGGTGATGCAACCGAGCTCAAGTGGGAGTGCGACGAGGACCTTGGTCGTTACTATGTTTCGTTTTCTGATGATCAGCAGTGGAGCCCAGTTGGGACGATCAGGGATCTAGCAGTTGGGTTATCTTCTTTTCTTTTGGCTTTGACCGTAGTCGGTCTATGTGTGTACTCTGATTGATGTATGATTTATTTATGTATTGTGTGAAGTGGCGATTGTAAGCCAACTCTTTATCCCATTCTTGTTCATTACATGGGATTGTGTGAAGATGACCCTTCTTGCGACAAACCACAATGCGGTTATGCCTCTAAGTCGTGCCTCGACACGTGGGAGATATAGCCGCATCGTGGGTGTTACATCCGAGGGGCCTAAGGAGCCACTTTGCCGGATGCGTCAACTTGAAGCTCCGTCTTCATGGAGGAGTCGGCCGTGGCATACTTGTCTGCTATGATCAGCAGCTCGTCGAGGGTTGCCGGCTCGTCGCAGAGAAGTTTGTGCTTGAGCAGGGTGCCTTGTCTGCACCCAGCTGTGAAGTACTCGATGGCCTGCACCTCGTGCACGCTTTCGCAGTTGCGCAGCGCGGCCCAATGTGTGAGGTAGTCGCGAGTCGATTCGGTGGGGCCCTGGACGCACAAAGAGAGCTGGCGGGGCTTGGGCGGCCGCTTGTATGTGCTGGTGAAGTTGCGGATGAAGGCCTCAGTGAAATCTACCCAGGTGTTGATGCTGCGGGGCTTCAGGCTATTCAGCCATGTCCGGGCGGTGCCCTGGAGCATGAACGGAACATACTTCACGGCAACACGCTTGTTGCCGTTTGCTATACTGACAGCTGTGGAGTAGTCGACCAGCCAGTCTTCCGGCTTCATGGAGCCGGTGTACTTGGGCGTATCTCTTGGGAGCGTGAACCCTTCGGGGAAGGGCTCGTCACGGAGCCGAAACAAGGCGGGCCCAGCGCATCTTCTTCTTCTAGCGCCAGGGATCGATTGAGGCGGTCGATCCGGTGGGGGGCATCATTCTCTCCGATTCCTTCTCGGGGGCCAAGCCGGCCTCCGAGACTCGGATGATCAACAGGCGGCAGGGAGACGCTCCTTTCTCCGCGCGGGGGAGGTTGATAGTCGCCTGGTCGTTCCACCGCCCGTGAGCGGCCGTCTTGGTCGCGCTCGATGGTGATGTGTGTCCGGTTGCGGCTTGCAGCCAGCTCCTTGTCTCGTCGTCCGCGGGCGCCACCAGTCGGCGTCCGGGATGTCGCGCCATGCTCTCGACGGGGAGGCGGGTCGTCATTCTGCCGGTTGGGTGCTTCGGTGCGGCAGCCGGCTTCTTGCTACTCGGCAGTTGCGTCGATGAGCCACTAGACGCACTCCGTCATGTGGCGACGCTCGTCGCCCTCGAGGTTGTCCAGCTCATCTGCTGCTGCCTGGGCAGCTCGTATGTTCTCCATGGGCGTGGCGTAGACGGGGCGATCTGCCCCGAACATGCTGGCAATGGCCGCGCCATGTTGCCAGACCGTGCCGATGCGGCTGGGCCTGCCAGGAGCCGGCGTGCCGCCAATAGTGCGGTCCATCTCGCGCCGGTAAGCCTCTGAGAGGCGTCTCATGCTGGACGCGGCGGGCTTCCAGTGTCTCGGCGTTGGCGTCTTCTGCAATGGGTGTAGACAGGTGTCGTAGCGCTCCCTCGAGCGGATCCCGGGCGCCGTCACCGGAAGCTCCATCGTGACTGATGACAAACACCTCCGTGACGGTGATGCCGCCGCTATCGGCGCGAGGGAGAGGATCGTCAATGACCACCACGTTGGTGGGGAACGCGTCGAGAGATGTCGTGTCGGAATCGACAAGCATCGGGTCGGTGGAGCCGACCGACTCCAAGTCAACGGCCGGCTCATTGGCGACGCGGAACTGGTCGAGGAGGCTGACGAGGCATCTCTCAGGGCTGTCAGTGCCTGCGTCGGACGCAGGCTCGTCGGAGAGGCGGATCTCGCCAACAAGGTCGGCGAGGCAGCTTGCCGCGCAGGTGACCTCCGTGCCATGCAGCGCGTCGGCGCAGATGCCATCCGGCGTGCCTAGCTGGCTGCGCTCGCCAGGGAGGAAGAGGGTTCCCGTCCAGAACAGGTCTCCGGACGACGGTGCACCTAGCCCCACGGTGGGTGCCAAATGTCGGTGTTTTGGTGCGACATATGCCAACGGGTGGCTTATCATGGTGGGGGATAGTAAGACGTCGCCGGTGCCAGGAAGCGGGATGAGGCATAGACACGTACGCCGGTGAAGTTTACCCAGGTTCGGGGCTCTCCTAGGAGATAACACCCCTAGTCCTGCTCTACGGGGTCTCCGCATGATCACTATCTCAGCAAGGAGCTACAAGTTGCTCCTTGAGCTGTTTGCTAGAGGAGGAAGAAGGGCAAGGCTAGCTCTCTCCTCTCTCTATGTATGTGGTAGTGTAGTCTAAGGATCTGAACCCTTTGCATGGGTGCCCTGGGAGGTTTATATAGGCCTACCCCCCAGGGGTACAATGGTAAACCGGCCGGGTGTAGGCCCAGGCCATCAGTGTCTCTTGTGGCCGGCTTCTCCATTGGCTGCTGGGGCCCGCCGACTGGTGGGCCCCGCCGGCTATCTCGTACTTGGCTGACAGGCCACGCCCGCCGCTTGCGGGTCCTGCCGGCTGCTCGTTACTGTAGCCATGCCTCTAATGATGCTTGCTTTGTCGGGGAGGGCGTGGCTACAGTCCCGCCACCTGGCGGGCGTTCACTGTAGCCATTCCCCGTCTCTTCTGGTTAATGGCGCACAAACCCCTAGGCAGGGGGAGGGCCGCCTTCTGGGGGCCGGCTTCCCCCCCCCCGCCGACTGGGCCATGCCTGCCGCCTTTTGGCCTCTCTCTGACAGGTAAGGCCCACCACCCATGGGCCGTACTGACAGCCCGTCGTGGGAGCATGGTCCCTAGTGGCGTAGGTGATGTCACGGACGGAGGGGCCACAGTGCCGTGCCGCTCAGGAGATCTCTAGCTGGTACGCGCACTATGGCCACGACCCGCCCTGGATTCGGTGGTGGCAGGCTTCACTGTAGCCACGCCCCGTCCCGTCATGCCCAAGAGGGCACAGACTTTGAGGGCGCTTGGAGCCGCCTGCTAGGAGCCGGCCTCTCTGGAGGCCGCATGCTAGGAGGCGGCCGCTTTGTGGCCGTCTTCTGGGGTCAGCCGCCTTCCGGTAGCCGGCCGCTTGGACCAGCCGGCCTCAAGAAGGCGGCATTCAGGCATGGAGGTTTGAGGGGCGCAGTGGGCCCTGATGTCTTGAAATGCCATGGGGGCAGATGAGGCTACCCATGGCCAATAACTCCGACAACGATCTCAAAGCCTAGCTCGCCGAACCTGAGGAACAAGGGACACAAGAGTTTATACTGGTTCGGGCCACCGATGTGGTGTAATACCCTACTCCAGTGTGGTGTGGTGGATTGCCTTGTAGGCTGAGGATGAACAGGTACAAGGGATGAACAGCCTCCTGAGGAGAGGTGTTCTTGAGCTTGATGAGCTTGTATGGTGGCCTTTGTGGAATGGATCCAGTCCAAGATGAGATGCCTCCCACGGTGGTGGCTAGTCCTATATATAGAGGCCCGGGTCCTCTTTCCAAATATTAGGCGGGAAGGGATCCCACAACGGCCAATTTAAAGGGGGACAACTAGTACAAGTTATCCTGACAAAAGGTGGTCTTCGCGTGCCAAAGACTCGGGTGGTGACGCCGCGTGGGCTCCATGGTGACCTCCGTCCTGTCGTCTTGCTAGTCTTCGCCTCGTTGCACCAATATGGAAACCTTTGCCTGCTGCCTCGGGACTCCTCGCCTGCGCTTGCCCCTTTAGTACCAAAGAGGCAACGAGTACTCTACGCCCGTTGGCGCCCGCCTGGCCTTGGTCGTCACGGCTCATGTCACGAGTACCTCGCGAGGTGCCCCTTGCCTTGATATCTCTGCTCCTCAGGAGCCAGCCTAGGGAGGCTGCCCCTGAGGAGGTCTTGTGTCGTCCGCCTCGCGAGGGTCTTGAGTGGTTGTTGATGAAGATGGGCCGTACCAGGCCGCTGGAGGAGCCACGCCCTGGGCCACAGGTAGGCAAGTCTGGGTACCCCCGTTCCCGTCGTCAGCGGGTTGCCAACCAGAGGTCTCACGACTTCAAATACCCACTGACCACTAATTTATTACCATTTTTGTCTTTCATATATGCGCTGACGGTGGGCCCTACGGTAATGTGTGCTGGTGAATGTTAATCGTTTTGACTGGTCAATTGATCTTGTCATCAACAAATTATGGAGCTGTATGGTGAGCCAGTGACCATATGATCACCATAAAATGTATATTATTAACACAGTTCATACTCAAACTACCATTTCTTTCTTTCATATACGCGCTGACAGGTGGGCCCCATGGTTGCGTGCGCTGATGGTGCAACACTAGTTGCGCTGCGTGGTACGTTTGACTAGTCAATTGATCGTGTCATCAACAAATTACGGAGTTGTAGGGTGAGCCAGTGACCGTATAATCCCGACATGTATTTTTTTAACACAGTACATACGCAAGCGCTCATATATACGCACAAAAACTCACCGCTATAAGCGCACACACGCACACCCTACCCCTCTGAGCACCTTCGAGAGAGTGAGCCAGCATAAGATCTTGAGATTTTACAAAGTCACCATAGGTGCCTCGTGGTCGAGGGGAACGTCTCCTCCCACTGAACGCACATCGTCGGAAATAGTGAAATTAATGCAGGATGAATGCGAGCACCAGGAGTTTAACCCTGGTGGGCTGGGGAAACCACTGTCCTCCTAACCATCCAACCGCAGGTTGGTTAGCACCACAAAATTTATATGGTTTCCGTGATGAGCTTATTCTGAAGTCCAGTGACCATATCGTGCTTTCGCTTCAAATACAATGACCATAAGTGTCGTCAACAAAATATGGAGCACGCATCAAATACAATGTTCGTCGGTGTCATCTACAAAATACGGAGACGTGTCGTGAGCTAGATACCGTATGATCACCACGAGAATGTATACGGTCACCGTAATGAGCATATTCTGAAGTCGAGTGACCGTATAGTGCTTTCGCTTGAAATACAGTGACTGTCAAGCGTGAATGTGTCAGGGGCATGCATACTTTTAGAGGGCCGAGAGATATTTTGTGTGCATATGTGAAAGTGGTGTAGAAAGAGGGGGTGTCCGGTGGAGACAAGGAGAGATATGCCCTTCGTTTCTCTTTCCCGTGACTCATATTTTAGGAGAAAATATAAACATTCACAATGCAGAACAAATATTATTGGATGCACCATGCAATTAACTTTCATGTATAACTTTGTACTATTGTATATGCTTATTTTCTTAGTGGTCGATTGCATGTGGGGTGTGGTGGGCACATCATTTCTAGTTGTGGTGGGTCAACGTGAGGACTCATGGGTCGGTTCCATCCTGCGCCGCATAGGTTGGACCGAGACGCATTATACGAAGACCCATGTGGAGGACTTCGCGTACAAGACGAAGCTACTAGAGTCGTGGAGGACTTTATCCCCACTGCTGATAAGCCGACTATATAAGATTTGTAACCCTAGGCCCCGAGTATGTTATAGAAGCCTGCAGGCTAGTTCGTCGATAGTATACACACACACACAATGCCTGGTAGTCACGTGTACTTTGTACACTCCCCTATCACAAATATACAGTACCAGGAGTATGCTTTTCCCTCAAATGCAAGGGCCTGGACTTGGGTAAAACTTTGCCTCGTATTACCATCCAGCCTAACAGTCAGGGATATCCTACCGAATGATCTGATGGAATCATATCTGCCAACTACTAAGAGAGAGGTGTGGGGGGGCAATGTGTGCGAGAGAGGCCTAAAGATAATGTGCGTGCGGGAGACACGTAGGCACATATATGTGCCTATAGAGGGCTAGTAGAGACCGTGCGTGTGTATATATGCATGTGAGAGAAATAGTGTTTTTCAACTAAGATTAGTGAAAAGAGTGGTACATAGTAGTAAGAAAGAGAGAGGGAGATATATAGAGAGTGTGTGCATGAGACACCCCAGGAGAGATTGTGAGCATGTGTGAGAGAGAAATGCCGATGTATATAAAGTGTGTGCACTTATGCATCAGACAGAGAGATATATAGCGCGTGCGTGAGAACGGGCTGAGGCATAGTGCATCTACATGTAAAAGGCGGTTCTGCGCATTAAATTAAAATATAAATGGCATTATTATTTTTGGATGAGATCGTGAATTTTGCAATTTGCGTATGAACGAACATCGGTCTTCAGACACCCAAACTCTATTGAATTCTAGCATGTGCATGGGTTTATTTCATATTATCGATCCATAGAGTGAGAGTGGTTTGAAATCCAGACAATGCATTGCTTTTGCAATTCATATATAAACATTAATTAGTGCACACCATGTTGTTAGTGTCACGCACTTTATACATTTGTCACTTACATGGATACATTCCAAATTGCTAGCTACGAAATGGAATACATGTTGAATTCAGCATAAAGGGGGTTTCGAAGATTCGATCGAGGGGCCAAGCCTCGCGAGGCGGACGACACAAGACCTCCTCAGGGCGGCCTCACTAGGCTGGCTCACGAGGAGCGGAGAGATCAAGGCGAGGGGCACCTCGCGAGGTTTCCGTGACTTGAGCCATGACGACCAAGGCCAGGCGGGCGCCAGCAGGCGCAGAGTACCGGTTGCCTCTTTGGTGCTAAAGGGGCAGGTCAGGCGCGGAGTCCCGAGGCATCAGGCAAAGGTTTCCATATCGGTGCAACGAGACCAAGACCAGTAGGACGGTAGGACGGAGGTCATCGCGGAGCCCACGACGGCGTCACCACCAGAGCCTTTGGCAGGCGAAGACCACCTTTTGGCAGCATAGCTTGTACTAGTTGTCCCCCTTCAAATTGGCCGTTGTGGGATCCCTTCCCGCCTAATATTTGGGAAGAGGACCCGGGCCTCCACATATAGGACTAGCCACTACCGTGGGAGGCATCTCATCTTGGAGTGGATCCATTCCACCAATGCCACTATACAAGCTCACCGAGCTCAAGAACACCTCTCCGAAGGAGGCTGTTCATCCCTTGTACTTGTTCATCCTCAGCCTACAAGGCAATCCACCACACCACACTGGAGTAGGGTATTACACCACATCGGTGGCCCGAACCAGTATAAACTCTTGTGTCCCTTGTTCCTCGGGTTCGGCGAGCTAGGCTTTGAGATCGTGGCGAGAGCGTGAGCTAGGGGAGAGAGATCTTCGTGCGCACCCCAGAGTTCGAACCTCAAGGGTTTTGCCGGAACCCGCAATCCGACAAGCTTTGATTTAGCAAATCCCACATACTCAACTATCATATAATCTTCCACAATTGCTAACACTCACGTGATATTTATGGGTACAAAGTTTCAATCGGACACAGAGAAAGATAGGGGCTTATAGTTTCGCCTCCCAACCTTTTACCTCAAGGGTAATGTCAACAATAATAATTTATGATAACCTACATCCGAGTGGATATATATATATATTCGAATGTCTCCAACACATAGTGCTTGCCAAAAGAAAAAGTGTAAAAACGAAAGGTGATGATCACCATGACTCTTGTATAAAGGTAGAAGATAAAAGTAAAAGATAGGTCCTTCGCAGAGGGAAGCAGAGGTTGTCATGCGCTTTTATGGTTGGATGCACAAAATCTTTATGCAAAAGAATGTCACTTTATATTGCCGCTTGTGATAAAGACCTTTATTATGCAGTCCGTCACTTTTATTTCTTCCATATCACAAGTTCGTATAAATCTTATTTTCTTCACACTAATAGATCATATATATTTAGAGAGCAATTTTTATTGCTTGCACCGATGACAACTTACTTGAAGGATCTTACTCAATCCATAGGTAGATATGGTGGACTCTCATGGCAAAAATGGATTTAGGGATGTTTGGAATCGCAACTAGTATCTCTACTTGGTGCAAAGAATTTGGCTAGCATGAGAGGGAAAGGCAAGCTCAACATGTTGGATGATCCATGAGAATATAACTTATATTCAGATATAAGAAGACATAACCCATTATGTTGTCTTCCTTGTCCAACATTAGTGTTTTAGCATGTCATATTTTAATGAGTACTAACAATTACAAAAGATGTCCAAGATAGTATATTTATATGTGAAATCTCTCTTCCTTCAATATTCTTTCATGAATTGTTCAAGTGACTAATGTTGAATTTGCTAACTTTCAATAAATTTTACCACCTATACTTCTTATAAGTGAAGTCATTACTCCCCATGGGATAAGCATATGAAGCATATATAATTTCAGATCTATTATATTCAATTCATTCAACCATTTACTCATAAGATATAAGTGAAGCTCGCGAGTCAATGACAAACTACTCCAAAAATATATACGTGAAGAACAATGACTAGTCAAATAATTAACTAGCCATGGGGTGACTCTCTCACATTCAAGATTTCAGATCCAATTATTTTATTCAAACAATAACTAAAATGAAAATACTCTCCAAGCAAAAGACATATCATGTGACGAATAAAAATATAGCTCCGAGTAAGGTATACCGATGGTTTTGAAGACGAAAGAGGGGATGCCTACCGGGGCATCCCCAAGCTTAGGCGCTTGAGTCTTCCTTGAATATTACCTTGGGGTGCCTTGGGAGTCCCCAAGCTTAGGCACTCCATATTCTCCTCGTATCGATATCTCACCCAAAACTTGAAAACTTCAATCACACAAAACTTAGCGGAACTTCGTGAGATGGGTTAGTATGATAAAGAGTAAATCATTCACTTTGGTACTGTCAAAGACAAGATTCATAATTGTTCTCACACAATGCCTACTGTACCATATCATTTCTACAAATTATATTGAGCAATATAAGCCATAGAAACTAGAAAACAAGCAAACTATGCATTGAAAACAGAATCTGCCAAAAACAGAATAGTCTTTAATGATCTGAACAACAACCATACTTCTTCTACTCCAAAAAATCTGAAAAATTAGGACAACCTAGGAAATTTTCATATCAATCTTGTGTAAAACATTCAGATCAAAAGCATGCTTCTGTGATTTTTTTTAAAATTCGAGCAATGAGTGCAAAAGTTTCTGTTTTTCAGCAAGATCAAATCAACTATCACCGTAAGCCGTCCCAAAGGTCTTACTTGGCACTTTATTGAAATATAAGCTATAAAACATGATTACGACAGTAGCATAACCATGTGAACACACAAAACAGTAAGGATGAATATTGGGTTGTCTCCCAACAAGCGCTTTTCTTTAATGCCTTTTTAGCTAGGCATGATATTATAATGATACTCTTTCAAGCCCAATTCCAATGATAGTCTTATCCATACTCCAAAAGATATAAGTGAAGTTCATGGAGCATTCTAAAATATAGATTTACCAACATCCAAGCTCAAAATATATAAGTGAAGCACATGAAGCATTCTATAAAGTCGTACTCAAAAGGTTTAAGTGAAGCACAAAGATCATTCTATAATGGTATACTCAAAAGATTTAAGTGAAGCCCAAAGAGCATTCTACAAAGCCATACTCAAAAGATTTAAGTGAAGTACAAAGAGAATTCTACTAATAAATGAAGGGCAATCTCACAATAGCATGGAGCATATAGGAAACGAAAACAGAGATAAATACAAGAGACACATATCATGTGAACAAAACAAAAACCAAGGTACACCGATAATTGTTGAAGAAGAAAGATGGGATGCCAATCGGGGCATCCCCAAGCTTAGATGCTTGAGTATCCTTAAAAAATTTACTTGGGGTGCCTTGGGAATCCCCAAGCTTGAACGCTTGCCTCTCCTTATTCTTCTCATATCGATAACTCCTCGTTCTTCAAACACTTCATCCACACAAAACTTAACAAAAAAACCTTGTGAGATCCGTTAGTATAATAAAGCAAATCACTTCCTTTAGGTACTGTTGTAAACTCATTCCAATTTCATATTAGCATTATATCTACTTTATTCCAACTTCACCATGGTTCATACCCCCGATACTACCCATAGATTCATCAAAATAAGTGAACAACACATAGAAATCAGAATCTGTTAAGAACAGGACAGTCTGTAGCAATCTGGAACTTTTGCATACTTCTGTAACTTCAAAAATTCTAAAACAATTAGGACGGTCTAAAAATTCTTTATAGAAGTACTGCGCAAAAAGTTTCAGAGGCATTTGACGTTCCAGTAAAAAATGAAAATTCACGCACTACAGTCAAAGTTTCTGTTTTTGCACTACACATAGCAAACAAACAATCTAATCATCGCAAAACCAAAACTTGGCACATTATTTTTATAATACAATGAATATATACAAGGGGATAACTATTTTTGAGAAACTTCCATGACAAATTCTACATTGTTTCCATGAGCATGAACACAAGTGTTCAAGGTCGACCCTCACTTCTCCAATGCACAACCTTCCAATCACTTCTCTTTTTGAAAAAGTTTTTAAGCATAAGAGGCAAGTAATTTTTTTGTATTTTGAATTTTTTATTTATTTTGTTTGTTTCACCACAACTAAAGAAAAACAAAAGGGAAAACAAAAACTACTTAGTCAAGAAGAAAACAAGCATACACGAAAATATCAACCCCACGGTATCACTCCCCGGCGACGGCGCTAGAAAAGAGCTTGATAATCCTCAAGTGTAAGGAATCATCGTAGCAATTTCCAAAGGTGGAAGTGATAAGCATGGAGTGTCGAACCCACAAGGAGCTAAAGGTAAGATCAATATTCTCTCAAGTCCTATCTGCCACTGATACGACTCTACATACACCGAATGTTTGCTTCCAACTAGAAACGAGAAATGAAACTACGTTGTGGGTATGAAGAGGATAACTTTGCATGATATCGGAGAACAAAAATATAAAAGTAGGTACTGTTAACATAAAGTTAGAATATATTACTATATATTATAAATAGCGAGTGTGGAATAATGATGGGCCGATGTGCGGAATTGTCCTAGGCAATTGTTAACAAGATCGGTAATCATTATTGCAATTTGATATGAGGGAGAGGCATAAGCTAAGATACTTTCTCTTCTTGGATCATATGCACTTATGATTGGAACTCTAGCAAGCATCTGCGACTACTAAAGATCATTAAGGTAAAACCCAACGATAGCATTAAAGTATCAAGTCCCCTTTATCCCATACGCAACAACCCCCTTACTCGGGTTTATGCTTCTGTCACTCAAGCAACCCACTATAAGCGAATCATGAACGTATTGCAACACCCTACAGCGGGAATCCCTCACGTGTGCATGGCACGGAAGGCACCATAGGACAGCACCAAAATAAAACATACAACTCAAACCGATCTATATCATCAATCAACCCAAAAGACAAAAGAAATCTACTCAAAACATCATAGGATGGCAACACATCATTGGATCATAATATGTGGCATAAAACACCATGTTCAAGTAGGGGATTACAGTGGGGTGCGGGAGAGTGGACTGCATAAAAGAGATGAGGATGGCGATGAAGATGGTGATGTTCATGAAGACGATCACCGCGGTGATGGTTCCCCCGATGGCACTCCGGCGCCACCAAGAGAGAGGCGGAGAGGTTCTCCCCCTTGTGCTTCGTCCTCCATGGCCTTCCCCCTAGATGGGGAAAGGTTCTTCATCTCGTCCTTGGCCTTCATGGTGATGATGGCCCCTCCGTCTTCCTCCTCCATGGCTTTCGGTGATGATGGCCCCCTCCGGCAGGGTACTAGAGAGGGCCTCGATTGGTTTTTCATGGCTACAGAGACTTACGGCACCGGAACTCCTGATCTGGGTTTTGTTCTGGAGTTTTTGGGATTTATAGGAGTGTTTGGCGTCGGGGGCAAATCAAGGGGGCCCATGAGGCAAAGACAAGGACGGGGGGCGCGCCCTAGGGTAGTGGGGGCGCCCCCACCATTGTGGTTAGCCGGGGACTCTTCTCTGGTATCTTTTTGCAAAAGTATTTTTTATATTTTTCAAAAAAAAATCTACATAAATTTTCAGCCCATTACGAGAACTTTTATTTCTGCACAAAAACAACACCATGGTAGTTCTGTTGAAAACAACGTCAGTCCGGGTTAGTTCTAATCAAATCATACCAAAATCATGTAGAACTGTTATAAACATGGCATGAATACTTCATAAATCATAGATATGTCAAAGATGTATCAAGGAGCTTTAGGAGGCAAGAGCCATGCGAGGCGAGCGTCGCCCTGTGATACGTCTCCAATGTATCTATAATTTTTTTACTGTTCCATGCTATTATATTATCTGTTTTGGATGTTTAATGGGCTTTATTATACACTTTTATATTATTTTTGGGACTAACCTACTAACCAAAGGCCCAGTGCAAATTGCTGTTTTTTTTTGCCTATTTCAGTGTTTCGCAGAAAAGGAATATCAAACGAAATCCAAACGAAATGAAACCTTCGGGAGAGTGATTTTTGGAACAAACGCAATCCAGGAGACTTGGAGTGGACGTCAAGCAAGCAACGAGGAAGCCACAAGGCAGGGAGGCGCGCTCAGGGGTGGTAGGCACGCCCCCCACCCTCGTGGGCCCCTCGTGGCTCCCCTGACCGACTTCTTTCGCCTATATATATTCACATACCCCAAAAACATCCAGGAGCACCACGAAACCCTATTTCCACCGCCGCAACGTTCTGTACCCTTGAGATCCCATCTTGGGGCCTTTTCCGGCGCTCCGCCGGAGGGGGAATCGATCACGGAGGGCTTCTACATCAACACCATAGCCTCTCCGATGATGTGTGAGTAGTTTACCACAGACCTTCGGGTCCATAGTTATTAGCTAGATGGCTTCTTCTCTCTCTTTGGATCTCAATACAAAGTTCTCCTTGATTCTCTTGGAGATCTATTCGATGTAACTCTTTTGGCGGTGTGTTTGTCGAGATTCGATGAATTGTGGGTTTATGATCAAGATTATCTATGAACAATATTTGATTCTCCTCTGAATTCTTTTATGCATGATTTAATTATCTTTGCAAGTCTCTTTGAATTATCAATTTGGTTTGGCCTGCTAGATTGATCTTTCTTGCAATGGGAGAAGTGCTTAGCTTTGGGTTCAATCTTGCGGTGTCCTTTCCCAGTGACAGCAGGGGCAGCAAGGCACATATTGTATTGTTGCCATCGAGGATAAAAAGATGGGGTTTATATCATATTGCTTGAGTTTATCCCTCTACATCATGTCATCTTGCCTAATGTGTTACTCTGTTCTTATGAACTTAATACTCTAGATGAATGCTGGATAGCGGTTGATGTGTGGAGTAATAGTAGTAGATGCAGAATCGTTTCGGTCTACTTGTCATGGACGTGATGCCTATATACATTATCATGCCTAGATATTCTCATAATTATGCACTTTTCTATCAATTGCTCGACAGTAATTTGTTCACCCACCGTAGATGCTATCTTGAGAGAAGCCACTAGTGAAACCTATGGCCCCCGGGTCTATTTTCCATCATATAAGTTTCCAATCTATTTTACTTTGCAATCTTTACTTTCAATCTATATCTTAAAAATACCAAAAAAATATTTATCTTATTATCTCTATCAGATCTCACTTTTGCAAGTGGCCGTGAAGGGATTGACAACCACTTTATCGCGTTGGTTGCAAGGTTCTTATTTGTTTGTGTAGGTACAAGGTGACTTGAGTGTAGTCTCCTGCTGGATTGATACCTTGGTTCTCAAAAACTTAGGGAAATACATAGGCTAGTTTGCTGCATCACCCTTTCTCTTCAAGGGAAAACCAACGCAGTGCTAAAGAGGTAGCAAGAAGGATTTCTGGCGCCGTTGCCGGGGAGGCTTACGCCAAGTCAAGTCAAGTCAAGACATACCAAGTACCCATCACAAACTCTTATCCCTTGCATTACATTATTTGCCATTTGCCTCTCGTTTTCCTCTCCCCACTTCACCTTTGCCTTTTCTTCGCCTTCTTCCCGTATGTATCTTTGTTTGTGTTTCCATGTGCCTTCTATTTGCTTGCATCTTTGCTTGCTAAAAATCTATTGATATGGATCCACTTAAAGTGTTCTACTTGGATCATCTTCGATCCTTATGCGCTTGTGTTGAAACCCCAACTTGCCTAGTTGATGGGTAATCTTTAGATGAGCATGCTAATTTTTTGCGTCACCGTTTGTCTGAAAAAGGGAAACTCTTGTGGGATCAAATAAACAGATTGCTGTGTTATGCTTGGAATCTTTGTGAAATTTATGATTTTACTTGTTGCTCTAAGAACCCTAAAAACACCTCCCATACCTATGTGAGTTTAATGATAATGAAATCTTATCTTCTTATGCAAAGGGTGTTTATAATTACTACGATATCGAACAAATTGAAGAATTTGTTGCTTTTAAGGGTGCTTATGAAGTTGCTTCTTTAATTGAAAAATATGATATTACTCTCTACGAATCTGAAAATTTGACATACTTAAATATTGTTATGAAAACTATGCTCATAATGTCTATGTCAAAGAATTTATTGAAAGAATGACCATTGCTTCTGAAGAAAATAATGATATGCATGAATCTATAGATAATTATGATTCCGATGATTTGATTGAAATATCCCTTGATGAACATGATGCTTGCTATTCTTGTGGCCATGATGCCAATATTTATGAAGATGAATTTGCTATAGTTCCTTATGTTAAACATGAGATCGTTGCTATTGCACCCATACTTGATAGTTACTTTGATGAAAAGCATGATTGCAACGATGTTATTATAAATTATGTTAATGTGAATTGTGTTAATGATGTGCAAAACCTCAAGCTTGGGGATGCTAGTTTTGCTATGACTTATATTTGTTGCAATGATCATGATTGGGGTGATTCTTCTTATGATCTTGAAAATTTATTTAAGCCTCATGATGAATATGAGATTGATAATAATGTTTGCAATAATATTGAAAGTGGGTTTGGAAGAGTGTCAACTTTAGATCCCACATATTTGGAGAATGTTCAATCTTATGAAGTTTTTGATAAAAGTGGGTTTGGAGAGGTCATGACTTTAGTTAATGTTAATCCCACTATTTTGGAAGAGTGTCAACTTTGCATACATGTGGATCGTGTTAAGAATATGTTTTGTGATAGCTATATTGTTGAATTTTCTTATGATCCTACATGTAATTATTATGAGAGAGGAAAATATGCCCGTAGAAATTTTCATGTCACTAAATTTCCTCTCGTTATGTTGAGATTGCTATTGTTTCTTTCTTCTTCCTTGCATATGCCAGATCTTGCTTGTCTTGCTAATTTGTTTTCCTATAAAATGCCTATGCATAGGAAGTATGTTAGACTTAGATGTGATTCTCACATGTTTTATGATGTGAGCATCATTAAAATCATCGATGCCTAGCTAGGGTCGTTAAACGATAGCGCTTGTTGGGAGGCCACCCAATTTTATTTTATTTTCTTGCTTTTTGTTTCTGTTTAGTAATAAATAATTCATCTAGCTTATGCTTAGATGTTTTTTTATGTTTTAATTAGTGTTTGTGCCAAGTAGAACCAATATGATCTTCTTGGGTGATAGTTGTTTGATCTTGCTGAAAAAGACAGAAACTTTGCGCTCACTAAAATAATTGTTAAAATTCACCAGAACATGACAAAATACCAATTCTTTTTGTAGTAGATCAATATACAAATTTTCCAGGCTGTCCTAGTGTTTAGGAATTTTTGGAGTTCCACAAGTATTCGAACAAATCTGATTGCTACAGACTGTTCTGTTTTTGACAGATTCTGTTTTTTGTGTGTTGTTTGCTTATTTTGATGAATCTATGGCTAGTATCGGGGGGGGGGGTATGAACCATAGAGAAGTTGGAATACAGTAGGTTTAACACCAATATAAATAAATAATGAGTTCATTACAGTACCGTAAAGTGGTGGTTTGTTTTCTTGCACTAACGGAGCTCATGAGATTTTCTGTTGAGTTTTGTGTTGTGAAGTTTTCAAGTTTTTGGGTAAAGATTTGATGGATTATGGAATAAGGAGTGGCAAGAGCCTAAGCTTGGGGATGCCCAAGGTACCCCAAGGTAAAATTCAAGGACAACCGAAAGCCTAAGCTTGGGGATGCCCTGGAAGGCATCCCCTCTTTCGTCTTCGTCCATCGGTAACTTTACTTGATGCTATATTTTTATTCACCACATGATATGTGTTTTGCTTGGAGCGTCTTGTATGATTTGAGTCTTTTCTTTTTAGTTTACACAATCATCCTTGCTGTACACACCTTTCGGGAGAGACACACATGAATCGGAATTTATTAGAATACTCTATGTGCTTCACTTATATCTTTTGAGCTAGATAGTTTTGCTCTAGTACTTCACTTATATCTTTTTAGAGCACGGTGGTGGTTTTATTTTATAGAAAGTATTGATCTCTCATGCTTCAATTATATTATTTTGAGAGTCCTTTAGAACAGCATGGTAATTTGCTTTGTCTATAAAAATTAGTCCTAATATGATAGGCATCCAAGATTGGTATAATAAAAACTTTCATAAAAAGTGCATTGAATACTATGAGAAGTTTGATACTTGATGATTGTTTTGAGATATGAAGATAGTGATATTAAAGTTATGCTAGTTGAGTAGTTGTGAATTTGAGAAATACTTGTGTTGAAGTTTGCAAGTCCCGTAACATGCACGTATGGTAACCGTTATGTAACAAATTTGAAACATGAGGTGTTCTTTGATTGTCATCCTTATGAGTGGCGGTCGGGGACGAGCGATGGTCTTTTCCTACCAATCTATACCCCTAGGAGCATGCGCTTAGTGCTTGGTTTTTGATGACTTGTAGATTTTTGCAATAAGTATGTGAGTTCTTTATGACTAATGTTCTTACCCTTCTATCATTGCTAGCCTCTTCGGTACCATGCATTGCCCTTTCTCACCTTGAGAGTTGGTGCAAACTTCGCCGGTGCATCGAAACCCCGTGATATGATACGCTCTATCACACATAAACCCCCTTATATCTTCCTCAAAACAGCCACCATACCTACCTATTATGGCATTTCCATAGCCATTCTGAGATATATTGCCATGCAACTTTCCACCGTTTCATTTATTATGACATGCTTCATCATTGTCATATTGCCTTGCATGATCATATAGTTGACATCGTATATGTGGCAAAGCCACCATGCATAATTTATCATACATGTCACTCTTGATTCATTGCCCATCCCGGTACACCGTCGGAGGCATCCACGGAGAGTCATATTTTGTTCTAAGTATCGAGTTGTAATCATTGAGTTGTAAATATATAGAAGTGTGATGATCATCATTATTAGAGCATTGTCCCAATAAAAAAAGGAAAAGGCCCAAAAAAAGAGAAAAAAAAGAGAAAAAAAAAAGAAAAAAGGGACAATGCTACTATCCTTTTTCCACACTTGTGCTTCAAAGTAGCACCATGATCTTTATGATAGAGAGTCTCTTATTTTGTCACTTTCATATACTAGTGGGAATTTTTCATTATAGAACTTGGCTTGTATATTCTAACAATGGGCTTCCTCAAATGCCCTAGGTCTTCGTGAGCAAGCACGTTGGACGCACACCCACTTAGTTTCTTTTGTTGAGGTTTCATATATTTATATCTCTAGTGCATCCGTTGCATGGCAATCCCTACTCCTTGCATTGACATCAATTGATGGGCATCTCCCTAGCTTGTTGATTAGCCGCATCAATGTGAGACTTTCTCCTTTTTTGTCTTCTCCTCACAACCCCCATCATTATATTCTATTCCACCCATAGTGCTACATCCATGGCTCATGCTCATGTATTGCGTGAAGGTTGAAAAAGTTTGAGATTACTAAAGTATGAAACAATTGCTTGGCTTATCATCGGGGTTGTGCATGATGAGAGAATTCCTGTGTGACGAAAATGGAGCATGACCAAACTATATGATTTTGTAGGGATGAACTTATTTGGCCATGTTATTTTGAGAAGACATGATTGCTTAGTTAGTATGCTTGAAGTATTATTATTTTTATGTCAATATTAAACTTTTGTCTTGAATCTTTCGGATCTGAACATTCATGCCACAATAAAGAAAATTACATTGAAAATTATGCTAGGTAGCATTCCACATCAAAAATTATGTTTTTATCATTTACCTACTCGAGGACGAGCAGGAATTAAGCTTGGGGATGCTTGATACGTCTCCAACGTATCTATAACTTTTTATTGTTCCATGCTATTATATTATCTGTTTTGGATGTTTAATGGGCTTTATTATACACTTTTATATTATTTTTGGGACTAACCTACTAACCAAAGGCCCAGTGCAAATTGCTGTTTTTTTGCCTATTTCAGTGTTTCGCAGAAAAGGAATATCAAACGGAATCCAAACGGAATGAAACCTTCGGGATAGTGATTTTTGGAACAAACGCAATCCAGGAGACTTGGAGTGGATGTCAAGCAAGCAACGAGGAAGCCACGAGGCAGGGAGGCGTGCCCAGGGGGGTAGGCGTGCCCCCACCCTCGTGGGCCCCTCATGGCTCCCCTGACCGACTTCTTTCGCCTATATATACTCATATACGCCGAAAACATCCAGGAGCACCACGAAACCCTATTTCCACCACCGCAACCTTCTGTACCCGTGGGATCCCATCTTGGGGCCTTTTCCGGCGCTCCGCCGGAGGGGGGATCGATCACGGAGGGCTTCTACATCAACACCATAGCCTCTCCGATGATGTGTGAGTAGTTTACCACAGACCTTTGGGTCCATAGTTATTAGCTAGATGGCTTCTTCTCTCTCTTTGGATCTCAATACAAAGTTCTCCTTGATCCTCTTGGAGATCTATTCGATGTAATTCTTTTTGCGGTGTGTTTGTCGAGATCCGATGAATTGTGGGTTTATGACCAAAATTATCTATGAACAATATTTGATTCTCCTCTGAATTCTTTTATGCATGATTTAATTATCTTTGCAAGTCTCTTTGAATTATCAGTTTGGTTTGGCCTACTAGATTGATCTTTCTTGCAATGGGAGAAGTGCTTAGCTTTGGGTTCAATCTTGCGGTGTCCTTTCCCAGTGACAGCAGGGGCAGCAAGGCACGTATTGTATTGTTGCCATCGAGGATAAAAAGATGGGGTTTATATCATATTGCTTGAGTTTATCCCTCTACATCATGTCATCTTTGTTGGGAATCGTAGCATAATTTTAAAATTTTCCTACGCAAACCAAGATCCATCTATGGAGTATACTAGCAACGAGGGGAAAGGAGTGCATCTACATACCCTTGTAAATCGCGAGCGGAAGCGTTCCAATGAACATGGATGACGGAGTCGTGCTCGCCGTGATTCAAATCACCGATGACCGATTGCCGAACGGACGGCACCTCCGCATTCAACACACGTACGGTGCAGCGACGTCTCCTCCTTCTTGATCCAGCAAGGGGAAGGAGAGGTTGATGGAGATCCAGTAGCACGACGGCGTGGTGGTGGATGTAGTGGGTCTCGGCAGGGCTTCGCCGAGCTTCTGCGAGAGGGAGAGGTGTAGCAGGGGAGGAGGGAGGCGCCCAAGGCTGTTGTACTACTGCCCTCCCTCCCCCCCCCCTTTATATAGGCCCCCTGGGAGGGGGGCGGCGGCCAGGGGGGTAACTTACCCCCCAAGTCAAGTGGGGCGCCCCCCCACCCTAGGGTTTCCAACCCTAGGCGCAGGGGGAGGCCCATGGGGGGCGCCCCAGCCCACTAGGGGCTGGTTCCCTTCCCACTTCAGCCCACGGGGCCCTCCGGGATAGGTAGCCCCACCCGGTGGACCCCCGGGACTCTTCCGGTGGTCCCGGTACAATACCGGTAACCCCCGAAACTTTCCCGGTGGCCGAAACTTGACATCCTATATATAATTCTTCACCTCCGGACCATTCCGAAACTCCTCGTGACGTCCGGGATCTCATCCGGGACTCCGAACAACTTTCGGGTTTCCGCATACTCATATCTCTACAACCCTAGCGTCACCGAACCTTAAGTGTGTAGACCCTACGGGTTCGGGAGACATGCAGACATGACCGAGACGCCCCTCCGGTCAATAACCAACAGCGGGATCTGGATACCCATGTTGGCTCCCACATGTTCCACGATGATCTCATCGGATGAACCACGATGTCGAGGATTCAATCAATCCTGTATACAATTCCCTTTGTCAATCGGTATGTTACTTGCCCGAGATTCGATCGTCAGTATCCCAATACCTTGTTCAATCTCGTTACCGGCAAGTCTCTTTACTCGTACCGCAATGCATGATCCCGTGACTAATGCCTTAGTCACATTGAGCTCATTATGATGATGCATTACCGAGTGGGCCCAGAGATACCTCTCCGTCACACGGAGTGACAAATCCCAGTCTCGATCCGTGCCAACCCAACAGACACTTTCGGAGATACCCGTAGTGCACCTTTATAGTCACCCAGTTACGTTGTGACGTTTGGTGCACCCAAAGCACTCCTACGGTATCCGGGAGTTGCACGATCTCATGGTCTAAGGAAAAGATACTTGACATTGGAAAAGCTCTAGCAAACGAAACTACACGATCTTTTATGCTATGCTTAGGATTGGGTCTTGTCCATCACATCATTCTCCTAATGATGTGATCCCGTTATCAATGACATCCAATGCCCATAGTCAGGAAACCATGACTATCTGTTGATCAACGAGCTAGTCAACTAGAGGCTTACTAGGGACACGTTGTGGTCTATGTATTCACACATGTATTATGATTTCCGGATAACACAATTATAGCATGAACAATAGACAATTACCATGAACAAAGAAATATAATAATAACCATTTATTATTGCCTCTAGGGCATATTTCCAACAATCTTGCCTAATGCGTTACTCTGTTCTTATGAACTTAATACTCTAGATGCATCCTGGATAGCGGTCGATGTGTGGAGTAATAGTAGTAGATGCATAATCGTTTCGGTCTACTTGTCACGGACGTCGTGCCTATATACATGATCATGCCTAGATATTCTCATAATTATGCACTTTTGTATCAATTGCTCGACAGTAATTTGTTCACCCACCGTAGATGTTATCTTGAGAGAAGCCACTAGTGAAACCTATGGCCCCCGGGTCTATTTTCCATCATATAAGTTTCCAATCTATTTTACTTTGCAATCTTTACTTTCAATCTATATCATAAAAATACCAAAAATATTTATCTTATTATCTCTATCGGATCTCACTTTTGCAAGTGGCTGTGAAGGGATTGACAACCCCTTTATTGCGTTGGTTGCAAGGTTCTTATTTGTTTGTGTAGGTACAAGGCGACTTGAGTGTAGTCTCCTACTGGATTGATACCTTGGTTCTCAAAAACTGAGGGAAATACTTACGCTACTTTGTTGCATCACCCTTTCCTCTTCAAGGGAAAACTAACGCAATGCTCAAGAGTTAGCACCCTGCACCCCCGGGCGCAGCTCCCACCCCTGATGAGGGCAGCGAGTTGCGCGCCTGTGTCAACATGCCAGGGCTCAACAGGATCGCATCTCAGGAGCTCTTCTGGCCGTCCCATGTTGGCCGGTGCGAGGG
This sequence comes from Aegilops tauschii subsp. strangulata, assembly GCF_002575655.3. Lineage (NCBI taxonomy): Eukaryota > Viridiplantae > Streptophyta > Magnoliopsida > Poales > Poaceae > Aegilops > Aegilops tauschii. Next base: position 254,190,920 of record NC_053040.3, on the reverse strand, counting down.
CCCCCCGCACAGCTATGTTCGCATGCCTTTCGGTCTGCTGAACAGGGCTGCCACGCACCAGTGCCACATGCAGGCCGTCCTGGAGGCTCACGAGGCGCAGCGCGAGGCGGTCCAGACGGAGGAGGTGACGAACCCTCACGAGCCCCCCGGGTCCCCGGAGCCTCACGAGGTTCGGGAGCTGTACGGCTCGTGTGGAACGACTTCTGCGACACACATCTTCAGCTACTCTGAGACTTCTTCAGCAATGGTGCTAGGTGACACTTTTTGGTTTGTTCAGTTGGTGCGCCCCTGGGCTTCATCATCCCCAGGCCGCCAGGGTCACTCCCGTGGTCACACCATTTCATTTTATGTACTCCAGACCAATATGGTTGCCTCTATTATCATGGTTACCGGCAATATCTTTGTTGTCCTATTGTCTATGGAGTCGCCCTTCGCGTCCTCTGCGCGTTGCTAACTCGCCTCTCCCTCATCCTGCAATGTGGGCTGCTGGCACGGCGCCTGTGCTCGGGTCTGTCCCTGCAGCGCTGATAAATCTGAGAGACCAAGCTCTAACTCGCGGCCTGCCCCGCACACGTCACCTCACTAGGTCCTCAGTGCATTCATCTTCTTGCGGAAAGATCAACGGCAGGACAGCAAGCGCGGATATGTGCTATGTTCTCTTTTCCTATGACTAACTCGCAGGGACCTCCGGAGTCAGGACTATGGGCGGCCCCGCCAGCCACTCCTTTTTCACGCAATTATCTTGCACGTTAAAGGGGGGTCCCTGAGCATCGCGCCTCAGGGGCTCCTACTGGCTCTCAAGCCCTCACCGCCTGTCCTTGACCACAGCATCGCGACCTGGCATACCAGCGGCAGTTGAGCCTTGCTCGGGGGCCGGGACCCGAGGACGTAGTGCATTTAGATGAGCGGGGAAGAGGGGATCGGCGTGAGCCCAACCTAAGAACACCACCACCAGGACGCGGTTGGGCATCATGCCACAACTACCATCACGGACACACCAAGATAAGTCACCACCTACGCGCTGGCATGAACCTCATGACTCAATACTTCGACTCTCGCGACCTCGCCTGGGCAAGGACGTTTCCCTTTCGGCCTTCAGGGAGCCGCTTGCGCGCTAAAGGGTCCCCCCTGAGCATCGTGCCTCAAGGGCTCTTACCGGACCTCGGGAGGCTCACCTCTTGGCCTTGACCACGGCATCGCGACCTGGCATACCAGCGACGGCTGAAGCCTGCCTGGGGACTGGGTCATGTCAACGTAGAGCACTGAGCTACTGCGAGAATGAAAGAGAACACCCTGCCAAGGCGGGATACGCGATCACAACATCGAACCAGGAATAATAGCATTAAGGCAAAAGCATTACAGTTATTTACATTCCCCCATGGGGCTCGTCATGTTTCTGCGCAGGGAAAGCAAAATAAGGGACCCAGAAGAACCCCGACCTCAGCTGCGTCACTGACGGCGCCGAGTCGACGCCGCTGCCGTGCTCTGGGCACGGCAGAAGGTCGGCGGCTCGTAGCTGTCGTCGTCACTGGACTCTAGAGAATCTCTGGATTCCGGAGAGTCACTCCTACTGCTGGAGGAGCTGTTGGCACGGCCAAGGGCAAGTTCAGCGCCTGTGGCCGCTCCGCGGGGATCGTCTCTTCTGGAGCAGCACTCCAGGCATCGACCGTCCTTGCCAAAGACCTTTAAGAAAAGCATCAAGGCTCCATCATATTCGAAGTGGATGGCGAGGGCCCCCTCCGGGCAGCAGGCGCGAGCGATCTCGCCCCATCCTCGAGTCATGAAGACGTCACCCAAAGAGACGACCTCGACCTCTACTTCGGTGGCTTGGCTGCAGCACCCGGCGTGTTGCCGCCATAGCTCGGGGGGCCCCCTCGGTGGTATCTCCTCTGCGAAGAACCGCGGGAGTCGGATCTATGTGCGCGGCTACATTGCCGCCCACACCACAAACTCATGGGTTGTGCCTTCGGCATGGGTCCGCGAGCTGGGTGGCCATGCAACCGCCGCCTATCCTCCTCTGTGACCCCGACCCTTGTGGTGATGGGCATCTCCCTCGTGCCAAGGGCCCTGGGCATGGGCTACACGGGGAGCGGGAAGCCCGGAGGAGGCCGCTCGTGCCAAGGCCGCGTCACCGCGCTCTCTTCACCGGCGTCGCGGGAGTGGCCGAGCCTCTTCTTCGGCGGGAGTGGCCCACTTTCCTCCCAAGTGGCCTTCCCTTCTCCGCCACAAAAAACCTCCTCATCGGCGCCATGGATGCTTCGACAAGACGGGGAGACAAGAAAGAAGAGGAAGGACCAAGCAGCGAGAAGACGGAGATGAGCAGGGGGCTCCACCCTCCCCCCATTTATAGCGAGAGGGAGGCCAACCGTCGGCCTCCATGATCCCCAGGAATGATGATCTTTTCTGCATGCAGCATGCTCTTGTCAAGTAAAATGGCTGCGGAGGCAGCATGGGGAAGCGGAGACGCCCACGTCCCATCAAGCGCCACGCGTCGACTAGGTCCACAGGCAGTTGGGGCCCGCGGCGCTTCGCCCTTTGCCCTTTGGCTTCGCCGCGAAGACAAGTCCGAGCAAGCCTTGGGCCCAGCGGCTACGGTCGGCGTTCTGGGAACCGGGGTACCCAGACTTGCCTGCTTGCTGAAGGAAATATGCCCTAGAGGCAATAATAAAGTTGTTATTTATATTTCCTTATATCATGATAAATGTTTATTATTCATGCTAGAATTGTATTAAGCAGAAACGTAGTACATGTGTGAATACATAGACAAAACAGAGTGCTATGCCTCTACTTGACTAGCTCGTTAATCAAAGATGGTTATGTTTCCCGACCATAGACATGTGTTGTCATTTGATGAACGGGATCACATCATTAGAGAATGATGTGATGGACAAGACCCATTCGCTAGCTTAGCACTATGATCGTTTAGTTTATTGCTATTGCTTTCTTCATGACTTATCCATGTTCCTATGACTATGAGATTATGCAACTCCCGAATACCGGAGGAACACTTAGTGTGCTATCAAACGTCACAACGTATTGGGTGATTATAAAGATGCTCTACAGGTGTCTCCGATGGTGTTTGTTGAGTTGGCATAGATAGAGATTAGGATTTGTCACTCCGATTGTCGGAGAGGTATCTCTGGCCCTCTCGGTAATGCACATCACTATAAGCCTTGCAAGCAATGTGACTAATGAGTTAGTTGCGGGATGATGCATTGTGGAACGAGTAAAGAGACTTGCCGGTAACGAGATTGAACTAGGTATTGAGATACCGATAATCAAATCTCGGGCAAGTAACATACCGATGACAAAGGGAACTATGTATGTTGTTGTGCGGTTTGACCGATAAAGATCTTCGTAGAATATGTAGGAACCAATATGAGCATCCAGGTTCCGCTATTGGTTATTGACCGGAGATGAGTCTCGGTCATGTCTACATAGTTCTCGAACCCGTAGGGTCCGCACGCTTAACGTTCGGTGATAATCGGTATTATGAGTTTATGTGTTTTGATGTACCGAAGGTTGTTGGGAGTCCTGAATATGATCACGGACATGACGAGGAGTCTCGAAATGGTCGAGACATAAAGGTTGATATATTGGATGACTATGTTTGGACATCGGAATGGTTCCGGGTGAGTTCGGGCATTTACCGGAGTACCGGGTGGTTATCGGAACCCCCCGGGGAGTATATGGGCCCTAATGGACTTAAGTGGAGAGAGAGAGAGGGGCGGCCAGGGCAGGCCGCGCGCCCCTCCCCCTTGGGTCCGAATTGGACTAGGGAAGGGGGCGGCACCCCCCTTTACTTCTCTCTCTATCCTCCTTCCTTCTCTCCTACTCCCACTAGGGAAAGGGGGGAATCCTACTCCCGGTGGGAGTAGGACTCCTCCCAGGGAGCGCCATAGAGGGCCGGCCCTCCCTCCTCCTCCACTCCTTTATATACGGGGGAGGGGGCACCCCATAGACACACAAGTTGACATTGTCTTAGCCGTGTGCGGTGCCCCCCTCCACCATAATCCACCTCGGTCATATCGTTGTAGTGCTTAGGCGAAGCCCTGTGCCGGTAGCTTCATCATCACCGTCATCACGCCGTCGTGCTGACAAAGCTCTCCCTCGACACTCAGCTGGATCAAGAGTTCGTGGGACGTCACCGAGCTGAACGTGTGCAGATCACGGAGGTGCCGTACTTTCGGTACTAGGATCGGTCGGATCGTGAAGACGTACGACTACATCAACCGCGTTTCCATAACGCTTCCGCTTTCGGTCTATGAGGGTACGTGGACAACACTCTCCCCTCTCGTTGCTATGCATCACGTAGATGGATCTTGCGTGTGCGTAGGCAAAATTTTGAAATACTACGTTCCCCATCAGTGGCATTCGAGCCAGATCTATGCGTAGATGTTATATTCACGAGTAGAACACAAAGAGTTATGGGCAATAACAGTCATACTGCATACCAGCATGTCATACTTTGATTTGGCGGTATTGTTGGATGAAGCGGCCCGGACCGACATTACGCGTACGCTACGCGGGACTGGTTCTACCGACGTGCTTCGCACACAAGTGGCTGGCGGCCGTCAGTTTCTCCAACTTTAGTTGAATCGAGTGTGACTACGCCCGGTCCTTGTTGAAGGTTAAAACAGCACACTTAACGAAAAATCATTGTCGTTTTGATGCGTAGGTAAGAACGGTTCTTGCTCAGCCCGTAGCAGCCACGTAAAACTTGCAACAACAAAGTAGAGGACGTCTAACTTGTTTTTGCAGGGCATGTTGTGATGTGATATGGTCAAGACATGATGCTAAATTTTATTGTATGAGATGATCATGTTTTGTAACAGAGTTATCGGCAACTGGCAGGAGCCATATGGTTGTCGCTTTATTGTATGAAATGCAATCGCCATGTAATTGCTTTACTTTATCACTAAGCAGTAGCAATAGTCGTAGAAGCAATAGTTGGCGAGACGACAACGATGCTTCGATGGAGATCAAGGAAGCCGGTGATGATGGTGATCTTGACGGTGCTTTGGAGATGGAGATCAAAGGCACAAGATGATGATGGCCATATCCTATCACTTATTTTGATTGCATGTGATGTTTATCCTTTATGCATCTTATTTTTCTTAGTTCGGCGGTAGCATTATAAGATGATCTCTCACTGAATTTCAAGGTACAAGTGTTCTCCCTGAGTATGCACCGTTGCGAAAGTTCGTCGTGCCGAGACACCACGTGATGATCGGGTGTGATAAGCTCTACGTTAACATACAACGGGTGCAAGCCAATTTTGCACACGCAGAATACTCAGGTTAAACTTGACGAGCCTAGCATATGCAGATATGGCCTCGGAACACTGAGATGCAAAGGTCGAGCTTGAATCATATAGTAGATATGATCAACATCATGATGTTCACCATTGAAAACAACTCCATCTCACGTTATGATCGAACATGGTTTAGTTGATTTGGATCACATGATCACTTAGATGACTAGAGGGATGTCTATCTAAGTGGGAGTTCTTAAGTAATATTATTAATTAAACTTTAATTTATCATGAACTTAGTACCTGGTAGTAGTTTGCATGTCTATGTTGTAGATCAATAGCTCGCGATGTAGCTCCCAGTTTATTTTTATATGTTCCTAGAGAAAAACTATGTTGAAAATTTTTAGTTGCAATGATGCAGACTAGGTCCGTGATCTGAGGGTTATCCTCATTGCTGAATAGAAGAATTATGTCCTTGATGCACCGCTAGGTGACAGACTTATTGCAGGAGCAGATGCACACGTTATGAACGTTTGACAAAGCTCGGTATGATGACTACTTAATAGATTAGTGCACCATGCTTTACGGCTTAGAACCGGGACTTCAAAAATGTTTTGAACGCCACAGAGAATATAAGATGTTCTAAGAGTTCAAATTGGTATTTCATCCTCATGCCCGTGTCGAGAGGTATGAGACCTCTGACAATACTTTGCCTACAAGATGCAGGAGAATAGCTCAACTAGTGAGCAAGTGCTCAGATTGTCTGGGTACTACAATTGCTTGAATCAAGTGGGAGTTAATCTTCCAGATAAGATAGTAATTGACAAAGTTCTCTAGTCACTATCACCAAGTTACTAGAACTTAGTGATGAACTATAATATGCAAGGGATGACGAAAATGATTCCCGAGCTCTTCGCGATGCTGAAATCGACAAAGGTAGAAATCAAGAAAAGCATCAAATGTTGATGGTTGACAAGACCACTAGTTTCAAGTAAAAAGGCAAGGGAAAGAAAGGGAACTACAAGAAGAATGGCAAGCAAGTTGCCACTCCCATGAAGAATTCCAAAGCTAGACCCAAGCCTGAAACTGAGTGCTTCTAGTGTGAAGGAACTGCACCAAATACTTGGCGGATAAGAAGGATGGCAAAGTGAACAAAAGTATATTTGATATACATGTTATTGATGTGTACTTTACTAGTGTTTATAGCAACCCCTCAGTATTTGATACTGGTTTAGTTGCTAAGAGTAGTAACTAAAAACAGGAGTTGCAGAATGAACACAGACTAGTTATGGGCGAAGTGACGATGTGTGTTGGAAATGATTCCAAGGTTGATAATATCACCATCGCACACTCCCTCTACTTCGAGATTAGTGTTAGACCAAAATAAATGTTATTCAATGTTTGCATTAAGCATGAATATGATTGGATCATGTTTATTGCAATACGGTTATTCATTTAAGTCAAATAATAATTGTTGTTCTGTTTACATGAATAAAACCTTCTATGGTCATACACTTTAATGTAAATGGTTTATTGAATCTCGATCATAATGATACACATATTCATAATATTGATGCCAAAAGATGCAAAGTTGATAATGATAGTGCAACATATTTGTGGCACTGCCGTTTAGGTCATATTGGTATAAAGCGCATGAAGAAACTCCGTGCTGATGGGCTTTTGGAATCACTTGATTATGAATCACTTGATGCTTGCGAACCATGCCTTATGGGCAACATGACTAAAACTCCGTTCTTCAGAACAATGGAGCGAGCAACAGACTTGTTGGAAATAATACATACTGATGTATGCGGTCCGATGAGTGTTGATGCTCACGACGGGTATCATTATTTTCTAACCTTCACAGATGATTTGAGCAGATATGGGTATATCTACTTGATGAAACATAAGTCTGAAACATTTGAAAGGTTCAAAGAACTTCAGAGTGAAGAGGAAAATCATCGTAACAAGAAAATAAAGTTTCTACGATCTGATCATGGAGGCGAATATTTGAGTTACGAGTTTGATCTTCATTTGAAACAATGTGAAATAGTTTCGCAACTCACGCCACCTGGAACACCACAGCGTAATGGTGTGTCCGAACATTGTAACCATACTTTATTAGATATGGTGCGATCTATCATGTCTCTTACCGATTTACCACTATTGTTTTGGGGTTATGCATTAGAGACAGTTGCATTCACGTTAAATAGGGCACCATCTAAATCTGTTGAGATGACACCATATGAGTCGTGGTTTCGCAAGAAACCCAAATTGTCATTTCTTAAAGTTTGGGGTTGCGATGCTTATGTGAAAAAGCTTCAACCTGATAAGCTCGAACCCAAATCGGAGAAATGTGTCTTCATAGGATACCCAAAGGAGACTGTTGGGTACACCTTGTATCACAGATCCGAAGGCAAGATATTCGTTGCTTAGAATGGATCCTTTCTAGAGGAGTTTCTCTCGAAAGAAGTGAGTGGGGGGCATGCAGAACTTGATAAGGTAATTGTACCTTCTCCCGAATTGGAAAGTAGTTCATCACACAAATCAGTTCTAGTGATTCCTACACCAATTTGTGAGGAAGCTAATGATGATGATCATGAAGATTCAGATCAAGTTACTACCGAACCTCGTAGGTCAACCAGAGTATGGTCCGCACCAGAGTGGTACGGTAATCCTTTCTGGAAGTCATGTTACTAGACCATGACGAACCTACGAACTATGAGGAAGCGATGATGAGCCCAGATTCCACGAAATGGCTTGAGGCCATGAAATCTGAGATGGGATCCATGTATGAGAACAAAGTATAGACTTTGATTGACTTGCCCGAAGATCGGTGAGCCATTGAGAGTAAATGGATCTTTAAGAGGAAGACAGACGCTGATAGTAGTGTTACTATCTACAAAGCTCGAATTGTCGCAAAAAGGTTTTCGACAAGTTCAAAGTGTTGACTACGGTGAGATTTTCTCACTCATAGTGATGCTTAAGTCTGTCCGAATCATGTTATTAACTGCCACATTTTATGAAATCTGGCAAATGAATGTCGAAACTGCATTCCGTAATGGATTTCTTAAAGAAGAGTTGTATATGATACAACAAGAAGGTTTTGTCAATCCTAAAGGTGCTAACAAAGTGTGCAAGCTCCAGCGATCCATCTATGGACTGGTGCAAGCATCTCGGAGTTGGAATATACACTTTGATGAATTGATCAAAGCATATAGTTTTATACAGACTTGCGGTGAAGCATGTATTTACAAGAAAGTGAGTGGGAGCACTACAGCATTTCTGATAAGTATATGTGAATGGCATATTGTTGATCGGAAATAATGTAGAAATTTCTGGAAAGCATAAAGGAGTGTTTGAAAGAAGTTTTTCAAAGAAGGACCTCAGTGAAGCTGCTTACATGCATATTGAGCATCAAGATCTATAGAGATAGATCAAGACGCTTGATAAGTTTTTTCAATGAGTACAAACCTTGACAAGATTTTGAAGTAGTTCAAAATGGAACTGTCAAAGAAGGAGTTCTTGCCTGTGTTGCAAGGTGTGAAGTTGAGTAAAGACTCAAAACCAGACCATGGCAGAAAATAGAAAGAGAATGAAAGTCATTCCCTATGCCTCAGCCATAGGTTCTATAAAGAATGCTATGCTGTGTACCAAACCTGTTGTGAACCTCACCATGAGTTTTGCAAGGGAGTACAATAGTGATCTAGGAGTAGATCACTGGACAGCGGTCAAAATTATCCTTAGAGGACTAAGGAAATATTTCTCGGTTATGGAGGTGTCAAAGAGTTCGTCGTAAAGAGTTGCGCTGATGCAAGCTTTTACATCGATCTGGATGACTCTGTGTCTCAATCTGGATACATATTGAAAGTGGGAGCAATTAGCTAGAGTAGCTCCATGCCAAGCATTGTAGACATAGAAAATTTGCAAAATACATATTGCTCTGAATGTGACAGACCCATTGACTAAGCTTCTCTCACAAAACATGATCACACCTTAGTACTCTTTGGGTGTTAATCACATAGAAATGTGAGCTAGATTATTGACTCTAGTAAAACCCTTTGGGTATTAATCACATGGCGATCTGAACTAATCACATGGTGATGTGAACTATTGGTGTTAAAACACATGGCGATGTGAACTAGATTATTGACTCTAGTGCAAGTGGGAGACAGAAGGAAATATGCCCTAGAGGCAATAATAAAGTTGTTATTTATATTTCCTTATATCATGATAAATGTTTATTATTCATGCTAGAATTGTATTAAGCGGAAACTTAGTACATGTGTGAATACATAGACAAAACAGAGTGTCCCTAGTATGCCTCTACTTGACTAGCTCATGAATCAAAGATGGTTATGTTTCCTGACCATAGACATGTGTTGTCATTTGACGAACGGGTTCACATCATTAGAGAATGATGTGATGGACAAGACACATCCGTTAGCTTAGCACTATGATCGTTTAGTTTATGGCTATTGCTTTCTTAATGACTTATACATGTTCCTATGACTATGAGATTATGCAACTCCCGAATACCGGAGGAACACTTAGTGTGCTATCAAATGTCACAACATAATTGGGTGATTATAAAGATGCTCTATAGGTGTCTCCGATGGTGTTTGTTGAGTTGGCATAGATCGAGATTAGGATTTGTCACTCCGATTGTCGGAGAGGTATCTCTGGGCTCCCTCGGTAATGCACATCACTATAAGCCTTGCAAGCAATGTGACTAATGAGTTAGTTGCGGGATGATGCATTACGGAACGAGTAAAGAGACTTGCTGGTAACGAGATTGAACTAGGTATTGAGATACCGACGATCGAATCTCGAGCAAGTAACATACCGATGACAAAGGGAACTACGTATGTTGCTGTGCGGTTTGACCGATAAAGATCTTCATAGAATATGTAGGAACCAATATGAGCATCCAGGTTCCGCTATTGGTTATTGACCGGAGATGAGTCTCGGTCATGCCTACATAGTTCTCGAACCCGTAGGGTCCGCACGCTTAACGTTCGGTGACGATCGGTATTATGAGTTTATGTGTTTTGATGTACCGAAGGTTGTTGGAAGTCTCGGATATGATCACGGACATGACGAGGAGTCTCGAAATTGTCGAGACATAAAGATCGATATATTGGATGACTATGTTTGGACATCGGAATGGTTCCGGGTGAGTTCGGGCATTTACCGGAGTACCGGGGGGTTACCGGAACCCCCCGGGGGGTATATGGGCCCTAATGGGCTTTAGTGGAGAGAGAGAGAGGGCCGGCCAGGGCAGGCCGCACCCCCTCCCCCTTGGGTCCGAATTGGACTAGGGAAGGGGGGGCGGCGCCCCCCTTTCCTTCCCCCTCTCTCCTTCTTCCTTCTCTCCTACTCCGACTAGGGAAAGGAGGGAATCCTACTCCCGGTGGGAGTAGGACTCCTCCCAGGGCACACCATAGAGGGCCGGCCCTCCCCCCTCCACTCCTTTATATACGGGGGAGGGGGCACCCCATAGACACACAAGTTGACATTGTCTTAGCCGTCTGTGGTGCCCCCCTCCACCATAATCCACCTCGGTCATATCGTTGCAATGCTTAGGCGAAGCCCTACGCCGGTAGCTTCATCATCACCGTCATCACGTCGTGGTGCTGATGAAGCTCTCCCTCGACACTCAGCTGGATCAAGAGTTCGTGGGACGTCACTGTTGGAAATATGCCCTAGAGGCAATAATAAATGGTTATTATTATATTTCTTTGTTCAAGATAATTGTCTATTGTTCATGCTATAATTGTGTTATCCGGAAATTGTAATACATGTGTGAATATATAGACCACAACGTGTCCCTAGTAAGCCTCTAGTTGACTAGCTCGTTGATCAACAGATATTCATGGTTTCCTAACTATGGACATTGGATGTCATTGATAACGGGATCACATCATTAGGAGAATGATGTGATGGACAAGACCCAATCCTAAGCATAGCATAAAAGATCGTGTAGTTCGTTTGCTAGAGCTTTTCCAATGTCAAGTATCTTTTCCTTAGACCATGAGATCGTGTAACTCTCGGATGCCGTAGGAGTGCTTTGGGTGTACCCAACGTCACAACGTAACTAGGTGACTATAAAGGTACACTACGGGTATCTCTGAAAGTGTCTGTTGGGTTGACACGGATCGAGACTGGGATTTGTCACTCCGTATGACGAAGAGGTATCTCTGGGCCCACTCGGTAATGCATCATCATAATGAGCTCAATGTGACTAAGGAGTTAGCCACGGGATCATGCATTACGGTACGAGTAAAGTGACTTGCCGGTAACGAGATTGAACAAAGTATTGGGATACCGACGATCGAATCTCGGGCAAGTAACGTACCGATTGACAAAGGGAATTGTATACGGGATTGATTGAATCCTCGACATCGTGGTTCATCCGATGAGATCATCGTGGAACATGTGGGAGACAACATTGGTATCCAGATCCCGCTGTTGGTTATTGACCGGAGAGGCGTCTCGGTCATGTCTGCATGTCTCCCGAACCCGTAGGGTCTACACACTTAAGGTTCGGTAACGCTAGGGTTGTAGAGATATTAGTATGCGGAAACCCGAAAGTTGTTCGGAGTCCCGGATGAGATCCCGGACGTCACGAGGAGTTCCGGAATGGTCCGGAGGTGAAGAATTATATATAGGAAGTCCAGTTTCGGCCACCGGGAAAGTTTCGAGGGTTATCGGTATTGTACCGGGACCACCGGAAGGGTCCCGGGGGTCCACCGGGTGGGGCCACCTATCCCGGAGGGCCCCATGGGCTGAAGTGGGAAGGGAACCAGCCCTTAGTGGGCTGGGGCGCCCCCCATGGGCCTCCCCCTGCGCCTAGGGTTGGAAACCCTGGGGGTGGGGGGCGCCCCACTTGACTTGGGGGTGAAGTTTCCCCCCTGGCCGCCGCCCCCCCTTGTAGATGGGTTCCAGGGCCGGCGGCCCCCCTCCAGGGGGGCTATATAAAGGGGGGAGGGAGGGCTGCTATACCCTAGCCCTTGGCGCCTGCCTCTCCCCCTGCAACACCTCTCCCTCCCGCTTGCGCTTGGCGAAGCCCTGCCGGGATCCCGCTACTTCCACCAGCACGGCGTCGTGCTGCTGGATCTCCATCAACCTCTCCTTCCCCCTTGCTGGATCAAGAAGGAGGAGACGTCGCTGCTCCATACGTGTATTGAACGCGGAGGTGCCGTCCGTTCGGCACTCGGTCATCGGTGATTTGGATCACGGCGAGTACGACTCCATCAACCCCGTTCATTAGAACGCTTCCGCTCGCGATCTACAAGGGTATGTAGATGCACTCCTTTCCCCTCGTTGCTAGTATACTCCATAGATGGATCTTGGTGATGCGTAGGAAATTTTAAAATTCTGCTACGATCCCCAACAGTGGCATCATGAGCCAGGCCTATGCGTAGTTACTATGCACGAGAAGAACACAATGCAGTTGTGGGCGTAGATGTTGCCAATTCTTCTTGCCGCTACTAGTCTTATCTTGTTTCGGCGGCATTGTGGGATGAAGCGGCCCGGACCGACCTTACACGTACGCTTATGTGAGACAGGTTCCACCGACTGACATGCACTAGTTGCATAAGGTGGCTAGCGGGTGTCTGTCTCTCCCACTTTAGTCGGAACAGATTCGATGAAAAGGGTCCTTATGAAGGGTAAATAGAAATTGGCATATCACGTTGTGGTTTACGTAGGTAAGAAACGTTCTTGCTAGAAACCTATACAAGCCACGTAAAAACTTGCAACAACAATTAGAGGACGTCTAACTTGTTTTTGCAGCATGTGTTATGTGATGTGATATGGCCAGAAGATGTGATGAATGATATATGTGATGTATGAGATTGATCATATTCTTGTAATAGGAATCACGACTTGCATGTCGATGAGTATGACAACTGGCAGGAGCCATAGAAGTTGTCTTTATTTTTTGTATGACCTGCGTGTCATTGAATAACGCCATGTAAATTACTTTACTTTATTGCTAAGCGCGTTAGCCATAGAAGTAGAAGTAATCGTTGGCGTGACAACTTCATGAAGACACAATGATGGAGATCATGATGATGGAGATCATGGTGTCATGCCGGTGACGAAGATGATCATGGTGCCCCGAAGATGGAGATCAAAGGAGCAAAATGATATTGGCCATATCGTGTCACTATTTGATTGCATGTGATGTTTATCATGTTTTGCATCTTATTTGCTTAGAACGACGGTAGTAAGTAAGATGATCCCTTATAATAATTTCAAGAAAGTGTTCCCCCTAACTGTGCACCGTTGCGAAGGTTCGTTGTTTCGAAGCACCACGTGATGATCGGGTGTGATAGATTATAACGTTCGCATACAACGGGTGTTGACGAGCCTAGCATGTACAGACATGGCCTCGGAACACACGCAATACACTTAGGTTGACTTGACGAGCCTAGCATGTACAGACATGGCCTCGGAACACGGAGGACCGAAAGGTCGAGCATGAGTCGTATAGATGATACGATCAACATGGAGATGTTCACCGATCTTGACTAGTCCGTCTCACGTGATGATCGGACACGGCCTAGTTAACTCGGATCATGTTTCACTTAGATGACTAGAGGGATGTCTATCTGAATGGGAGTTCATTGAATAATTTGATTATATGAACTTAATTATCATGAACTTAGTCTAAAATCTTTACAATATGTCTTGTAGATCAAATGGCCCACGTTGTCCTCAACTTCAACGCGTTCCTAGAGAAAACCAAGCTGAAAGATGATGGCAGCAACTATACGGACTGGGTCCGGAACCTGAGGATCATCCTCATAGCTGCCAAGAAAGATTATGTCCTAGAAGCACCGCTAGGTGAAGCACCAATCCCAGAGAACCAAGACGTTATGAACGCTTGGCAATCACGTGCTGATGATTACTCCCTCGTTTAGTGCGGCATGCTTTACAGCTTAGAACCGGGTCTAAAAAAGCGTTTTGAGAAACATGGAGCATATGAGATGTTCGAAGAGCTAAAAATGGTTTTCCAAGCTCATGCCCGGGTCGAGAGATATGAAGTCTCCGACAAGTTCTTCAGCTGTAAAATGGAGGAAAATAGTTCTGTTAGTGAGCACATACTCAGAATGTCTGGGTTACACAACCACTTGTCTCAGCTGGGAGTTAATCTCCCGGATGACGCGGTCATTGACAGAATCCTTCAGTCGCTTCCACCGAGCTACAAGAGCTTTGTGATGAACGTCAATATGCAGGGGATGGAAAAGACCATTCCTGAGGTATATTCAATGCTGAAATCAGCGGAGGTGGAGATCACAAAGGAACATCAAGTGTTGATGGTGAATAAAACCACTAAGTTCAAGAAAGGCAAGGGTAAGAAGAACTTCAAGAAGGACGGCAAGGGAGTTGCCGCGCCCGGTAAGCCAGTTGCCGGGAAGAAGTCAAAGAATGGACCCAAGCCTGAGACTGAGTGCTTTTATTGCAAGGGAAGTGGTCACTGGAAGCGGAACTGCCCCAAATACTTAGCGGACAAGAAGGCCGGCAACACCAAAGGTATATGTGATATACATGTAACTGATGTGTACCTTACCAGTACTCGTAGTAGCTCCTGGGTATTTGATACCGGTGCGGTTGCTCATATTTGTAACTCAAAACAGGAACTACGGAATAAGCGAAGACTGGCAAAGGACGAGGTGACGATGTGCGTCGGGAATGGTTCCAAGGTCGATGTGATCGCCGTCGGCACGCTACCTCTGCATTTACCTACGGGATTAGTTTTAAACCTCAATAATTGTTATTTAGTGCCAGCTTTGAGCATGAACATTGTACCTAGATCTCGTTTAATTCGAGAAGGCTACTCATTTAAATCCGAGAATAATGGTTGTTCTATTTATATGAGAGATATGTTTTATGGTCATGCCCCGCTGGTCAATGGTTTATTCTTGATGAATCTCGAACGTGATGTTACACATATTCATAGTGTGAATACCAAAAGATGTAAAGTTGATAACGATAGTCCCACATACTTGTGGCACTGCCGCCTTGGTCACATTGGTGTCAAGCGCATGAAGAAGCTCCATGCAGATGGACTTTTGGAGTCTCTTGATTATGAATCATTTGACACGTTCGGACCATGCCTCATGGGTAAGATGACCAAGACTCCGTTCTCCGGAACAATGGAGCGAGCAACCAATTTATTGGAAATCATACATACCGATGTGTGCGGTCCAATGAGTGTTGAGGCTCGCGGAGGATATCGTTATGTTCTCACTCTCACTGATGACTTAAGTAGATATGGGTATGTCTACCTAATGAAACACAAGTCTGAAACCTTTGAAAAGTTCAAGGAATTTCAGAGTGAGGTTGAGAATCAACGTGACAGGAAAATAAAATTCTTACGATCAGATCGTGGTGGAGAATATTTAAGTCATGAATTTGGTACGCACTTACAGAAATGTGGAATCGTTTCACAACTCACGCTGCCTGGAACACCTCAGCGAAATGGTGTGTCCGAACATCGTAATCGCACTCTATTGGATATGGTGCGATCTATGATGTCTCTTACCGATCTACCGCTCTCATTTTGGGGCTATGCTTTAGAGACTGCCGCATTCACTTTAAATAGGGCTCCGTCGAAATCCGTTGAGACGACACCGTATGAATTATGGTTTGGGAAGAAACCTAAGCTGTCGTTTCTAAAAGTTTGGGGATGCGATGTTTATGTCAAGAAACTTCAACCTGAAAAGCTCGAACCCAAGTCGGAAAAATGCGTCTTCATAGGATACCCTAAGGAAACCATTGGGTATACCTTCTACCTCAGATCCGAAGGCAAGATCTTTGTTGCCAAGAACGGGTCCTTTCTGGAGAAAGAGTTTCTCTCGAAAGAATTGAGTGGGAGGAAAGTGGAACTTGATGAGGTGATAGTCACTCCTTCCAAACCGGAAAGTAGCGCAGCGCGGGAAGATGTTCCTGTGGTGCCTACACCGACTGGGGAGGAAGTTAATGATGATGATCATGAAGCTTCGGATCAAGTTACTGCTGAACTTCGTAGGTCCACAAGGACACGTTCCGCACCAGAGTGGTACGGCAACCCTGTCCTGGAAATCATGTTGTTAGACAACGGTGAACCTTCGAACTATGAAGAAGCGATGGCGGGCCCGGATTCCGACAAATGGCTAGAAGCCATGAAATCCGAGATAGGATCCATGTATGAAAACGAAGTATGGCCTTTGACTGACTTGCCCGATGATCGGCGAGCCATAGAAAATAAATGGATCTTTAAGAAGAAGACAGACGCGGATGGTAACGTGACCATCTATAAGGCTCGACTTGTCGCTAAGGGTTATTGACAAGTTCAAGGGGTTGACTACGATGAGACTTTCTCACCCGTAGCGAAGCTGAAGTCCATCCGAATCATGTTAGCAATTGCCGCACTCTATGATTACGAGATATGGCAGATGGACGTCAAAACGGCATTCCTTAACGGCTTTCTTAAGGAAGAATTGTATATGATGCAGCCGGAAGGTTTTGTCGATCCTAAGAATGCTAACAAGGTATGCAAGCTCCAGCGCTCCATCTATGGGCTGGTGCAAGCATCTCGGAGTTGGAACATTCGTTTTGATGAGATGATCAAAGCGTTTGGGTTTACACAGACTTATGGAGAAGCCTGTGTTTACAAGAAAGTGAGTGGGAGCTCTGTAGCATTTCTCTTATTATATGTGGATGACATACTATTGATGGGAAATGATATAGAATTCTTGGAAAGTATAAAGGCCTATTTGAATAAGTGTTTTTCAATGAAGGACCTTGGAGAAGCTGCTTATATATTAGGCATCAAGATCTATAGAGATAGATCAAGACGCCTCATTGGTCTTTCACAGAGTACGTACCTTGACAAGATATTGAAGAAGTTCAATATGGATCGGTCCAAGAAGGGGTTCTTGCCTGTATTGCAAGGTGTGCAATTGAGCACGGCTCAATGCCCGACCACCGCAGAAGATGGAGAAAAGATGAGTGTCATCCCCTATGCCTTGGCCATAGGGTCTATTATGTATGCCATGCTGTGTACCAGACCTGATGTAAACCTTGCCGTAAGTTTGGTAGGAAGGTACCAAAGTAATCCCGGCATGGAACACTGGACAGCGGTCAAGAATATCCTGAAGTACCTGAAGAGGACTAAGGATATGTTTCTCGTTTATGGAGGTGACGAAGAGCTCGTCGTAAAGGGTTACATCGACGCTAGCTTCGACACAGATCTGGATGACTCGAAGTCACAAACCGGATACGTGTATATTTTGAATGGAGGGGCAGTAAGTTGGTGCAGTTGCAAGCAAAGCGTCGTGGCGGGATCTACATGTGAAGCGGAGTACATGGCAGCCTCAGAGGCAGCGCAAGAAGCAATCTGGATGAAGGAGTTCATTACCGACCTAGGGGTGATTCCCAATGCGTCGGGCCCGATGACTCTCTTCTGTGACAACACTGGAGCTATTGCCCTTGCCAAGGAGCCCAGGTTTCACAGGAAGACCAAGCATATCAAGCGTCGCTTCAACTCCATTCGTGAAAGTGTTCAAAATGGAGACATAGATATTTGTAAAGTACATACGGACCTGAATGTAGCAGATCCGTTGACTAAACCTCTCCCTAGAGAAAAACATGATCAACTCCAGAACGCTATGGGTGTTCGATTCATCACAATGTAACTAGATTATTGACTCTAGTGCAAGTGGGAGACTGTTGGAAATATGCCCTAGAGGCAATAATAAATGGTTATTATTATATTTCTTTGTTCATGATAATTGTCTATTGTTCATGCTATAATTGTGTTATCCGGAAATCGTAATACATGTGTGAATATATAGACCACAACGTGTCCCTAGTAAGCCTCTAGTTGACTAGCTTGTTGATCAACAGATAGTCATGGTTTCCTGACTATGGACATTGGATGTCATTGATAACGGGATCACATCATTAGGAGAATGATGTGATGGACAAGACCCAGTCCTAAGCATAGCATAAAAGATCGTGTAGTTCGTTTGCTAGAGCTTTTCCAATGTCAAGTATCTTTTCCTTAGACCATGAGATCGTGTAACTCCCGGATGCCGTAGGAGTGCTTTGGGTGTACCCAACGTCACAACGTAACTGGGTGACTATAAAGGTACACTACGGGTATCTCTGAAAGTGTCTGTTGGGTTGACACGGATCGAGACTGGGATTTGTCACTCCGTATGACGGAGAGGTATCTCTGGGCCCACTCGGTAATGCATCATTATAATGAGCTCAATGTGACTAAGGAGTTAGCCACGGGATCATGCATTACGGTACGAGTAAAGTGACTTGCCGGTAACGAGATTGAACAAAGTATTGGGATACCGACGATCGAATCTCGGGCAAGTAACGTACCGATTGACAAAGGGAATTGTATACGGGATTGATTGAATCCTCGACATCGTGGTTCATCCGATGAGATCATCGTGGAACATGTGGGAGCCAACATGGGTATCCAGATCCCGCTGTTGGTTATTGACCGGAGAGGCGTCTCGGTCATGTCTGCATGTCTCCCGAACCCGTAGGGTCTACACACTTAAGGTTCGGTAACGCTAGGGTTGTAGAGATATTAGTATGCGGAAACCCGAAAGTTGTTCGGAGTCCCGGATGAGATCCCGGACGTCACGAGGAGTTCCGGAATGGTCCGGAGGTGAAGAATTATATATAGGAAGTCCAGTTTCGGCCACCGGGAAAGTTTCGAGGGTTATCGGTATTGTACCGGGACCACCGGAAGGGTCCCGGGGGTCCACTGGGTGGGGCCACCTATCCCGGAGGGCCCCATGGGCTGAAGTGGGAAGGGAACCAGCCCTTAGTGGGCTGGGGCGCCCCCCATGGGCCTCCCCCTGCGCCTAGGGTTGGAAACCCTGGGGGTGGGGGGCGCCCCACTTGACTTGGGGGGGAAGTTTCCCCCCTGGCCGCCGCCCCCCCTTGTAGATGGGTTCCAGGGCCGGCGCCCCCCCCCCTCCAGGGGGCCTATATAAAGGGGGGAGGGAGGGCTGCTGTACCCTAGCCCTTGGCGCCTCCCTCTCCCCCTGCAATACCTCTCCCTCCCGCTTGCGCTTGGCGAAGCCCTGCCGGGATCCCGCTACTTCCACCAGCACGCCGTCGTGCTGCTGGATCTCCATCAACCTCTCCTTCCCCCTTGCTGGATCAAGAAGGAGGAGACGTCGCTACTCCATACGTGTATTGAACGCGGAGGTGCCGTCCGTTCGGCACTCGGTCATCGGTGATTTGGATCACGGCGAGTACGACTCCATCAACCCCGTTCATTAGAACGCTTCCGCTCGCGATCTACAAGGGTATGTAGATGCACTCCTTTCCCCTCGTTGCTAGTATACTCCATAGATGGATCTTGGTGATGCGTAGGAAATTTTAAAATTCTGCTACGATCCCCAACAGTCACCGAGCTGTGTCGGTGTTCTAGGAACGAGGGTCCCCAGACTTGCCTGCCTGCGGCCCACGGCGTGGCTCTGCGAGCGGACCCGTACGACCCATCTTCACTAGCAAGCATTCAAGACCCTCATGAGGGGCCAAGCCTCGCGAGGCGGATGACACAAGACCTGCTCGGGAGCGGCCTCACCAGGCTGGCTCGCGAGGGGCGGAGAGATCAAGGCAAGGCAAACCTCGCGAGGTTCTCATGACGTGAGCCATGAGGATCGAGACCAGGCGGGCGCCAGCACGCACAGTGTCCTTGTTTCCTCTTTGGTGCTAAGGAGGCAAGCGCAGACGAGGAGTACCAAGGCGTCAAGCAAAGGTTTCCATATCAGTGCAACAAGACCAAGACCAGCAGGACGGCAAGACGGAGGTCACCATGGAGTCCAAGGCGGCATCATCGCCAGAGCCTTTTGCAGGCAAAGACTGCTTTTGTCAGGATAGCTTGTACTAGTTGTCCCCTTTCGAATTGGCCGTTGTTGGCTCCCTTCCCGCTCAATATTTGGGGAGAGGACCAGGGCCTCTATAAATAGGACTAGCCACCATAGTAGGATGCATCTCATCTTGAGTAATCCTCACCCACACAAGTTCACCAAGCACAAGAACACCTCGCCTCAGGAGGTTGTTCTTCCCCTTGTACTGTTCATCCTCAGCCCAAGAGGCAATCCACCACCACACACTGGAGTAGGATATTACACCACAACGGTGGCCCGAACCAGTATAAATCTTGTGTCCCTTGTGTTCCAAGTTCGTCGAGCTAGCCTTTGAGATCGTAGCGAGGTTAGGGCGCGAATCGGTAGGGGGAGATCTTCATGCGCACCCGAGTGTTCGAACCTTGAGGGTTTTGCCAGAACCCTAGATCCGACAAGCTGAACGTGTGTTGATCGCGGAGGTGTCGTACTTTCGGTACTAGGATCGGTCGGATCGTGAAGACGTACAACTACATCAACGGCGTTGTCATAATGCTTCTGCTTTCGGTCTACGAGGGTACGTGGACAACAATCTCCCCTCTCGTTGCTATGCATCACCTAGATGGATCTTGCGTGTACATAGGCAAATTTTTTGAAATACTACGTTCCCCATCACCTGCGGCCCACGACGTGGCTCCATCGACGGCCTAGTACAGCTCGTCTTCAGCATCGACAACACAAGACCCTCGTGAGGAGCCAAGCCTCGCGAGGCGGGCGACGCTAAGACCTCCAGAGGGAGTGGCCTCCCTAGGCTGGCTCCTGAGGAGCGGAAATTCCTATGCAAGTCCCTACCTCGTGAGGTTAAGATGATGCAAGCCATGACGACCAAGGCCAGGCGGGCGCCAGCAGGAGCAGTACAACAGGTTTCCTCTTTGGTGCTAAAGAGGCAAGCGCAGGCGCGTAGTCCCGAGGAATCAACCAAAGGTTTCCATTTCCGTGCTACAAGACAAAGACCGCCAGGACGGTAGGACGGAGGTCATCGCCGAGCCCACCACGACATCATGACCAGAAGCTTTGCAGGCAAAGACCACCTTTCATCAGGATAAGATGTACTAGTTGTCTCCTTTCAAACATGTCCGTTGTGGGATCCCTTTCCGCCTTCATTTTGGGGGAAGAGGACCAAGGTGTTGGGGAACGCAGTAATTTCAAAAATTTCCTACGCACACGCAAGATCCATCTAGGTGATGCATAGCAACGAGAGGGGAGTGTGTTGTCCACGTACCCTCGTAGACCGAAAGCGGAAGTGTTATGACAATGTGGTTGATGTAGTCATACGTCTTCACGATCCGACCGATCCTAGTACCGAAAGTACGGCACCTCCGCGATCTGCACACGTTCAGCTCGGTGACGTCTCACGAACTCTTGATCCAGCTTAGTGTCGAGGGAGAGCTTCGTCAGCACGACGGCGTGATGATGGTGATGATGAAGCTACCAGCACAAGGCTTCGCCTAAGCACTGCAACGGTATGACCGAGGTGGATCATGGTGGAGGGGGCACCGCACGCGGCTAAGACAATGTCAACTTGTGTGTTCTAGGGTGCCCCCTCCCCACGTATATAAAGGAGGGAGGGGGAGGCCAGCCGGCCTCTCTAGGCGCGCCAAGGGGGGAGGAGTCCTCCTCCTAGTAGGAGTAGAACTCCCCCTTTCCTAGTCCCACTAGGAATAGAAGGAAGAGGGGGAAGGAGAAAGGAAAGGGGGGCCGTCCCCCTCACCCAATTTGGATTGGGCTTGGGGGGTCCCCTCCTAGGCTGCCTTATCTTCTCTCCCACTAAGGCCCATTAAGGCCCATATGCTCCCCCGGCGAATTCCCGTAACTCTCCGGTACTCAAAAAAATACCCGAATCACTCGGAACCTTTCCGATGTCCGAATATAACCTTCCAATATATCGATCTTTACCTCTCAACCATTTCGAGACTCCTCGTCATGTCTGTGATCTCATCCGGGACTCCGAACAACCTTCGGTACATCAAATCACATAAACTCATAATACCAATCGTCATCGAATGTTAAGCGTGCGGACCCTACGGGTTCGACAACTATGTAGACATGACCGAGACACCTCTCCGGTCGATAACCAATAGCAGAACCTGGATGCTCATATTGGCTCGCGCATAGTCTACGAAGGTCATGCCGAATTTTTGTATGACTTTGATGCATGCACACATTTTTATAATGAATTTGTTTATTATTACCGTGCAGACGTTCATGATGGTCAGTGGAACGATTGTGACGCTCCCAATTCAATCGTACACTAATCATGCATGCAAACGTGTACGATCAAATCAGGGACTCACAGGAAGTTATCACAACACAACTCTAAAAACATAAATAAGTCATACAAGCATCATAATACAAGCCACGGGCCTCGAGGGATCGAATACAAGTGCTCGATCATAAACGAGTCAGCGGAAGCAACAATATCTGAGTACAGAGATAAGTAACAAGTTTGCCTTAAGAAGGCTAGCACAAACTGGGATACAGATCGAAAGAGGCGCAGGCCTCCTGCCTGGGATCCTCCTAAACTACTCCTGGTCGTCGTCAGCGGCCTGCACGTAGTAGTAGGCACCTCCGGTCTAGTAGGAGTCGCCGTCAACGGTGGCGTCCGGCTCTTGGGCTCCGGCATCTGGTTGCGACAACCGAGAGGAAAGGAAAAGGGGGAAAGGAGGGGGAAAGCAACCGTGAGTACTCATCCAAAGTACTCGCAAGCAAGGATCTACACTACATATGCATGGGTATCTGTGTAAAGGGGCAATATCGGTGGACTGAACTGCAGAATGCCAGAATAAGAGGGGGATAGCTAGTCCTGTCGAAGACTACGCTTCTGGCAGCCTCCATCTTGCAGCATGTAGAAGAGAGTAGATGGTAAGTTCACCAAGTATCTTCGCATAGCATAACCCTACCCGGCGATCCTCTCCTCGTCGCCCTGTGTGAGAGCGATCACCGGGTTATATCTGGCACTTGGAAGGGTGTGTTTTATTAAGTATCCAGTTCTAATTGTCATAAGGTCAAGGTACAACTCCAAGTCGTCCTGTTACCGAAGATCACGGCTATTCGAATAGATAAACTTCCCTGCAGGGGTGCACCACATTACCCAACACGCTCAATCCCATTTGGCCGGACACACTTTCCTGGGTCATGCCCGGCCTCGAAAGATCAACACGTCGCAGCCCCACCTAGGCACAACAGAGAGGTCAACACGACGGTCTAAATCCTATGCGCGCAGGGGTCTGAGCCCATCGCCCATTGCACACCTGCACGTTGCATGGGCGGCCGGAGAGCAGACCTAGCAACCTCCATTTCAAGGAAGTTGCGTTACGCGGTCCAACCCGGTGCGTGCCGCTCAGTCGCTGACGTCACGAAGGCTTCGGCTGATACCACGACGTCGAGTGCCCATAACTGTTCCCGCGTAGTTGGTTAGTGCGTATAGGCCAGTGGCCAGACTCAGATCAAATACCAAGATCTCATTAAGCGTGTTATTTTGAAGTAACCGCGAACGCCGACCAGGGCCAGGCCCACCTCTCTCCTAGGTGGTCTCAACCTGCCCTGTCGCTCTGCCACAAAGTAACAGTCGGGGGCCGTCGGGAACCCAGGCCCACCTCTATCGGGATGGAGCCACCTGCCCCTTCAGCCCCATCTCCGAACAGTATCATAAGTAATGTAACAGTATAGAGTATATAGCATATGCCCGTGATCACCTCCCGAAGTGATCACGGCCCAGTAGTATAGCATGGCAGACGGACAAGAGTGTAGGGCCACTGATGGAACACTAGCATCCTATACTAAGCATTAGGATAGCAGGTAAAGGTATCAACAATTGTAGCAACAATGACAGGCTATGCACCAGAATAGGATTAACCAAAAGCAGTAACATGCTACACTACTCTAATGCAAGCAGTAGAGAGAAGGATAGGCGATATCTGGTGATCAAGGGGGGGGGGCTTGCCTGGTTGCTCTGGCAAGCAGGAGGGGTCGTCAACACCGTAGTCGTACTGGGTAGCAGCGGCGTCGGTCTCGGTGTCTAGCGAGAGAAGAGGGGGAAGAAACAATAAATATAAAAGCAAACATATGCATGACGATGCATGACATGACAATGAACGGTGCTAGGTGTGCCCTAACGCGGTAGTAGGTGATACTGGCGAAGGGGGAAAACATCTGGGAAAGTATTCCCGGTGTTTCGCGTTTTCGGACAGATGAACCGGAGGGGGAAAGTTGCGTGTTTGCTATGCTAGGGATGTGTGGCAGACGAACGGACTGCGTATCCGGATTTGTCTCGTCGTTCTGAGCAACTTTCATGTACAAAGTTTTTCCATCCGAGCTACAGTTTATTTTATATTAATTTTTAAAATATTTAATCATTTTTAGAATTTACTCAATTATATTAAATCAACATTACCCAGAATAGTGTATGCTGGCGTCATCATGATGTCAGCATGACGTCAGCAGTCAACAGGGCGTTGACTGGGTCAAACTAACGTGCGGGACCCACCTGCATACTCTGTTTAGGTTAATTAGGATTTAGCTAAACTAATTCCCGTTTTAATTAAACTAACTAGTTAATTAGATTAATTAAACAGGATTATTTAACTTAACTAATTCACTAATTAATTAATTAATAATTTTATTAATTCGTTTTTATTTTATTTTCTTTTATTTTAAAAAAATATTCTGGGGCTAGGCCCCACATGTCATTGGCCTGGGGAGGCCTAGCGGGCGCTGGGGCCGGGCATGCGGGCGTAGCCACAGCCCACTCGTTAGCGATGCGAGGCCGGGGCCATCGGCGACGGGGGCAGGAGGGGGCACGGCGAACGGCGGCAAGCAAGGAGGGGCCAGCGAGGCACGGCGTGGCCGGTAGCGGCGCGAGGCGCGCTGGGGCAGCGGGAGCAGTGGCGTGCGGTGGGGCGTGGGCGCGCGCCGATGAGTCGGGGCGCGGCCAAGCACGGATGCGCGCGCGCAGCGGCGGTCAGCGGCCAGGGGGCGGATGCGGGCGGCGCGGCAGGGGCAAAGGCGGCCGGCGCAAGAAGCAGGCGCGGGCAGGGGTGAGTGGGGCGAGCGGCGAGGGGACGAGGCCGCGGCGGGGCGCGCGGGCACACGGGGAGGGCGCGAAGGGGGAGCCGGGGCGCGCAAGAGGGACGCCCTAGGGCCATGGTGAGCGCGGCCGGCGCGGAGCTGCAGCAGACGGCGACAGTAGCAGCGCCAGCAGCAGCTGCAGCGCCAGCAGCAGCTGCAGCGCAGCACAGGGCGGCGACGGTTGGGCTGCTGTCGCGGCAGCAGGAGCAGCGCGGGGATGGAGGCCGCAACGAGCATGAGGCCGGTGCGCGTACGAGCATGGCGCAGCAAGCGAGCAGCGGGCGGTCGGTCGTGTGCGCGTGCATACGGAGACAGGGGGAGGAGGAGAGGCCGGGGGCCTCACCGCGGGCTGTAGGGACAAGGCAGCGGGGGTTGAGGAGGAGGACGGGGACGACGGCGGGGCAGCTCCGGCGAGGTCCAGGCGGCGGCGACGATCGGCGTGGCGACGTGATTCCGGCGACGGGATCCGGGGAGGCACGGCGTCGGGCGTGCGGCGAGGGGCGCCGTTGCCCTAGGTGGCTGGTCGGGGAAGAGGTGAGGACGGGGCGGCGTCGGTGTGGCGGCGGGGCGCCGGCGTGAGGCGGGGCAGCACCGGGCGGCGTCGGTGTCGAGCCCCGGTCTCGATCCAGATCGGGGGGAGTGGGCGATGTGGGAGGAGTGGGGTAGTGCGGTTAGGTTTAGGTCGGGGTGGGAGTGGGTATAGCCCGGGGTTTTTTGGGCCGGCCTGGCTAGCAGTAGCCGCTGGGCCAAGGCCCAACGGGGGTTTTCCTTTTATTTAACCTTTTGTTTAGTTTTTATCTTATGTTTTATTTTTATTTTACTATTTTATTTTAGTCTTTCTCTTACTTTAGTTTTATACTTTATAATCTAATTTCCTAAATTAGTGTTACAACATAATCCAATGCCACAAAAACTTTTACCCTGAAATAAAATAGTTTAGCATTTTACAAAATACCAAAGGCATTCAAATAATTGCTTTAGCTACTATTTTATTCACTTTTAAGTATTCAAACATTATAAAAAATGTGATTTCTACACCATAATTACCTGTGCATTATTTCACTCACACTGAACATTTTGGTTTTAATATTTGAAAACTTTTATTGTTTGTTAGATTTTGAAATTGAATTCGAATCGGTTTCGAATTAACGCGAGATTAGCAACAGTAACCGTGGTGATGTGGCACCATTAGCAGAGAATTACTGTAGCTTAATTATCCGGGCGTCACAACGATGCTGGACAGGTGGTTGCGGTCGGCGATGCAGGACATGAAAGAAAATAACCTGACAGAGGTTTATGTCCGTGTCGGAAATGCAAAGGAATAGTTTGGCTCGACCCCTATGATGATGGTCGTGTCGAAGCGCACCTGCTCATGACTGGTTTCATGGATGGCTACACTCGGTGGATAATTGAAGATGAGGATGATGATGTTGAGGACGCTGACGGGGCAGGCAATGACGACACGGGGCAAAACAAAGAGATGATCGATAATGGCAGCGGGCAAGAGGCCGGACATGGCGGCGGAGAAGGGGCCGGACATGGCGGCGGAGAGAACGTGGACTCCACGCAGCAGAGTTCGTCGGTACTTAGTTCAATCGTGCGGGACCCTCATGTTCAAGCACTGCTTCGCAAGGAGACGAGTACTGAGAGAGCTGCTTCTAGAGAGGAGGCTAAGCTGCAACAACTGGTGGTAGACTCGAACACTCCATTGTATGATGGTTGCAATCCTGAGGTGACCCGCTTGAGTTTCACACTCCAACTCCTGAAGACGAAGGCTAAAAACAAATGGACCAACACTAGTCTCGATGAGCATCTCAAGTACCTAAAGGATGTTCTTCCCGCGGGGAATCTATGTCCTACTAGTGTGGATGAGGCCAAGAA
Source organism: Aegilops tauschii subsp. strangulata (assembly GCF_002575655.3). Taxonomy (NCBI): domain Eukaryota; kingdom Viridiplantae; phylum Streptophyta; class Magnoliopsida; order Poales; family Poaceae; genus Aegilops; species Aegilops tauschii. Next base: position 254,163,782 of record NC_053040.3, on the reverse strand, counting down.
GATCGTGTGCCCTCTTGATCTGCTGCACGTTAGATACCATGCATGCATCAACGATTGCATAATTTAGCGGAAGGAGCACGCGGACAAGCTATCCGGTGTGCAATGCTTCTCGATACAAGAAGGCCGGGAAGAAATGTCCCCAGAAAGTCGTATGGTACTTACTGATCACTCCCCGTCTCCAGCAGTATTTCATAGATCCCAAGGAAGCAAAGCTAATGCGCTGGCACGCGGAGAGGAAGAAGCCCGACGATGGAGATGATCCGAAGCTGAGACACGTCAAGGATGGAAGCCAGTGGAGAGCGTTGAACGACTTCTATCGGTATTTCGAATGTGATGCAAGGAACATCGTGCTCGGCACGTGTACCGATGGCATGAATCCGTTTGGCAACCAGAAGACCAACCATAGCACATGGCCCGTGTTTGTATGGATGTACAAGCTCCCCCCTGGTTGTGCATGAAGTCGAAGTACATTCACATGAGCATGCTGATTCAAGGGCCAAAACAACCAGGAAATAATATCAATCTGTATCTGGGGCTACTTCAAGAGGAGTTAGACACGTTATGGAAAACACCGACGAAGACATGGGACGCCAGCAAAGGCGAGTATTTCTACATGAGAGCCGCGCTGATCACGACGGTGCACGACTATCTCGGTTACGGATATGTCGCGGGCCAGGTGTGCCATGGATATTGCGGATGCACGCGGTGCATGGATGATATGATGTCTCAGCAGCTAACGTCAAGGAAAGATGGCAGGTCTGGGAAAATCATGTACATGGGGCATCGAAGATGGCTCGAACCGGACGACCCATGGAGAAACCGTGGAGATCTATTCAATGGTCACGCTGAGCATCAAGGACCTCCACGTAAGCGGAGTGGCCCCGAAATCGATGAGCTATTGAAAAACTGGAAGCAGTGCCTCGCGCCGGGAAAGACGACGAAAAAGGCACCGGAGCCGCTGCTGAATGTATGGAAGACGAGGTCTGTGTTCTGGGACTTGGAGTACTGGCACAAACTCGATACACCTCATTGCCTTGATCAAATGCATATATGTAAGAATGTCCTTGAGAGCTTTCTCGCGACACTGATGAACATGCCGGATAAGACCAAGGATGGGCCGAAGGCAAGAAAAGACTTGCAAGATTTGAAGATTAGGGAAGATCTGCACATGCCACCCCGTAAAAAGTCAGACGAGACAGAGACGGAGACAGAGGCGCACGAGAAGAAGGGCAAGAAAGTAAAGGAAGAGGATTATTGCCCCCCTTCTTGCTTCACCTTAAGTCAGGCTGAGATCGATCAATTCTTTAAGTGCCTTACCGGAGTCAAAGTTAGTTCCGGTTACTGTGGCAAGATAAGCAGATATCTAGACACGGACAAGAAAAGGTTCAGCGGGAAGTCCCATGACTGTCATGTGATGATGACGCAGATACTACCTGTTGCCCTTAGAGGGATAATGGACAAGCACGTTCGTGACACGCTTATTGGTCTCTGCAACTTTTTCGATGTCATCTCTCAAAAGTCGATCAGTGTGAAGCAGCTCCGAAGGCTACATGAAGAGATCATTGTGATACTGAATGAGCGTGATATGTACTTCCCGCCCATGTTCTTTGACGTGATGGTGCATCTGTGTGTCCATATTGTGGACGACATAATAGACCTGGGGCCGCCATTCCTACACAACATGATGCCGTTTGAGAGGATGAATGGTATCATCAAAGGATTTGTTCGTAACATGTCCTGCCGGGATGGAAGTATCGTCCAGGGCTATCTGACACAAGAGTGCATCTCTTTCTGCGAGAATTTTCTCTATGGCGCAGACCAGCCACCTGGTGTTGGTGTTGGTTTGCCCGTTAACAAGCGCGATGGGAGGCTCGAAGGAGAAGGTCACTCCAACGGTCGCAGGGAACTGCACGTGGCATACTCAGATCGACGCAGCGACTTTGACAGAGGAAACTTGGTAGTGCTACAACACCTAGATGAGGTAGAACCTTTCGTGGCACTCCACACGTAAATTATCGTAAAGAAGTATCGTGACCGGGGGGTATGCAGGACGAATGCCGAAGTTACTAGAGAGCACAACTCCACTTTCCTGCATTGGTTCAAAGAGCATATTATTGCTAATCCCCTAGAGGAGGGCTCTAAGGACGGATTGCTCATATACGCCTTAGCACATGGCCCCTCGCCCAACCTCGTAACCTATCAGGCATACTATATCAACGGATACACGTTCTACACGGAGGCCAAAGATATGGACAATGATGATCAGAACTCAGGGGTGACGATGGAATGCATGACCGGCAGCGACAACAGCGCAACTGATAGATTTTACAGAAGGGTCGAGGAGATCTGGGAGCTTGACTACTCTGGACTACACAACACGATGATGTTCCGTGTCAGATGGGCTAAGAATGTCGAAAGAGAAAACCGGTATTTCACTACCATTACTATACCCGACGCCAAGAGCGCTACCGTGAACGCTATCGCAAAAAACGAGCCATGGGTACACGCTAAGCATGTGACACAATGCTTCTTCATAACCGACCCGCGCAATCCCAGCCGGGTTGTCATGAGGAGAGGCAAAAGGAACATCATTGGAATGGATGGAGTCACCAACGAGGAAGACTACGACCAGTACGGCAACCCAATGAGGGAAGACGATGATGATGATGAAGTATACGTCAAAAGAAGAATCAATACTACATTATCTAAGAAAAATCCTACTCCATGGAAAAGGAAAAGTCACACTGAGGGGCTCAATTATTCTTCAACGACAAGAAGGGAAAGAAGCTCACTCAAAACGAAAACGTCAACGCTGAGGAACCGTATGTTATCGGTCAAATGATGTAATATATATGTTCCTATTTTGTATACACACTTAGCCATTATTATGCATGGGTCCAATGATGTAATATATATATTCCTATTTTGTATACATACTTAACCGTCAAATGATGCAATATATATCGCCTTCCCTTCGTTCACTTCTCTCGGAAAAAAAGAAAATAAAAGTGAGAGAAAATAAAGGAAAAGAAAATAGAAGAAAATACAAGGAAACAAACAGGAAAACTGCTATATAGGTACTAGTTATAGTAGCAGCGCTTTTCTGAGAAAAGAGCTCCAGCTAGTCAAGATAGCAGTAGTGGTTTCCTCATAAAACCGGTATAGCTACTTGGAGTAGCTATAGCGCATTTTGTTTAAACGCGTTACTGCTATGCCCACTTAACCCCCAAAATCCCCACTCCTCTCTTCATCCCGCCTCTTTTCCCCCAAATCCCCACACTCTCTCTTCCCCCGTCGCGCCGCCGGAGACCTGCCCTCGCCGCGCCCCTGTGCTCGCCTCCGACCCCGGCGCTCGACCCCAACTCTGAACCCGGCACCGACCCCGACCCCGACCCCTCCCAACCTCGGCCGTCGTCGGGCCTGCACCCTCTGTAAGCCCCCACCGCTCCTCCTCTCTCTGGTAGCTAGGGTTCTTTGGTTAATTTACTTAGGTTCTAGTTAGGGCAGATGGTTAATTAGGTTGTATATTTAGTTATGAATGTAGCTAGGTTTTTTCTTCAAGTTCTATATTTTTCTTCCTTTTATATGCAAATTTGAAGTGGACATGTGATATGTGGACATGTGATGTTTTGGACATGTCATATTTGGAATTTGGACATGTCATTTGGACATGATGATTATGTGCAGGGTAAATGATCCGAGTGGCCTATGTTACGCTGGAATGTTGATTCATTTCCGTTCCGGTGAATTTCAGGCGCTCGATATGTCCATTTTTTAGCAAAGGTCATGCCGAAATTTTCCGTGAATTTTGGCATGACTTGTGCTAGATAGTAGGCATATCGAGTGTCGGGAGTTGCTGGGAAACGACATTCCGGCAAACATAGATTTTTTATGTCATTTCTCATTTTTTTTGATAGTTTTAGAATTAAACGAGGAGACTTAATCATAGGAAACATGTCGAACAACGAAGAAACTGGGCCTTTTGACCAAGATGCAGACGAGATGGATTATGATGGTGAACAAGAGTACCTCGACTTTTTTCTGCTAAGCACAATCAAGGTTTGCAGGTCGGCCTCGATGATGGTACTGACGGCGCCGGCACCGATGGCAGTGCCGAGACCGGTGGCGAAGGTAACGGCGGGGAAGATACCGGCGGGGAAGGTACCGGCGCCGATGCCGCTACAGAAAAGAAGAAGCAGAAGAAGCAGAGGATACGAAAACCTAACAAACTAGGGATTGGACGACTGGTGATCACAAAGATGGCACCTGGCATGTTTGAGCCATTAGAGCCGGAAGAACCTCGCAAGTGCTATGGGAACCAAGTAGGATGCATCCTACGGGAATGCGCAAGCATCAACGACGATGACTTAAGGAGTAAAGAACATTTGATTTGGCCTCCTGGAAAGGGAGGGTGAAACAAGCTATTGAGGCTGAGGAACTCCTGTCCAAGATTCTGGAGGAAAATCCGACACTTACGAAAGAGGAGTTTGAAAAGTTCAAGGACGCTTGCGCTACCGAGGCAGCCAAGGCTAAGGCTGCGAAATTCAAGAGCCTTCAGCAAAGAAACACGGGGAAGCATCGCCTCGGAAGCCGTCGCTACCATGGTAAAAGGCCCATATGGGATAAGGACGACGCGGAACGTGAAGCCGCGGGTCTCCCAGACCCCTTCGCGGAGTTCACCAACCCCTTGGAGTGTGACTTCTTCAGGGCCCGCTACAAGTGGGACAAGGAAAAGAAGGTTTTTTACACGGACAAGATCACGAGGAGATTGATTAGACTACTGGTAATTATTCTTTTACCACCTTACATTTAGCTCCAGATCTAGTCGACTACACATTCGTAAACGGTTCACGTTCCTTCTGCAGGAGAAGCAACACCAGCTTGCAGCCAAAAGCCCTACTTCTCCGATGAGGCCCAAGTGGGACATCCCTCTCAACCGGGCCTTGAACGAACTTAAGGGACTCCCTTTGGGCTAGCGGCCGCAATATGGTCGTGTGCACGGCGCCGGAGACGGCGCCACACGGAAGGTGTTTTACAACGAGGGTTCGGAGGCCAAGAAGCAGAAAAAGAAGTTTAGTCAGGCAGACATCGACGAGAAGGTGAAGCTTGCGTTCGAGAAAAAAGCAGCTGAGGACACGAAAAAAACAGTTGAGGAGAAAAATGAGTTGCTACAGCAGTAGTCAATGCCGCTGTAACTGCCTGCAGAAATGATTTCGCTACTAACTTGGTCCCGGCTATCATCAACTGGACAAAGGAAAATCCAGACAAGACGGTACATGATTTCCCGTTGCCCAGTTTCGTCGCGAGCAACTCCGTGAACAACAACACCATGCACCGTCACTTGCTCACGCAAGCGGGCCTCGTCTCGCACCCGCACCCGCTCATAGCAGCCCGTCCTCAGTCTGTGGCGCGCTAGGCGGGCCTTCGTCTTTGGCTGAGCTCGACGCCCTCATGGTAATTACATGTCGCACGAACATATATATCTAGAATATTCCATTTCCATTGCCTTTCGGATGTTTTACGCCGCAGACATGTGTTTGCAGGCCGACGAAATCCCGTGCACCGTACTCTACTTGATCAAAGGCCAGAAGGTGGATGTGGGGAAGGGGTTGATAACGAAGCCCTTGGATCTCACGTTCCTCAACCAGCCGATGCCCGCTGGGCACTTCAGGGTTACCTTGTCGAGTGTGACATCGGGGCACGAGGATTTTCCTCCTCCAGTACGGCATGGGGGACAGGATGACGAGACCCCGCTGCGGATTGGAAGTTGCAAGGGTTGGGTGCTGCTATGGCCGAATAATCTTCTTCGTCTGGAGCCGACCGAGAGCACACCAATAACCACACATCAACAAGCATGTATGGAGACCACCATCCCACCTATGCAATTACCAGCTCCTGTAGTGCCGGGTGAGAGCGGCGGATGACGTGATGAAGGGGGTGCAATAGTACTGGCTGATGTAATAGGTCCCGTAGAACAAAGAATGGATGATATGGAGGAGACAGAGGACCCAATGGGTTTCCTCAATACAAACGCGTATGATGGTAACTTAGATATGATGAGTCAACCATATGATGAATCGGGCTATCAGCATGCTAATGAGGATATGGATGATCTGCCCGGGCAGGAACGTCGTAGTAGGGATTGCAAGAAGTCTCTCTTCATGAAATCCTCACAGGACACGCCTGAAGATGCCGCCTCAACACAGGATCAACTAGCCGGGGGTCGTACATTGCTTAGCCCGGCAACACTGGGGCAGGGGTTAAGGAAGGGTCTGGAAGGTGTGCCCAACAAAAAGGAGAGGAAGAGACCGGGGATGAAGATAGCTGTCTCCAAACAAGCCAGAGCACATAGCAGCCAGACGGTGGATTCTGAAGAGCGTGTACCCGTGAAAGGTGCGTCCATGTTCCATCTCACGGGCGAGCTGATGCTACCGCCGAAACCGCTGGAGGCACTATATGGGGATCTCAGGAGACTGCACGACCATGTGTTGTTGACTGAGAAAAGCCTACTAACCTCGAAGGATCCAGGATATCCGACATACGCGGCTCGTGTGCCTGACGGGAAGTGCTACGATGACACACGGCCCACGGAGGTGTTCTTCCTGTGGTTTGATCATATCTTTGAGATGTTTTTGACAAGGCGGCTCGATTTACAATCGTCCGCCTTTTTGCGCTACATATGAGCTCTGTCATGAAGAAAGAAGAAGTCTCGCAAATCTGTGTGGCGGATCCGTACTACATGCACGAGTCTTTCTTGAGTCTCGGCGACTTTGAGCGTGAAACTGCTAGGGAGTACCTCCTTTTCTTTGGGTTGTTTCTCTCGGAACTGCTGGATTAGGAGCCGACATTGTCGAGTGGTGTGTTTCGGGTAAATGAGATTACCCTCCTCATCTTTTTTGATGTGAATGTGGCATGGTAAATCCAACACATCATTTCCTTCTTGATCTTTTACTTTCTTGGGGTTCCATGGCCCTTTGGGCTTCCCCTTGAACTTTCCTTGAGTCACGGCTAAGGTTTCTCCAGGAGCAGCTGGCTCGGCTTTGCGCTTCTGCTTCCGACTGGAGTTCCCTCCCCCGGTTTCGTGGGCGACTGTTTTGTGCTTGCCACTCCGGAGCCGATCCTCTTCTTCACCATTAGCATACTTGGTGGCAATTTCCATCATTTGACTCAGAGACATATCTCTGGTCCGACCGAACTTCAGATTCAATTCTCGATACTTGACGCCTTCCTTGAAGGCACAAACTGCTTGGTGATCAGACACATTTTCCACTGTGTGGTGCAACGTGATCCACCTCTGGATATAATCTCTCAAAGTTTCATTCGACTTCTGCACACAAGACTGTAGCTCAGTTAGCCCTGCTGGTCGTTTGCATGTACCCTCAAATGTTCTGAAAACACTCGGGCAAGCTCTTCCCAACTGTAAATACAGCCAGGTGCTAATTGATTCAACCACGCTCTGGCCGAACCCTCTAACATCAGAGGCAGGTGCTTCATGGCCACTTCGTCATTGCCACCACCAATCTGCACAGCCACTCGGTAGTCCTCAAGCCAAGTGTCAGGCTTGGACTCACCAGTGAATTTGCTGACTCCAGTCGCCAACCTGAAGTTGGGAGGAATCACTGCTGCTCTGATGGCTCTGCTGAAACACTCGGGACCCGAAACATGCACCCTGCTGTCGGTCGGGTAATCTCTATCGTGGCCATCTCTGTGTGCTCTGTTCCTGTCAACCAAACCTTGAACGAGAATGGATCTCGCGTCAAAGCCTGGCTCCCGGGGGTCGACTGGATTCCTTCGCCCACCACTGTGAGGGCGCCTGTCATCCTGTTGCCGAGGTGCGTATGACCCACTCCTTGGGGGAGGCATGGGCACTCGGCGACGATCATCGTGGTCGAGTCGATGATCATACTGCTCACGGTTTCTGCACAGATCTCGTCGGTCTTCACGTCCCTCACGCCTCGGGGGCGATCTTGGACTGTGAGCTGACTGGACTGTGTCTGCTACCACGGATCTGCTATGGATCCTATTCCGCGACTGAGATACTGCTGTGTTTTGTTCTCCTGCTGCCCAGAGTAAAGCCCTGATCTGCATCAAACCTCTGCCAGCTTCTGACTGGGAGGGCTGGATCGACTCTGCTATTCGGGCTGCAGCTGTGAGATTCTGAATCGGAGTTCGGTATACTTGAGTAGGAGGCGAAAAAAGTTGTCGTCGACTGGACTCAAGAATCCGCTGCCGAGCACGCTCGTCGAGTGCGTGCTGGAGATTCTCAGTCGCGGAAGTGGCTTTAAGTCTTCTGCACGTCGAGTGGCTGAGTGGTCGAGTGACTTAAATAAGGGGAGATCTCCGAGTGAAAGGTAGCTCGAGTGGATTGCACTCGACACCTTTGTTGAGCCCTCTCTATTTGCTCTTGAACTTCTTTGCTTCTAGGACAAGGACCTTAGGTAGGACGTATAGGTCAGGCCTATCGCCCTACCCTAGGTCTATGTCCTCATCAACCACTAGAAGAGGTCATGCAACATACTCAACTATGCTAGAGCCCATAATAGCTTGTGGCTGCACATGGAAGTTTCTAGCATGAATAATCTCACGATCCCTTTGAGCCTGGGTGGCGGACCGTAGGAGGATCACACGGTATATCCCCGGGATCTCCTAGGACAACACTAGTATATCCCCAGGTGCCCAAACAAGCAATCCACCCAGATGTGTATTAAAGTTGCCACCTTAAGTTGAACTATTAATTAACAACTCACATATGTCATGGATACACTCAACCCAATCCACGTCTACGAGCATAGCATAGCAATATAAGCATAACGTAAAAGTAACTCCCAGGGTTTGATAATAAAATAGGTAATAGGTTCTACCTCATCAACTACTTCCCAATACCCACAAGTTAATCACATCCTAATCATGCATTGTTTGAAGATTGGAACTAATGCATAAAAACTGGGTATGAAAGGAGTATGATCAATGTGTTACTTGCCTTGCTGACGATCCGCAAAACCTAGAGACTCGTAGTAGCACGCTTCGCACTCTGGGAATTCTATCGCAAACAAACAATAGTATACATAAGCAATCAAGCAAAGATGCATGGGTAAATCTCAAATAAGAAGATTTAACCAGAAAATTCAACTTAAGAACTCCGGTTTGCAAAAAGAATCAAATCAAACGGAGCAACGAAGCTCAAACTGCGAAGAAACAAGGTCCATTTACTAATCTGGACTAAAGTCAAATTTTACAGTACCAAAATCTTGTTCAAGTTGGTTAAACAGAAAGAGGGCTTCGAGACGAAGATCTAGGCGCTTGAATCGCCTGATTCCGATAAACGAGCGAAAAGATAAACTAAAACGAAAATTGGATTAGAAATCGCGATTGAAAATAATCGCGAAAAAACCGAGAAAAAGAAAAAAACTGACGAACAGGCTAACGAACGAATGTTCGCTGCCTGTGACTAACGGACGAAAACCGTTCGTTAAAACGAACGTGCGAACGGGCGTTCGCTAAATAACTAAACCGAAAAAAAACCGAACCGATCTATTAAAAACACATCTAGGGTTTACCTAAAAAACCGAACGAAAAAAATGCGGCAACTCCGGCGAACTCCGGCGAGGCGGCGGAACGGCGCGGCGTCGGCGTCGGCGGCAGCGGCGCGGGGCTCGAGGCGGCTAGGGTTTCGGGGCGGCGTGGGCTGGGGTGGGCTGCGGTGGGGCGGCGGCTTATAAAGGCTGGGCGAGGTGGAGTCCTGGTCGCCCACGGCGGCCCAAGTCGGTTTGACTTTTTTTTTAACTAGCAAAGTGGCCCGCTCGATGCGCGGGCTAGAATTTTACAAAGTTTAATGATGATAGCCTAGTATTTGATTTGTCTAATGAATTTTTTAAACCGAATGTGCTATCATTTTCAAATATAATCATTTTGCAATCATATTTTTGTCTTCGGTATGTTTATGTATTTATTGATATATAATATATTTGTTATCCCATCATCATTTTCTTGCTAATTACATGGCTTACGTACACTTTCTTTTATCATCAGTCGTGTTGGTCAAATTTTAGTTTTATCATTTCTCCAATGTTCCTTAGTTTTTTTCTCTTCTGTATAAACATAAGTTTAGTAGTTCTCATTGTTTCGATGTGGTCATAGGTAAATTTGCTAATGCTATTTAAGATTGACGTATTATTTTTAGTGATTTTTTCCTGTGAATGATTTAGTTTATTTATATAATATGATTTAGTTTATTTATATAATATACATATCCATGAAAACTTTTTTGGTAGGTATTTGCTTCCAATGAGTTTACTTTTTTTAGGGTCCTAGTGAATTTAGTTAAGACACGTACAGTCAACAGTATGAAAGGTGGCTTATATTTTCCTGTTACATAGTTTGATCTCGTAGTGTGACAGTGCCCATACTACTACATGCACAAAGCGTCATTTGGTTTAATGGGTCCCACCAGTCTATTTCCTCACTTCCCCAATTCCGTAGTCTTCTCGACTTCTTCCCCATTCTCCACTTTCGCACAGTGACATGTTCCTCTGGCCCGATCCCCTTTCTCATTTCCTTATTCGCTCTGCTCACTCCAAAATTGCTGCTGCTGGATAGCTCCCATCAACTTGCTCTCTTGATTTGCTGCCTTGAGGTCGTTCGTGCTCACCTGTAGCCACGTCCACTGCTGGTGTTTCCAGTGTGGCCATCGACCGCGGTTGGTATGGTTCCTCGTATCCTAGGCTTTTGAAAGGCGGTGGAGGGATAGTAGGCCCCAAGGATCAACTGCAGCAAGGAGGAGGCGTGGTGATTGACCTGCAAGGTGCCGTTGTTGTAGGTGTCCGTGCAGTTGATTTGGGCGTGGATATCGTCTCCCGCAGCTTGCTTGGATCCAGCTTGAGTGTTAGGATGTTAGCGACGTTGTCTTCCCCAAGTGCGCAGGCCAGGCACATCGTCGGTATTCCCGCTCAAGGTAGCCGGCAACGTCGTCGTCATCCTCCACGGCGTCAACAATCTCCGTAGTTCGAAGTCCGACCTGCAGGCCCCCCTTCTTCTTTTCTTAGTTATATATTTCCCCTTTTTCTTAAAAAATTTAGATTTGTTTGGATTTTTAATCTATTATCTAATCACCTAGATCATCATAGCTCAATTTCATCCAAATAGTAAGTGGCTTACCACACATACCATGTGGTTTTTTCTTAACATTTTGATGTGTTTGTGCGATTCAACCAATACAATGTAATTAAGAAATGCTTGTTATTGGTAAATATTTCACCATTTTTCTTTCAAATTTTGTAAAAACCTGCGAGTCTTTTTGTAAGTGTTGTATAATTGTTGAATGAGGTAGATACTGATAAGTTAGTTCTGTAAAAATTTAAGTATATGTGTGAGCAGACACACCAATGCAAATTAGTACTGTACATTCAATTGACCTATGGTGAAGGTACTCAATGATGATAGCATTCTTTTATATTATAGAAAATACAACTTAAGGCGTATTGTTAATTTGTTTATGCCCCCTTCACTTTTTTCCGGGCTTGGGACCGGCATTGGCAATGTTAGGCCTTGATATTCAACAAACTTTAGAAATAATTAGTACATTTGTGATTAGCCATAATTTTAATATTTCCCAAGGAAAAATTAAGGTTCAATTACTAAATATGAAAACAGGTATGATCGCATTGTACATATGAAATATAGCAATCTCCTGATGCTCTCACTATTGGTTTGCACTAAATAACAAGCTTGTGTAATAAAATATCACATAATATATATGTCGATGTTTGGTAGTGATTAACCATTTCGACCAAATGTTGATGTGTGTTTGCAATACTTCGGCATGGTAGTAGACCATATTCATCCTACCATATCATGTTAGCATAGTTAAGTCAGTATTTATTTTTAGGATAGTTTGAAGTGTAACAACTTTTTACTTAATTATATGTGACTTTCGTGTAACGAAATTTGAAGAATCTTGTGTTCCTTGGATTTCCAGTACGACTTTTGATAAACTATTTCAAAATAATAAAATGTACATGCGCATACCTCTTCAATTCTTCCGTTGAGATATTCCATCTGAAGCTTACCGACAGTCTAAAAATGTAGCTCACTTTTAAATTCTCCATGTACTCCAGTAGGTAAGGTCTTGAATAACAGTTGGGATGGTGTTTGTGAATCCATCATGTTGTTCTAGCAAGGTAGATGCACATATGTTGCCTAAGCGTCTTTGTGCTACCTCATTAAACATGATAAACGTTGCCTTGCTATCTCATCGCTTACCTTGAGTTAAAGTATGAAACTAATATGATGGAGAGTATACTCACTATAGATCTACATTTTCTGCCACTCGTTACATGAATTGCAAATAGTTACCATATTCCTTTCTTGTCGCAGAAGCAAACTTTGCATACAATGTACCACCAACCTTATCAGTTACAATCTCATAAATTCTTGCTCTTGTTGTGCGTGCAAATTATTAATTTAATAGCAGACCAGTCAGATCAGATAATGTTACAATATTAGAAAAAGGTATATTATAGCAGAGACAAATCTTTTTTAGCATCATCCTACCGCAATTCTATAATTCCCCCAATGTTTTTCTGTTACAAAATATTTGTTTTTAAGTTTTTCCTTTGGTGCTTTCATCAACTTCCATCATTGTTTTATAAACATCTCTTTCAAAATAAATTACATGCATTTATTGTGTGCAATAATGACCCTGTTATGGATAAACGATTAAGAACATTGGATTTGAGGGGTATTGAAAAGAGTTTAAATTTCTCACTTTTGATTTCTTTGATAAAATTTGGAGTGACAATCATGATCTTCTGTTTCTGCAAAACCTCCATTTACCATCTTTGTTAAAATATCCCCATAGAGCAATCCCTATATTCTCACCACCGAAAGAATTTAACCATGTAAAAGTAATGTTAAAAGTTTATATGTGTAATTTGAATAACTGACTCTAGCAAAAGGACTTAAATCTCGCCGATGTTTGAACTTTGCTCTCTGCTTGTCCGCCTGTTTTTCTGTAGTTTCTCTATTGGTTTCATCATGGTAAGCAACCCAATGATATCTCCACATAAACATATTTATAAATCTAGTTCATTTGAACTTGTTCTCCAATATATATAAATCTCGTTCAACTGAACTTGTTTTACGAATATTTACCCTACTCTCTCTGGTATCTCCATCAGCAATTTATTTATTGATCAAGTATCGTTTATCCATTAATCCATTCATCAATTTGGCATATAGTGAATCATGCAAATGACTTGATTTCGTGCAGAATATGATACCTGCTGGAGGTGTTGTTGTTTTTGGACGCCGGGCGGAGTTAATACTGTAGGTTGCGACGTCGCTGGCTAGTGTTGATCAGACAATCCTCAATATTACATACAATGTTCTTGAAGCACAATATTGGTAACTGAAGTAAAGGTAAGTGTCTTACCTCTTGCTAACCTGAAAATTCTTCTCTGGTGACTTTCACAGCACTTGTAAGCCAAGTATCCATTTTTGGCATGGCTTCTTCACCAGGATAAAATATTAGGCATAACATCTCACTATAAAGAACTTCACAACTGCACAAAGAAGAACTATGCATTGCTAGGTAGTTGACATATATTTCAAGTTGCCTGAGAGCAAGTACAATTCTTTAAAGTAGTCCAGCTGACAAAACAATTATTAGCTTTGGGAGTTATCTTGAGCATCAAACTTCTTGCATCAAACTATATGGACTATTTGCGAGTCTGACTAACAAATACATACATTAGTCAAATTAAACTTTTTGGGCAGAAAAGTATGTGGAGTGAGATGTCTATCAGTACTCTAATCTAGTAGTGAATCAATAGTTTTTTGTCCGATGCATATGCATATTTTATTTTAATGTACCATTGTGATAGAAAAGAAACATGGTGTGCTTCATTGTCGATACATCATATTTTGGCAATGCACAAATCAACTTATATATGTGCTATTAATTAGAGAACAGAGGAGTTCAAAGAAAACAATGAAAGGGGGTATATGCAAATGATGGGTGCTATATCTTGTAATGCATATGAACTTCTAGGTGTGCTACAGAGTATTATTAATTAAAGAACAGAACAAATCCTAGAAAAAAGGAGGAGGTTGATGTGACAGTCACCAGTCACCTGAGAGGGGCTAGCGCAGCGCAATTCCAATGAAGATGGTGGACATGCTAGGGCACCCCAGTTCCTATGTACTGATTCGTCCAGTCCGACACCTGCGTCCAGCAGCCGTCCGTGCTTATGACGGAAGAGGCCGGTGTTCAGTCCCTGGTGAAGTTCATGGTGTACCTCTGAGTCCAAGCCGTTGCTATGTGGATGGAACTTCAAAATCCAAGACATCGTGTACGTCTGCGTCCAAGTTGTCGCTATGTTGGATGGAACTTCAAAATCCAGGACATCATGGAGTTGTGGAGAAGAACAACGCTAGGATTCTCTCGAGGAAGTTTTGGTGCATGGGTGGAGCAGGAAACCCCGATGGTATCTTCACGGAGATATTTCTTTCCGGTAAAATATCGGTACGGAGGACAACTTCCTTTTTTTGAGTTGGGATGTAATTTTAGTTTTTTTCATACCTTCCTATGTAAGGACGTGAACGGTCTTTTTTAAAAGATCTTCCTATGTACGGGATCTGAGAGATCCGATTCCAATTATTATGGGATTTTTAAAGATCTTCCTGTGTATGGGACGTGAGCGGGCGTGAATCGCTTTTTAAAGAGCTTCCTATGTAGGGACTTGACTGGGCGTGGGGTGCTTTAATGAAATTCATTGGCTGAGATCTAATTAATGATAATGACTTATTAGATTCAACGTTTAGATCATGAGATTTTTGTTGTGGGATGGTCTAATCGCCCAATCTATTGGGGTCCTGAGATTTTAATTGTGGGATGTTTTTTTTTCTTGACTAATCGTGGGATGGTTTGATAGCTGAAACCTGTTGGGATCGTGATATTTAAAGGTCCAACCCGTTGAGATGTGACCGCATGGGCCCATCTAGTTTACGAAGATCTAACGGTTGTACCTAGTTGATTAGAAGTAGACACACCGAATTAAAGGTCGGATATTTCTAATTATTGTGAGATTTTCTAAGCTAATTATCTTTATTCTGATGACCCCGTCAAGTACTTTTATATATAAATAGATAGATAATTCTGACGCGCAGAAAAAAGAAAAATAATACTAAACGGACTCCAAAATTCCCGAAATAAATTTTTCCCGTCCTCTAAAAATATGCCGGACAAGGTGAACATTTATTTGGGCCTATAATGCAATTTTGAAAAACCCGTATTTTTCCTAATTTCAAATAAAATTGCAATAAAGACCAAATAAAATTATTGATTTGATTTTAATATTTTTCCTCCAATATTTCATTTATTTTGGAGAATTCATATTATCTCCTCTCATATATTTTAATATGAAATATTTTTGGAGAGAAAAATAATTAAAACAAATGATCCTCGTTTCGATATTTGATAAAAATTCAAATATGAAAACGGTGAAACCCCCAACTCTCTCCGAGGGTCCTTGAGTTGCTTAGAATTTCGAGGATCGCGAAACGAAATGCAATAAAATATGAGATGCATGAATGACCTATGTATAACATTCCAAATTGAAAATTTGAAATGTTACACTTATCTGGAAGATTAACTCCCACTTGATTCAAGCGAATTGTAGTACCCAGACAATCTGAGCATATGCTCACTGGTTGAGCTATTCTCCTCCATCTTATAGGCAAAGTACTGTCAGAGGTCTCATACCTCTTGACACGGGCATGAGTATGAAATACCAATTTCAACTCTTGGAACATCTTATATGCTCTGTGGCGTTCAAAACATTTTTTAAGTCCCGGTTCTAAGCCGAAAGCATGGTGCACTAAACTATCAAGTAGTCATCATATCGAGCTTGTCAAAATGTTCATAACGTCTGCATCTGCTACTGCAATACTTCTGTCACCTAGCGGTGCACCAAGGACATAATTTTTCTGTGCAGCAATGAGGAAAATCCTCAGATCACGGACCAAGTCCGCATCATTGCTGCTATCATCTTTCAACTGATATTTCTCTAGGAACATATAAAAAATAAACGGGGAGCTACATCGCGAGCTATTGATCTACAACATAGATATGCTAATACTACCAGGACTAAGTTCATGATAAATTAAAGTTCAATTAATCATATTATTTAAGAACTCCCACTTAGATAGACATCCCTCTAGTCATCTAAGTGACCACGTGATCCAAATCAACTAAACCATGTCCGATCATCACGTGAGATGGAGTAGTTTTCAATGGTGAACATCACTATGTTGATCATATCTACTATATGATTCACGCTCGACCTTTCGGTCTCAGTGTTCCGAGGCCATATCTGCATATGCGAGGCTCGTCAAGTTTAACCCGAGTATTATGCGTGTGCAAAACTGGCTTGCACCCGTTATATGTGAACGTAGAGCTTATCACACCCGATCATCACGTGGTGTCTCGGCACGACGAACTTTCGCAACGGTATACTCAGGGAGAACACTTGTATCTTGAAATTCAGTAAGAGATCATCTTATAATGCTACCGCGGAACTAAGCAAAATAAGATGCATAAAGGATAAACATCACATGCAATCAATATAAGTGATATGATATGGCCATCATCATCTTGTGGCTTTGATCTCCATCTCCAGAGCACCGTCATGATCGCCATCGTCACCGTCTTGACACCTTGATCTCCATTGAAGCATCGTTGTCGTCTCGCCAACTATTGCTTCTACGACTATCGCTACCGCTTAGTGATAAAGTAAAGCAATTACATGGCGATTGCATTTCATACAATAAAGCGACAACCATATGGCTCCTGCCAGTTGCCGATAACTCTGTTACGAAACATGATCATCTCATACAATAAAATTTAGCATCATGTCTTGACCATATCACATCACAACATGCCCTGCAAAAACAAGTTAAACGTCCTCTACTTTGTTATTGCAAGTTTTACGTGGCTACTACGGGCTGAGCAAGAACCGTTCTTACTTACGCATCAAAACCACAACAATTTTTTGTCAAGTGTGCTGTTTTAACCTTCAACAAGGACCGGGCGTAGTCACACTCGATTCAACTAAAGTTGGAGAAACTGACACCCGCCAGCCACCTGTGTGAGAAGCACGTCGGTAGAACCAGTCTCGTGTAAGCGTACGCGTAATGTCGGTCCGGGCCCTTTATCCAATAATACCGCCGAATCAAAGTATGACATGCTGGTAAGCAGTATGACTATTATCGCCCACAACTCTTTGTGTTCTACTCGTGCATATAACATCTACGCATAGACCTAGCTCGGATACCACTGATGGGGAACGTAGCATTATGACAACGCGGTTGATGTAGTCGTACGTCTTCACGATCCGACCGATCCTAGTACCGAAAGTACGACACCTCCGCGATCTGCACACGTTTAGCTCGGTGACGTCCCACGAACTCTTGATCCAGCTGAGTGTCGAGGAGAGCTTCGTCAGCACGACGACGTGATGACGGTGATGATGAAGCTACCAGCGCAGGGCTTCACCTAAGCACTCCAACGATATGACCGAGGTGGATTATGGTGGCACGGCTAAGACAATGTCAACTTGTGTGTTCTAGGGTGCCCCCCTCCCCACGTATATAAAGGAGGGAGGAGGGAGGCTGGCCGGCCTCTCTAGGCGCGCCAAGGGGGGAGGAGTCCTCCTCCTAGTGGGAGTAGGACTCCCCCTTTCCTAGTCCCACTAGGAATAGAAGGAAGAGGGGGAAGGAGAAAGGAAAGGGGGGGCGGCCCCCTCACCCAATTCGTATTGGGCTTGGGGGGGGGGGCGTGCCCCCTCCTAGGCTGCCTTCTCTTCTCTCCCACTAAGGCCCATTAAGGCCCATATGCCCCCCCTTTGAATTCCCGTAACTCTCCGGTACTCCAAAAAATACTCGAATCAATCGGAAACTTTCCGATGTCCGAATATAGCCTTCCAATATATCGATCTTTACCTCTCGACCATTTCGAGACTCCTCGTCATGTCCGTGATCTCATCCGAGACTCTAAACAACCTTCAGTACATCAAATCACATAAACTCATAATACCAATCGTCATCGAACGTTAAGCGTGCGGACCCTACAGGTTCGAGAACTATGTAGACATGACCGAGACACCTCTCCGGTCAATAACCAATAGCGGAACTTGGATGCTCATATTGGCTCCTACATATTCTACGAAGATCTTTATCGGTCAAACCGCATAACAACATACGTTGTTCCCTTTGTCATCGACATGTTTCTTGCTCGAGATTCGATCGTTGGTATCTCAATACCTAGTTCAATCTCGTTACCGGCAAGTCTCTTTACTCGTTCCGTAATGCATCATCCCGCAACTAACTCATTAGTCACATTGCTTGCAAGGCTTATAGTGATGTGCATTATCGAGAGGGCCCAGAGATACCTCTCCGACAATCAGCGTGACAAATCCTAATCTCGATCTATGCCAACTCAACAAACACCATCGGAGACACCTGTAGAGCATCTTTATAATCTCCCAGTTACGTTGTGACGTTTGATAGCACACTAAGTGTTCCTCCGGTATTCGGGAGTTGCATAATCTCATAGTCATAGGAACATGTATAAGTCATGAAGAAAGCAATAGCAACAAACTAAACGATCATCGTGCTAAGCTATCGGATGGGTCATGTCAATCACATCATTCTCTAATGATGTGACCCCGTTAATCAAATGACACCTCATGTCTATGGCTAGGAAACTTAACCATCTTTGATCAACGAGCTAGTCAAGTAGAGGCATTCTAGTGACACTCTGTTTGTCTATGTATTCACACATGTACTAAGTTTCCGGTTAATACAATTCTAGCATGAATAATAAACGTCTATCATGGTATAAGGAAATATAAATAACAACTTTATTATTGCCTCTAGGGCATATTTCCTTCACAAGGCCACTATAAATATAGCCTACTTACCACCATAGAGGAGGACGGATAATTCGGACCATCCGAACCCTCACCAGCTCACACCAACACAAGAACACACCTCCTGAGGTTGTTCTTCCCCTCTACTAGTTCATCCTCAGCCCACCTTGAGGCTAATCCACCACAAAGCAGGAGTAGGGTATTACACCGTAAGGTGGCCCGAACCTGGGTAAACTGTTGTGTCCCTTTTCATTCCGGTTCACTGAGCTAGGCCGTGAGATCGATGAGTTGGAAGGCTGGGGAGGTTTAGTTCTTCTCACGCACCCAAGAGTTTGAATCTATCTTGGGTCTGCGGAGCCCTGAATCCGACACAATTCATGAAAGAATTAATAAGGGAAGAGAAGATTCACATGCAAATACACTATCTTGGACATCTTTTGTGATTGTGAGCCCCCATCAAAATATTATATGCCAAAATTGTTGACGTTGGACAAGGAAGACAACGTAATGTTTTATGTTTTTCCTTTAACATGTGGTGCTTGCCCCTATCTTTGCTAGCCAAAAATTCCGCACTAAGTAGAGATACTACTTGTGCATCCAAAAACCCTTAAACCCAAATCTTGTTTTGAGCGTCCACCATACCTACCTATGGATTGAGTAAGAGCCTTCAAGTAAGTTGTCATCGGTGCAATAAGGCAATAAAAATTGCTTCTAAAACGTGTTGGATCATTTAGTGTAAGAGAAAATTGAGCGTGACAAAGAATAAAACGTGATGGCAAAGAATAAAAGCGACAGACTGCATAATAAAGGTTGCTATCATAAGGGGCAATATAACGTGACGTTCTTTTGCACTAAGAGATTGAGCATACAAAAAAGTGCATGGCAACCTCTGCTTCCCTCTGCGAAGGGCCTATCTTTTACTTTTATGTATTTACTTTTATGCAAGAGTCAAAGTATTTATCTCTATTCATTTTTATTTTTCTCTTTTGGTAAGCATCATGTGGTGAGAAAGATCTAGGCACATATATCCAGTTGGATATTAGTGGCATGAGTTATTATTGTTGACATCACTCTTGAGGTGAATACGTTGGGAGGCGAAACTATAAGCCCCCATCTTTCTATGTGTCCGGTTGAAACGTTTTTCTCATGTGTATGCGGTGAGTGTTAGCAATCATAGAAGACTATATGATGGTTGAGTATGTGGACTTGCCCACAAGGCTTCGATACATGACCCTTCCTAAAAGGATGATGAATTGTAGTTGCAAAGTTGACTGAGAACATAGTTTGTTGATTTCCAATAGAGTTTATGCTTTATACTTTGATGTTCTGATGAATTATTACTTATTCATGAGAAGTCTATGATAAAAGTTTTATGTTAAAGTTTGTTGATGTTATAATAATATACATGATGCTTCTATGTCTGTATTTTGTTTTTATCGCCACCTCTCTCTCTAAGCATGTGGACATGTTTTTCAATTTCGGTTTTCGCTTGAGGACAAGCGAGGTCTAAGCTTCTGGAGTTGATACGTCCATTTTGCATCATGTTTACCTACTGTTATTTATATTGTTTTTATGTATAATAATGCTTTTTGGAGTATTTCTGATGCCTTTTCTCTCATAATATGCAAGGTACACACAAAGAGGGAGAATACCGGCAGCTGGAATTCTGGACCTGATTAGCTACGTCAGGCTACCTATTCTGCACAACTCCAAATGAGCTGAAACTTTACAGGGAATTTTTATGGAATATATAAGAAATATTGGAGCCAATAAGTACTAGAGGGGGCCCACCAGGTGGGCACAATCCAGCTGGGCGCGCCAGGGAGCCCAAGCACGCCCTGGTGGGTTGTCCCCTCCTCGGCCCACCTCCGGTGCCTCTCTTCTGGTATGTAAGTCATTTTGACCTACAAACAATATAATAAGGAGAGGACTTTCGGGATGAAGCGTCGCCGTCTCGGGGCGGAACTTGGGCAGTAGCCCTTTTGCCCTCCGGCGGAGCGATTCCGCCGGGGGAACTTCCCTCCCGGAGGGAAATCATCGTCATCATCATCATCAACAACTCTCCCATCTTGGGGAGGGCAATCTCCATCAACATCTTCAACATCACCATCTCCTCTCAAACCCTAGTTCATCTCTTGTGTTCAATCTTTGTACCGGAACTATAGATTGGTACTTGTGGGTGACTAATAGTGTTGATTACATCTTATAGTTGATTACTATATGGTTTATTTGGTGGAAGATATATGTTCAGATCCATTATGCTATTTAATACCCCTCTGATCTTGAGCATGAATATCATTTGTGAGTAGTTGCTTTTGTTCTTGAGGTCATCACTACTAGGGAAAACCCTAGCAGTAGCGCGGGTATTTTGCCTATCAGTAGTGCGGGACGATGCGCTACTGATAAGGCGCTACAGCTAACGTGTAGCAGTAGCGCCTGTTGTCCCACGCTACCGCTATACATGGATAGCAGTAGCGCGCTCTGGTGAAGAGCGTTGCTGCTAATATCTGCAGCGCTTTTTAGAAGGAAGCTGGTAAGGCAGCGCTACTGCTAACTTCGTTCCACTCGCTACTGCTAGTTTTATTAGTTTTTTTTCTGCATATTTGTTTTGTATTTGAATAGGCTTTATACAATAATCTTTAGCATATCATACACATACAAATGTAATCATAGCATATACATACAACTAGTCTCATCAAATCATGTCATCATCATAATCATCATCCAACACAAAGTGGTCTCTCGTCATCATCTCGAAAATAGCAATACAAGTCTCGATTACTTGCAACTACATCGTCATCCATATCTAAACAATGATATACGCGAGAAGAGCTATCACTTTGAGTGAGAGCGGAACTATGCAGTACATGAGTTCGTATCCCTCTCTTGCATTAGCGTGAACCTAAACTAACTACTGCATGTCGCTCGGAAACCGGAAACCGGTACACCTGGGCGTGACACTCCGGCCACTCGTCGTATATATACTCCTGGCATAGCACTTCTTCCCCATCGATGATCTATGCACCTACATCGTCACATGAGTCGATGATATGTAACATATATAGTTGAGCAACAGAAAGAGACAGACTTGGCAAAAATAGAAGCAACATATCATAAGCATAAATAACAAAGTTGATCGTACCCAAAATGCCCTAACTAGAGTGATCGTCGCTAGTCGAGGAGGACGGTTTAATTACATCACAAATAAAGTTTCGTCGTGCATAACTCAAAGTTTCGTCATACAGAAAGTATGGACTAAACGAACACATTGTCATATATCGACAATCACTCCAACATGTCGTGCCATCCATCCAAGTCAGAGAGATAGTCCTCGAGCCTAGGGAAAGGCTTCAGGCCGAGACGCTGAGAGGCTACCCGTGTTCGGACGTCTTCCCGCGACATTTGTCCTTCTTCGTAGAACATCCCTGTTTTTCCGACGACCTCCTTCATGATGATTTGGGCAAGTTCACGCTGGATGTGATAGAACTCAGCTCGAAGTGGATGATCCTCGATATCTCCTACGTTCTTTGCCCATTGCAGAATATGGGCATCGCCGGATGTAGGTGACATGCGAAGGTTTTGGTGATCCCGTCTGTACTCCAGCATGTGGTGTAGGACATAGAATCCATCATTAAGAGAATCACTCGGTTGCTGGATGCAGCAGAAGTCGGTCTTATGGCCGAAGGCGGGCCTGCCGCCCCTTCTCTTCTGGTCCTTGACCTCTCCACCCCGTGCGTCGTAGTAAAACATAGCACTATCGAGAACATCCTTGATGTGGGTGTAATCCTTTTTGTTAATGTTCTTCGACGAGTCCAAGTAAAGAGCGTGGGAGTATCGGGGGTAGAGGATGATGAGGACGGCGCGCCCGCCGCTGCGCAAAATAAGTACACCTCAAATAATTAGCCTCCACCGTGCAAATGAATGATTGAAATCGAAGGAAGGATATCCGCGCGGATGACTTACAGGGGATGATAAGGCACGAGAATCGCCTCCTTGTCCTTATTGGCGAGCATGAAATTGACGATGTATTCCCTCGCGTATTCATGGTGCTTTGCGCAGACTCCCAAGAAGCCCTTGTGCATGAAGTACGGATCAACGACACAGATATGAGGTATCTGCTCAACCCCGATGATGTAGTTCATGTGCAAGGCATAAAGGCGGAAAAACTTAAAATCTAACTTCTTCACGTGAAACATGTCGAATATGTAATCAAATCGAAGGAAGAACTTATCCGCGGGGAAGAAGTCGACATACGACAATTGCCGCGGAACGTTAACCACGTAGAGTGGGTATCCTGGATCTTTCGAGGCGATGATGCCTTTCTCTATCCGCAGCACATCGTCATGAAGTCTCCTTAGATCGCCGAATCTGGCCCCTAGCGCTGTTGCAGGTAGGATTGGTTGACCGGGGATATGGCATTTATCTGCATCGGGGATATCTATATGGTATTGAACCCGAGGCTGCTGAGGCGGCTGGATCACAGAATCAGCTTTCTTGCCTTTCCTCGATCTCTTCCTAGGCTTCTTTGTCGGAAGGTCGTCTATAATACGTTGAGCCTCCGGAGGCGGCAATTCAGGCACCGACTCATGACGCTCAAACCCTGAGTAGGCGCCAGTATAGACATACTGTTGAGTGCCATCGTCATCCTCATCCTCATCCATGGCGATGTCATCAGGGACTAAGGGAGCCTCTTCCTTACCCCGTACGCTATCACCCAACCCGACACCCGACGCTAATTGGGTAGGTGGGGTGTTGATGTTCATACCTTGCTGAGGCTGCGTGCTCGTGGG